>NC_133131.1:36607881-36914092 GCF_048418815.1 Hemitrygon akajei
TCAAGCCTGCTCCACTGTTCGATAGGATCATAGCTGATCTGGCTGCGACTCAATTCCACCTTACCTGCCTTGTCCACATAAACCTTAAATCCCGTGATACAAAAATCTATCCATGTCTTAAGTGTATTTAATGAGGTGGCCTCTGCTGCTTCCCTGGGCAGAGAATTCCACAGATACCCTGCTCTCTGGGAGGGGCAGTTTCTCCTCATTTCCATCCTAAACCTATTTCCCTGAATCTTGAGGAAATGTCCACTAGTTCTAGTCTCACTCACCAGTGGAAACAACTTTCCTGCCTCTCTCATCTATCCCTTTCATAATTTCATATGTTTCTGTAAGATCTCTCCTTCTGAATTCCAGTGAGTATAGTCCTAGGCGACCTCATCGGCTAATCCCCTCATCTCCCTAATCAACCTGGTGAGCCTCCAAAGCCAGAATGTCTTTCCTCAAGTAAGGAGACCAGAACTACATGCAGTACTCCAGGTGCAGCCTCACTAAGTAGGGAAAGGGTGTGCTGTTGCTGTATAACGTCCCTGCACTTGCTCTTTCTCAGGTGAAATTTTCTTCCATGACATTTGTTTAGAACCAAAGCCAAGATCAATGGCTTGGTCTGGGTGAAGATTTTAGGATGTGGATACAAGACAGGGGATCAGTTGGGACTTAGTAGCAGAACAGTCTGTTGCAGCTACATTGCACATTCCTATAACTTCATATGTTTAACGCAAGTACAAAGGTGTGCCCGATGGTGGTGATTCATGACAGCGTGGAAGCAACAAATATCAAATAAAAGAAATGAAGATATAAAGTGAAATAGATTGGTAACAGGACAGAAATAGAAACAGGCTGGAGGAAGTGTAAGTACAAATACAAAATGTTAACTGGTTTATTCCTTTCTATAGGTACTGCTTAACCTGCTGAGTTCCTCCAGCATTTTTTTTGTGTTATTCGGGATTTCCAGCATTTACCAAACCTCTGTGTTTATAATCAGAATCATTGCCAATAGATGTTCGCTGATTGACTGGAAACAGGTCCTGAATCCTGTAATGAGCAAAATGGGGTGTTGTCTCTAGAACTACAGGGAGCTTCATTGGAATAGTGAAGAGTACTAATCTTTATAACTTTACATATAGATTTTTGTATATGTATTCCATTAACCTTTGCAATACATTCTCAATCACAACCTACAATACTTATAAAAACTCAATTCTAGCCTTCAGTTATTTAGATAATTATCCAACATGTGTTAGGTTAAAGAGACTCTTGATAATGGAAGCATGTTCCTTGTTAGTCTATCAGAAGTTTTTTCCAAAATTTATTCAAAGTCCCTTTTTTAAACTGCATCCTTCTCTCTCCCCCCCCCCCCCCACTGTCTGTTCCAGAGAAGAATCTCCACTTTTCACAGTTAGAATTTGAGTCATACAGCACAGAAATGGGCCCTCTTGCCCACTACATTGATGTTTACCTACTTACGTTAATTCCTAGATCACGGGATGCCTTTACGTTTGGAATTTTCCAACGAGAATTATAATATGCCCATTTTATTTCCTGCTCGCTTTTTTCCTCCCCCTAGTCTTAGTTCCCTTTATATTTCACTCAGATCCTTAAATCCTTACTGTGTTAATGTAATAAACTAGCCTGCTTTGCCCTCTGCATGGACTTGAAATCCTTCCAAAAGGCATATTATCCAAAAATAGCAGTGGATCCAGCTGATCTTGTCAAAGCTGTAGTCCAGCAGCAGCCGCTACTATCAGTCATCAGTTAACGGAATCCCTGATATCCAGAAGTTGTAATGTTAAGCTAGCTAAGCAGACAGTGGAACTTGCCAGAGAAAGTGAAGTCTGCTCATTTCAAATATAAGTACCCTTCCAAAAGCAGAGCCAGTACTAATTGCTGCCAATTAATCTTGCTGTTCTTGGAAATTACTTGGACATTAGGTTTTTAATTTTTAAGAGAGATTTAAAAGATGACTTTTTTAAATTTCCTTTTACTTCTAGTTTACCTTTATATTCTTCCCTGTACATTTCAATCCATGCTCTGGATTAAACACTGAACTGAAAGGGTATGAATTCTGTTCAATACTTTCAGTATTTATTTCCCTGTCTAAGCTTTAATGGTTAGCCCTGTTTCCCAAGCTGTACTGTTAAACTTGCAATTCAGCATGTGTTTTGCCAGGATTTTGGGATTTTGGCTGAAGGCTATAAAGGAAATATCAGCCTCTGAAGAAGCAGGCAGAGACCCTGATACAGCAAACTCTGGCCACTTGATCGATTCTTCTTCATTTTCCATCTTCTGCTTGTTGCAAAATTTGAATGTATTTCCCAGTTTTAAGCACTAGGTGGCAATATACATTGCAAGCTGACAACTCCCAATCCATTCTCTAAAAACAACAAACCGTAAATGTTAGGTATGTATAAACATGTCTCAACTCCCATTGTATTTATGATGGTTCTCATTAACATTTTGAATTGTCTTTTCTCCCCTTAATCTGTTTAAAACTCACCATTTCTGGCTCTACAATGCACCAAACTAGAATGTTCACCTGATTTTATCCCTGTCCACAGTGTCTATTAAAAATGCAAAGATGCTTTCAGCCGTGTGAATGTTTCTATAATTTCGCAATGCATTGATTCTTTCAGATCTGATTTGACACTAAAATTCCAGAAGCGATCAAACAATTAAGACAGTGGAAGTCGTAGCCAGAGATTGATGCACAATCCCTTTAAATTTAAAGACCAGTAATATTAATAAATGAGAAGAATCAATCTAAGGCCATTGGTCATTTATTGTGAAGTGATGGCTCTCTCTGGTCATTGAATCGCTAATGAGTGGATCAATAGATAACAAAGCAATAGTTTTCAAGTGAATGATCCCCTGGCAAATGGATCTCTCTAAATGAGGATTTGGTCAATTAACCAGGGGGTCAAAGATCAGTGAGAAAGAAGATGGTTAATGAATGTAAGCTATCTTGAAAAATTGATAGGCTCACTCTCCTGAAAATAATATAACTCAGAATGATGTGATTTTATTTTCGTTCCTCTGGTCTCAGATCAGTCATTATCCCTTAACTAAAGGGCTTTTCATCAGAACCGGAAGAAGACAAGGAGCACAGGTCTAAGACGCAGAAGCAAAGTAAAATGTGGAAGGCAGTACCTGAAGTTGCAGTTCGTGTGCATGTGGCAAAATGTATGTTGGCACAGATGCTCTTTTCCGCATGCAGATCTCACTTTCCAACCTTGAGTGGTAGCTGGATTGGTGCAGCCATTCCACATTTGACAGAAATCAATATTTACGTTCTCTATTCCTCAAAATGAAATCTGACACTTGGAACATCAGAACTTTCATGGATAACCCTAAAGGTAATGCTCTGCTGTTATGTGGATAATGTAAAAAAAAAAGTCATTATAAAAATCTCACATGCAAAAGGCTGATGCAAACAATGAAGTTTTATGCCATGAGCATGATCAAGTAAAGGCTTTATGTAATTTAGCATTGTCTGGAGAGGGATCCAACGTTGGTACACTGCTAACACCTTCCTTTCTCTGCCTTCCAGTCCTAGAGTTAACAGGCTACCAATATGGCATGGAGCAGTGGCATAGGTGACTACATTCTCCCACATTGCAGTTCTCAAATATCCCAATTGCTCCTTTTCCACTTTGAGCTGCTTATTGCTGTGTTTCCAAGGCCTGGAACTTGTGGAATGCTTAACAATTGGGTAAACCATCTAGTTCTGGATGGTGTCAAGTTGGAATTGTATTTATTGAGGTAATTGTTAAGCATTTTATTATGTTTTTGCCATGAATAATAGGTGTGGAAAGGTTTTGGGGTGTCGGTAGATAAGTTCTGATACTCAACTACTTGATGTTCTCCTACAGACTTTATCAATACTCCAGGTGTGCTTCTGCTCAATGGAGGTTCTCTTGCATCTGTTTAGAGTTTACTGAACAGTTACTGGATTGAACAATGAGAAAACTGGCCTATTCTTCAAACAGTGGAAAGGGGTTGTTTACATTGGAATCACATTGGTAGCAATGAAGGGCCAACACCACAGTTCAAAACCAAAGCAGACAGACCGGAAAATATTGAAGTAGAATCAGATTAATTAGATAGATAGATACTTTATTCATCCCCATGGGGAAATTCAACTTTTTTTCCAATGTCCCATACACTTGTTGTAGCAAAAATAATTACATGCAATACTTAACTCAGTAAAAAATATGATATGCATCTAAATCACTATCTCAAAAAGCATTAATAATAGCTTTTAAAAGTTCTTAAGTCCTGGCGGTTGAATTGTAAAGCCTAATGGCATTGGGGAGTATTGACCTCTTCATCCTGTCTGAGGAACATTGCATCAATAGTAACCTGTCGCTGAAACTGCTTCTCTGTCCTCTGGATGGTGCTTTGACCGTAGCCTACTCAGCGCCCTTCGCTCAGCTACCGATGTTAAACTCTCCAGTACTTTGCCCACGACAGAGCCCGCCTTCCTTACCAGCTTATTAAGACGTGAGGCGTCCCTCTTCTTAATGCTTCCTCCCCAACACGCCACCACAAAGAAGAGGGCGCTCTCCACAACTGACCTATAGAACATCTTCAGCATCTCACTACAGACATTGAATGACGCCAACCTTCTAAGGAAGTACAGTCGACTCTGTGCCTTCCTGCACAAGGCATCTGTGTTAACACTGAATATCTGCTGGAATTTATTTTGTAGCAGTAGTACAGTGCAAAACACAAAAATTACAATGTTACAAACATAAATAAAACAGTGCAAAAGACAAATGAAGGAGGGGGTTCATGGTTCAGGGACTATTCAGCAATCTGGTGGCAGAGGGGAAGAAGCTGGTCCTAAAACATTCATGAAGGGTCTTCAGGCACCTGTACGTCATCACTGACGTGAAAAGTGTATAGATGGCGATGGTCTTTAATGATGAATGCTGCCTTCCTCAATGGCAGAATGGGATTGTGCCTGTAATCGAGCTGACTGAGTCGACAACCCTCTGCAGCCTCTTTTGATCCCTGTGCGTTAGGCCCTCAATACCAGACAGTGCTGCAACCATTTGGAATGCTCTCTACTGCATATTTATAGAAAATGAATCTCATGGTTGTATATGGTGATATATATGTGCTTTGATAATAAATTTATTTTGCACTTTGAATTTTGCAGTTATACACAATCACAGTTATAGCATTGAAAATGTATGCCCCAAATCTAAAATAGCTAAGCAATGATAAAAGTCACAATATCACTAATCTGGGAAAATTCTCAGGTATGTCCAAACTACAAGTTTGTGTTTTCCCACAAGTGGCTGGCTATGGAGATTAAGTCTAAGTAATTTCTGACCCAATGTGGCATCAAAATGGGAGTGCTGCAATTCACTCAACAGTTAACATTTGCATAACCTCAGTGGTTCACTTTTTTAAAGAAAGCCATCATTATTCTAACTTGATGCACACCAGACAATTGACCCATTAAATTTCAGCTAATATCTGAAGAACTGCCAATTTTCCAGACTCAAAGCGTTTAGATATAACCAGGATATTATACCTCAACACATTTAATTTGCATTGTTTTTAAATGTTCATCAGGAGTATAATATAATAGTCAATGCAGGATGCACAGGGAAGAGGGAACCACCCTTGGTCTATTTGAAGGAGCATGAGAAATATGACCCCAGTGAGTTTCTACAGTATGTTTTTAAATCATCCACAGAACCATCATGATTTCCAAATCATTTGGAAGTGTTTTATCAGTATTTTATGTTATGTTGTAAATGCAAAGTTCGTATTTTGACAATAGTTACTTTTTACTTGTAGACTTTTCTTATCAGTAGGTGGCACTATGATGTTTACTGTGGGGAAAATTGGCCATTAACATAAAGTTGGCTCCAATAAAATCAATTTAAGAACAATTGGATGACAACAAAATAATTTTTGATTCCAGGCAAGTTGTAATTATGGGAAAGATTGGGTATATTTAAGTATTGGGAAAGAGTGGGTCTCTATATTTGTATGGTCAAGCAGTATTTTATTCTACTTCTTGGCCTGCATCTCTCACCTGGCTTCAGCACCTGCTCATACTCCTGCACCTCCCCTACCTCTTATTCTTGCTTCTGCCACCTTTCTTTCAGTCCTGATGGAGGGTCTTGGCCCGAAACATTAGCTGTTCATTTCTTTCCATAGATGCTGCCTGACCTTGTTGAATTCCTCTAGCATTTTGTGCCTGTTAAACTTGAATCCTATCTGTTGAACCTGGAAATGCTAGATGCTTAAGAGTTTAGATGGTGTTATCGTTGCCTTGCTTTGAAGTTGTATTTATGGCAGCTGAGATAGTTTGACTGCTGACTGAGGTTGTGACTGAAGACACCTCAAGCATTGACCCTCTTTGTTGTGAGAGAATTATTCTGGATTTGGTTTATCGTTGGGGTCTCCTGTTTCTTCTGGCAGCTTGTCCTGTAGGTTAGGCCATCTGAGCCTTCTCCTTATTTTCATATAGTTATTGCCTGTATTTCAAGAATAGCAAAAAACAAACATTAATGATAATGAATAAATTAAGGAAAACATAACATGGAAACATTTCCAAAATCTCTCACTCTCAATCACAGAATGCTGAAACTGTGACTGCAGAGAAAGTGGATGAACAATATTTATAAATACCTTGTAATTCTCAAATAGTTTTAAAAGATTGAAAGCTGGCAAATATAGCATCATTGTACAGGAGTTATACATGATATAGTTTGGAAAATGCTCAGTTCAATATTAAAGATTTGATAAAAGGGTGTTTAAAAGATGGTAAGTGAATAGACGGGGGCCACATAATTATGAAATAAAAGTCACTTTAGACAAATTGAGGAGTGAATTTTTAAGATAAGGTTAGTAGGGTAGCTAAGGATAGTTGCAACATAACTTTCTGACTCTTAAGCTCTGTGTCAATGAACAAAGGTAAGCCTGCTATACACCACCTTTGAAATCTCAGTGAACTATGGTATTGGACCCTATTGATGTATCTCTGTACATCAATATCATTAAGAGTCCTGCCAATAAATGTGCTCTTTCCCATTACATTTGCTCTCACAGAATGTAACATCTCACACTTACCTAGCTTAAAATATGTTTGCACTTTTCCATCCATTTCTGCAAATGAACTATATCCCATTGAACACATTAGTCACAGACCTCCAAGCAAAATAAGTTCCATGACCACTGCTATCTCTCTTCTGTGAGAAAGCCAATTCTGAATCCCAATGAATTCAGTGGGATCACTTGCATATTAACCTTTTGGTTAAGCCTACCATGAGGAAACTCATCAAATTCCTTTCTAAATCCACGTAGACAACAACTCTACTTTTATTCATCACCTCCATGACTTCCTCAAAAAAAACTCATCAAATTAGAAAGACAAGACCTGCCCTATACAAAATAATGTTGACTGTCCTTAATTAGAGTAAGCTTTTTCAAATGCTCATAAACCCTACCCCTAACAAGCTTCTCCTTGGCTATCAGATTTCTAAATGATCCATAAACTCTTTATTCTGTTCTTCCGCACTGTTTAATTCCTCCAGCAGTTTGTTTCTTGCTCCAGATTCCAACAATGGCAGTCTCTTGTGTCACGTCGTTCTTTCCTCAACTCACTTTCACCGTAAGACGTATCTGAAAACCATAATTTTGTTTTTGGTCTCCCATTCATTTCCTGCCTCAGACCAAGCCTCATATACACTCACTGGCTACTTTATTAAGTACACTTGCACACCTGCTCATTAATACAAATATCTAGTCAGGCCAATCATGAGGCAGCAACTCAGTGCATAAAAGCATTCAGACATAGTCAAGTAGTTTAATTGTTCAGATCAAACACAGACTGGAAAGAAATATGATTTTGATCCTGGAATGTTTGTGGGTGCCATATGGGGAAGTTTGAGTTTCTCCTACACTATTTACTTAGTTTGATCAGAATCTGAGAAAATTTAAAATTGCCATTGCGGATGCTGTACCAGTATATAACAGTTGGATTTCAGGCTTACCCTGAAACAGTTATTGAAGCAAAAGACTCCTTGGCAGGATGCTGTACAGTTGCATACAGATCTTGATCTCAGTCAACTGTTGTAAACTTCATGTTATCATTTATTAAGTCGTTTCCATATTGTATCATGGCGTTGGTTGAACTTACTGAAAATCTAACCATTTGCTGTAGAAAATGGATTATAATTCAGCATACAAGGAGCAGATTTTGCAGCCTTTAAGAACCTTCTGTGGTAAATCCCATTTAATAATGTACGTATCATTATGGTATCATTCCCCAACCGATGATCCTAAGGATGTTTCCAAATACATACATGTAAGCAAGCCAGTAATCATTTCAGGTGACTTGAGAATCAGGCTTCTTATCACTGGCATATGTTGTTAACTTAGCAGCAGTACAATGCAATACATGATATAGAAAAAATATGTAAATCAATGACAGGTAAATGTATATTAAAGAGTCAAATTAAAAATGGTGCAAAAACAGAAATAATAAAAAAGTGAGGTAGTGTTCATGAGTTCAATGGCATTTAGGATCGCTGAGTGGTGTATATCCCTGGTTCATATTTTTTACTGTAATGCTATATGTATTTCATTTTGTGCCGTTCTCTGTGAGCTGCTTGTTTTCAGCTTGTTTGGGTTATTGTTGAAGATGAGCGATAGGGAGACATGTCTGCCATCCAATTAGGATGGGTGAAGGGGTGGTTTCTCTGGTGACGGACACCACGTTTGGGCTTGGGATTTTTTTGTGGAGAAAGATGAAGAGAGAAGACGCTGGAGAGAAGAGGTCGTAGGATTCAACCTGGAGTGGGACCCTGATTATAAAGCTAAATCTTTTAATTGTATGCGGTGTACTGTCTGTCATTTCGTGGCACTCATTTGCAACAGGGTAGCGAATTACCAGCATCCACAGAAATGGGGGGGGGGGGGTTGAGGTGGGCTCGTACCCCAATCTCACATGTTTGGCGGGGCTGGAAATCGTCTTCCCCAGACTTACCACACTTCCCTAGAAGAAACCAGAGTGTTTCATGTGTTTTCAGGCTTCTATACCTCCTTCCTGATGGTAATGAAATAAGGCATGTGATGGGGGTCCTTAATAATGGATGCAGCCTTTCTGAGGCACCGCTCCTTGAAGATGTCTTGGAGGCTAGTATGTAAGATGGAGCTGATCAATTTAACAAATCTCTGTAGCCTCTTTCAGAATAATGGGTGTTCCTTTGAATTATGATCGATCCATCACTATCTTGTCATGTCACTATAAACTACATTAGAAGGAGATTGCTTTTGACTACATCAGTAAATTCCACTTCTACTTTTAGCACCACAGTAATCCCTGGATATCCTGCAATATAAAGATTTTATTGATTTGGTGATGTAAAAGAAAGATAGAAAGGGAGGAAAGGTTTTGAGGGGAGATTGGGAGAAGTGGGACTGCCTTGAATTAAGTAGAGGACTGAGACAGGATGAGAAAGAGTAGGGAAGTGGAATAGACAAGGAAGTTCAAGGGCAAAACAGGTGAATGGAATGTGAAAGACAAGAACAGTAAGTGGAAAAAGAGAGAGGGCAAAAGAGGAATGATCAAGAGAAGGAATCTGATAGTAAGAAGAGAGAGAATACTGCAATGTATGTATGCAATCTAGTTACTGATGGTGGCCTTACTGGAGAAGAGGGTGTCAGGGAATGATTTTAAAGAACCAGGAAGGTTTGAGGCTGGTGATTAGCCCAACCAAGGTTTTTGTTCCAAGCCCATGACTTCAATATGCAGTTTTGACCTCGGTGATTTACACTTCATTTCCAGTTGATCCTTTTTGCTTCATAGTTTGAAGCGCTCAGCTGGACCACTTAACAAAAAATCTATTCTTGCAATATCGATTGGCAAAGTATTCAGAGCATTTTGAGGAAGAATTCCCTTTATTCGAAGCAAATACAATTCTATTTCACTTCTAATAGCTTGGCTCTGATTTTGATTTAGTTTGCTCAAAATAAAATGAAAACTGTGCAAATCATAGCTAAGTTACTGGAGCTTGTAGTTTCCATGCAATTCCAACATTATATGTGGCTAAAATCATTGTAGATCTGACTACTCAAACCTTTTCATAATATTTTGAGGATAAAAAGATTGTAAACGGTCATGTGCAAGATTCTTAAATTGTAGAAAGCTGCAGCCTTGTGTAGAACAGATGCTCTCATACCTCTTGAAGGTATATTTGCATGGAATCTAATGAATCTGGTTTCTTCATGTAACATATGAGTATTAAAGTTTCTTCTTCAATGATTGCAGCAGACAGTACATGAAGGATTATTGGTCAGTGATCAGAACCAAGTATTTTTAATATAAACAAATCATACTAAAATGAGACAGTTATAAAAATCAGAGAGATGGGATGTCAGAAAAAGAAGCAGGAAATAATACAAGAATAATAGCAAAGGTTAGATTCTGACAAATAGCTGAAGACTGTGAATGTAATACTTTCAGAAAAGAACAGGAGCAAGCAAGCAACATAGAGAGGGACTGAGGGTGGGGATAAATAATTAAAACAATCATGTATATCTCCAATCTACCTCTTTCGGCTTTTAACAGAGTTGGGATGTAATGTGACTATTTGATCCTTCAGCATGAAAATCACCGCTGTCCGTAAGGAGTTTGTACGTTCACCCCATGACCATGTGGATTTCAAAGTCTGAATGGTTGAGATGTTCGGTAACTTGATACCATGATAAGGTGGGATACATCAATAACTTTTTTCAGTACTCTACAGTATTCTTAAATGCAACTTATTCCTAAAATCAATCTTCTCAGCTTATGTGTTTTTGATTCTGTCGTCTCTCACAAGTGGATAAGAAATGAAAATTCAAAGACAAGTTTATTATATGCACAGGTGTAATGGAAAAACTTGCAGAGCATTGCAGGCATATAGCATCGGAAATACAGTATTCACAAAAAACATAAATTAAACAAATTATACACAATTTTTACAGGAAAGAACACAATCCGGACACAAATCCAAGGTGTAAGTGGAGTGGCCATTGTGTGAGTGGACAGTGTTAGTGATCAGGCTTTGGCTCAACAGCTTTGGGTGGGAACAGACTTGGGCTAGCGCAGGGGGAGGTTCCAAGTAGGCTCCTAATAGGTTTTTCTGTTAGTACACAGCTAGTGTGCTGAGAATGTGTCCAGGGTTAGTGATATGTGTGTTACTTGTGTGAGATGTGGGAACTTTTGGAGACCTCCAGTCTCCATGGTAACTACTTGACTAATCTGTTGGAGTTTTTCGAGGATGTAACCAGGAAGTTAGACGGGGGAGATCCAGTGGGTGTAGTGTAATGCCTCGATTTTCAGAAGGCATTTGATAAGGTCCCACATAGGACATTGGTGGGTAAAATCAAAGCTCAGGGCATCGGGGGGAAGGCATTGGCATTGACATGGATAGAAAACTGGTTGGCAGATAGAAAGCAAAGGGTAGCGGTGAATGGGTGTTTCTCGGAATGGCAGGTGGTGACTAGTGGGGTGCCACAGGGCTCGGTATTGGGACCACAGCTGTTTACCATTTACGTTAACGATTTGGATAAAGGCATAGAAAATAACATCAGCAAATTTGCTGATGATACTAAGCTGGGTGGCAGTGTGACGTGATGAGGATGTTAGGAGAATTCAGGGTGACTTGGATAGGCTGGGTGAGTGGGCAGATACTTGGCAGATGGCGTTTAATGTGAATAAGTGTGAGGTTATCCACTTTGGGAGTAAGAACAGGAAGGCAGATTATTATCTGAATGGTGTAGAGTTGGGTAAGGGAGAAATACAAGGAGATCTCCGAGTCCTTGTTCATCAGTCATTGAAGGTGAATGAGCAAGTGCAGCAGGCAGTGAAGAAGGCTAATAGAATGTTGGCCTTTAATACAAAGGGAATTGAGTACAAGAGCAAGGAAATCCTCTTGCATTTGTACAGAGCCCTGGTGAGACCACACCTGGAGTATTGTGTACAGTTTTGGTCTCCAGGGTTAAGGAAGGACATCCTGGCTGTAGAGGAAGTGCAGCGTAGATTCACGAGGTTAATTCCTGGGATGTCTAGACTGTCTTACGCAGAGAGGTTAGAGAGACTGGGCTTGTACACGCTGGAATTAAGGAGATTGAGAGGGGATCTGATTGAAACATATAAGATTATTAAGGGATTGGACAAGATAGAGGCAGGAAATATGTTCCAGATGCTGGGAGAGTCCAGTACCAGAGGGCATGGTTTGAGAATAAGGGGTAGGTCATTTAGGACAGAGTTAAGGAAAAACTTCTTCTCCCAGAGAGTTGTGGGGGTCTGGAATGCACTGCCTCGGAAGGTAGTGGAGGCCAATTCTCTGGATGCTTTCAAGAAGGAGCTAGATAGGTATCTTATGGATAGGGGAATCAAGGGATATGGGGACAAGGCAGGAGTAATTGATCAGCCATGATCTCAAAATGGCGGTGCAGGCTCGAAGGGCCGAATGGTCTACTTCTGCACCTATTGTCTACATCTACATGAAGTGCACTGAGCTGCAGCTCCTCAGAGACCAGTGTTAAGGAACTGGAGCTGCACTGGATGACCTTCAGCTCCTACAAGAAAATATGGAAGTGACAGACAGGAGCTGCAGGGGAGGTAGTTAGTGAAAGTAGCATGTAGTAATGTAATGCAAATAAGTATTTTTTCAGTATAAAATTCAGACTTTTAGCATTGAGTTCACTGCTAGAGCTGTTGGGGAGGGTTTAAACTAACTTGACAGGGAAGTGGGAACCAGAGTGATAGGAAGCAGATCTAGTTGAGATGTGCAGTGAGACTGTGAGGAAGGGCAGGGTAGATAAGGGCAAAATTGCAGTCAGTGAGATGAGTTGAAGTGTAACGGGGCCAAAATTAAAAAGGGCGAATACAGGATTGAAGGTGTTATATTCCTATGTAAGGTAGATGATCTTGTAGCATAGTTAGAGATCAGCAGGTATATTGTGAGCATCTGAGTTGTGGCTGAAAAGCTCACAGCTGAGAGTTTAATATACAAGGATACACACTATCAAGAAGATAGGCAAAAGGGCTCTGTTGGTTTAAAAAAAAAAGAAATCAAACCCTTAGAAAGAGGTAACGCAGGATCGGAAAATGTAGAATTCTAGTAGGTAGAGTTAAGGAACTGCAAGGGTCGAAAGACCCTGATGGGAGTTGCACACAGGCCTCAAACAGTAACCAGGATATGGGCTACAAATTACAACAGGAGCTAGAAAAGGCATGTAAAAAGGGCATTGTTGCAATAATCGGGGGGATTCAATATGTCAGTAGATTGGGGAAAATCCAGTTGGTGCTGGATCCCCAGAGAGGGAATTTGTAGAATACATATGAGACAGCTTTTTAGAGCAGCTTCTGGTTGAGCCCACTAGGGGAAAAGTAATTCTGGATTGGGTGTTGTGTAATAACCCAGATTGGATTAGGGAACTTGAAAGTAAATTAACCCTTGGGAGGCAGTGATCATCATATGATAGAAATCACCCTGCAGCTTGAGACGGAGAAGATAAAGTCAGATGTATCAGTATTACAGTGGAGTAAAATGAGTTACTGGAGCATGAGAGAGGAGTTGGAAAGGGGACATAGCAAGGATGACAGCAGAACAGCAATGGCTGGAGTTTCTGGGGGAAATTCGGAAGGTGCAAGATAAATAAATCCTAAATATCAACACCTGGAATTATGACATTGCAGGCACTAGTGAGACTTGGTTGCAGGAGTGGCAGCTCAATATTCTGGGGTTCCATTGTTTTAGGGCTGACAGAATAGGAGCTATTACCGGAGGAGGGGTGGAGTTACTAGTCAGGGAAAATGTCACAGTAGGGTTCAGTCAGGACAGTCTGGAGAACTCATCTAGTGAGGTGTTATGGGTGGAACTGAGAAAAAAAGAAAGGTATGACTAAGTTAATGGGGCTATATTACAGACCACTCAATAGTCCGAGGGACTTAGAGGAAGAAATTTGCAGAGATCACAGGCTATTGCAAGAAACATAAGGTTGTTATAGGAGATGATTTTAACTTTCCACATACTGGGTCTCCCATACTGTAAAAGGACTAGATGGGTTACAGTTTCTTTAATCAGTATGCAGAAATCCCAACAAGAGATTGTGTGATACTCGAACTATTAGAGAATAAGACAGGGAAGGCAACAGAAGTTTGTGTAGGGGAACACTTTAGATTTAGTGCTCAAAATACCATTAGTTTCAAAGTACATATGCAAAAAGGTAGGACTGGTCTGAGGGTTGAGATTCTAAATTAGAGAGAGGCCAATTTTGGTAGTATCAGAAAGGATCAGGCCGGTGTGGATCAGGGAAAGCTGTTTTCTAGCAAAAGAGTACTTGCTCAGAGGCAGGCCTTCAAAAGTGAAATTTTGAGAGTACAAAGCTTGTATGTGTCTTGTCAGAATAAAAAGTCATGATGACAGATGCAGGGAGCCTTGGTTCTCAAGTGATATTGAGGCCCTGGTTGAGAAGAAAAAGAGGTACATAGCAGGTAGGAACAAATGGGGTGCTTATGGAATATAAGAAATGCAAGAGAACACAGGAAAAAGAAATTGGGAGGGCTAAAAGAAGGCATGAGCTTGCCCTAGCAGACAAAGTGAAGGAGAATCCTAAGGGATTCTATAAATATGTTAAGAGCAAAATGAATGCAAGGGACAGAATTGGTCCTCTGGAAGACCCATGTGTGGAGCCAAAAGAGATGGGGGAGATCTTAAATACAGAGTCTATAGAAGTGAGGCAAAGCGGCGTCACCTTCCTGAACCCTATACAGATTACAGCGGAGGTGTTTTCCATCTTGCAGCAAAATAGGGTAGATGAATCCCCAGCGCTCGACAATGTGCCCCCTCAGACCCTGCAGGAGGCATGCAGAAATTGCTGGGACCCTAGCAGAGATACTGAAATCATCCTTAGCTCAGGTGAAGTACTACAGGATTTGAAGATAGCCCATCCTGTTCTGCTGTTCGAGACTCTTAAAATTAAACCAGGAAATTATAGATCAGTGAGCCTGACATCAGTAGTGAGAAAGTTATTGGAAGGTGTTCTAAGGGACTGGATATTTAAGTATTTGGATAGACATGGACTGATGAGGTACAGTCAACATGGTTTTGTGCATGGTGGGTCGCGTCTAACCAACCTTGTAGAGTTTTTTGAGGCAGTTATCAGAAAAGTTGCTGAAGGCAAGGCAGTGGATGCTGTCTACATGGACTTAAGTAAGGCATTTGACAAGGGCCTGAATGGGTGGTTGGTTAAGAAGATTCAGTCACTCAGCATTCCAGATGAGGTAATAGAACTGGATTAGACATTGCCTTTGTGGGAGAAGCCTGAGAGTGGTAGTAGATGGTTGCCTCTCTGACTGGAGGCCTGTGACTAGTAGTGTGCTGCAGTGATCAGTCCTGGCTGTTGCTTGTCATTTGTATCAAAGATGTGGATTTTAATGTGGCTGACTGGATCAGGAAATTTGCGTATGACACCAAAATTGGTTGTGCAATGGACAGCAAGGAAGGCTATCATGGCTTGTAGCGGGATCTGGACCAGCTGGAAAAACGGGCTGAAAAGTGGTAGATGGAATTTAATGCAGACAAGTGCAAGGTATGCACTTCAGCAGCACCAACAGAGTAGGCCTTGCGCAGTGAACAGTAGGGCACTGAGGAGTGTGGTACAACAAATGGATCTGGGAATGCAGGTCCATAATTTGTTGAAGAGGGTGACATGGATCGTAAAGAAAGTTTTTGGCACATTGGCCTTCATAAATCAATGCATTATGTTGATGTTGTATAAGACATCGGTGAGGCCTAATTTGGAGTACTGTGTGCAGTTTTGGTCACCTACCTACAGGAAAGATGTAAATAAGGTTGAAAGAGTACAGTGAAAATTTACAAGGATGCTGCCAGGTCTGGAGGACCTGAGTTATAAGGAAATATTGAATAGATTAGGACTTCAATATTTGGAACACAGAAGACTGAGAGGGATTTAATAGAAGTATACAAAATTATGAGGGGGTAAGATAGGGTGAAAGGTGAAAAGTTTAAGGGGAACATGAGGGGAAACTTACTCATTCAGCGTGACAGTGTGGAATGAGCTGCGAGCAGCGCATGCAAGCTTGATTTCAACATTTAAGTTGAGTCTGGATAGGTACATGGACAGTCGGACTATGGTCCTGGTGCAGGTCAATGGTAGAGGCAAGTGAGTATTGGACAGCTGGAAAATGACTCTGGAAAGGTAGAAATAGGGGACATAGAAATGACGGATGAACTATTTTGCCAGCTGTATGCCAGAAATTTGAGCGTGTCAGGGGTCAGGTGTGAGTCTAGTTGCTATTACTAAGGAAAAAATGCTTGGAAGCTGGAAGGTCTGAAGGTAGATAAGTCACCTGTGTTATGTGTGCTGAACAAACCAGATGGAAATGGGGTCCAGCGCTGACCCTCCCCCCCAGGAACTATACTGCTAATGAGAGAGAAGGATGAAGTACGGAGGTAGAGGCACCTGCTACAGATGAGAGAGAGAGATGAATGATGGAAAGATAAACAATCTTTTGCTGCAAGGACACTTCTTTGCTTGTTAACATTCTTGCTGAGACAGCTGGGAGTGGCCTAGTTTCATGGACATGGACATGTGGAGTTGATGGGTGGCTGATACCCCGTCAGTGGGGATGAAAGACGGGTCTGGGGAGACACCCTCAGACACACCAGTGGACACTGAAAGAGTGTTGTGCACCCACAGGAAGGTGGGGGCCTGGAGGATCGGTTCAGGAGAATCGGTCTGGAGCACAGTGGATGAAGGCAGACCGGTGGGGTCTTGTGTGTGTGTCCGCCCTTGCCTGGGTGATGAGTCCATCACTGAAGAATGGTCTAGCCAGGAACGGAAGGATCATAATCGGTGACCCCAACGGAACAAGAAGCCAACGGAAGGTTTGCCTGCTGCAGCTGCTTCTCTCTCTCTCTCTCTCTCTCTCTCTCTCTCTCTCTCTCTCTCTCTCTCTCTCTCTCTCTCTCTCTCTCTCTCTCTCTCTCTCTCTCTCTCTCTCTCTCTCTCCCTCTCTCCCTCTCTCCCTCTCTCCCTCTCTCCCTCTCTCTCCCTCTCTCTCCCTCTCTCTCCCTCTCTCTCCCTCTCTCTCCCTCTCTCTCCCTCTCTCTCCCTCTCTCTCCCTCTCTCTCCCTCTCTCTCCCTCTCTCCCTCTCTCCCTCTCTCCCTCTCTCCCTCTCTCCCTCTCTCCCTCTCTCCCTCTCCCCCTCTCCCCCTCTCCCCCTCTCCCCCTCCCCCCTCCCCCTCCCCTTCCTCCTCTGTCCCCTCCCTCTCCCTCTCCAACACAACAACAACCTCAACACAAACTGAACTCTGTATTCTCTTATGACAATCCATTGACCGCTAGACCTTGATAGAGCGTGGTTTTGATTATTATTCCTACACTTCTGTATTTATCATTGCTGACCTGCTTTATATGTATATTGGCATTTTTGATACTGTATTGCTTAGTTTACTAATAAACACCTTTAGTTACAGTACCACCAGACTCCAACGTATCAGTCCTTTTCTGCTGGTCTGTTAACCCAGTTACGGGGTACGTAACAAATTGGGGCCTCATCTCAGGATTTGATTACCAAATTGGGGAGCCGGTGAATCAGGTTAGAATTCCCTTATCTGGTTGTGTGGAAAACCAGAAAGGAAACCAGCAGAGATAGAGATTGACAAATTTTTAAGGAAACCAACTTCGGAGGCATTAGAGGATGCCAGAAAGTTGGAATTGTTGAGTATTGCGCGACGGTTGAATCTCTCGGCGGTGAAACCGGCAATGCGGAAGTCGGCGATGCAGAGAGCAATAGCAGCATATTATGTATCCCAGAAGGTGTTCCCAGTAGAGGTGTGGAGCTGTTTCCTGAGAGTAAACCGGACGGGGGTGAGCTCCAGCTTCAGTTGGAAAAATTAAGGTTGGATGGAGGAAAGGAAAAGGGAGCATGAGTTCCGGATAAGGAAGCTGGAGGCAGAGAGGGAAAGGGTGGAGGCTGAATGGCAGAGGGAAGAAGCTGAAAGGGAGAGAGAGAGGGGCAGTTTGCGCTGGTAAAAGAAAGGTTAAAAGCATCGAGGGGAGGGGACCAGGCAACAAACCCAAACAAGGGGTTCAAGATTGGTCAGGAGGTTAAGTTGGTACCCCCATTCGAGGAGATGGATGTCGATAGGTACTTCCTCCGTTTTGAGAAAGTTGCTATGAATCAGGACTGGCCTAAGAGGAAGTGGGCTGTTCTGTTACAGAGTGTACTTAAGGGGAAGGCTCAGCAAGCGTAGTCGGCATTGTCCATGGAGGAGGCTAAAGATTATGATGAAGTAAAAAGGGCTATACTGAGGAGTTACCAGTTGGTTCCAGAGGCGTACCGGCAGAAGTTCCGGAATTTGAGAAAGCCGTGGGACCGCACGTATTTAGAGTTTGCCCGTGAGATGCAAATGTATTGTGAGCGTTGGTGTGCCTCGGAAGGGGTCACTGGAGATTATGATAAACTGCTACAGCTAATGCTGATTGAGCAGTTCAAAGGTTGTGTCCCTGAAGGTATGCGGACCTATCTAGATGAGAAGGAGGCAGAGACTCTGTCTGCGACTGCCAAGTTAGCAGATGAGTACACCTTAACCCACAAGATAAAATTTTCCCTAAATAAGAGCTACCAGAGAGGTAGTAGGGATGGTAGAGAAAGCTCACCGGCTAAGTTAGAGAATAAGCCGGGGACTACTGGAAAAGGCAAGGAGGAGGAAAAGCAGGCTGGCAGGAAGTTTCCCAGCTTTCCGTGTAATAATTGTGGGATAGCTGGTCACATAGCATCTAAGTGCATGGCTCCGAAGAAGGTCCAGGGTTGGACACTGGTGATTTATGTAGCTTGAAAGAGCTGGTTGTAGTTGAAGAATTTAAGTGTGTTCCCAACGATGTGAGGGCAGTCCTAGATGAAAAGGATGCCGCTACCTTGAGGGAGTCTGCTGGGTTAGCAGACGAGGTTGTCTTAACCCGCAAGGCTGAGTTTGCTCGAGATGGGAGTTGCCCAGAGAGTAACTGGGAGGATCAGGGGAACTTGGAATTTGAAACTGGGACTGGTATTGAAAGCCTAGAAGAGGCAGGTTGTTGAAGTACCTGTGGATTCACAGGGTACTGAGCCTTGTGTTGAAACTCAGGAAAGGTCTGAGGTATCTGACTTAGTTAAAAAGGAATGCAATCCTTTTGGGTCAGATGGACTTCGTTCAGTGAAGAAAGGGTTAACTCTGGCACCAGTGGAAAGTGAGGATTCTCAGTCACTTGTGTTAGACAGTGTTCTAAAAGTTAGTGATGAGATGAAAGTTGGTAATGTGAATATCATTGAAGGAAAAGGGAAAAGTGTTGTTCCTGAACTTTTGAATAAGGGAAATTTAAAGTCTGGATTGGTTTTAGAAGCATTGGCCATGCTGAAGGGACAGTGGTCTGTTAACAAGGTGCCTGCTAGTCAATTACAGTTTGTTTTGCAATTTAAGGATAAACAACTTGGTGATGTTGTTCAAGTATGTGATTTGGAGAGGCAGAACTTGAAGTGTTGTTTTGACCAAGAGGGATTACCTGCAGGTGTTATATTGGAAACTGATTGAAGTAAAGATCTAAAAGATAAAATTAATGACTTGCTTAAAATTAATGAGCGGTGTGGAAGTTCAGCAAATGGGCTTAGTTTGGAAAACATTGGTGATACGCTAGCACCTGTGAAGGGGGTCTGTGAAGGCCTAATCTGGGCTGGTGAGCCGGCTAACCACGTGAGAATTAAGTGGAAAAGAGGCAAGGTTTGACCAAATGCCACTTTGAATAACAGGATCTGGTTTTGCGGGAATTTGACTTTTTTTTAGACAAAGCTTGTGAAAGATAAAGACAATATCATAGTAGATTGACTGAATGTTAAGTTTAAAAGTAAAATAGAGATTAGTATTTGCACAAACTTCTGTAATGTACTACATTATAATCACACATGTATTGGTTCACACTTTGTAATATACACCTAAGCTAAGAATTAATTCCACTGTAGAAAAAGAATTACTGGCACTTATCCTGGCGTTACAGCATTTTGAGGTCTACATTTGTCCGGCACAGAAACCATTGATGGTTAATACTGATCACAACCCCTTGGTATTTTTGACTAACATGAAGAATAAAAATAGGTGGTTATTAAGTTGGAGTCTGTTGTTACAAGAATTCGATATTAAAATACAACATGTAAAGGGGACTGACAATGTAATTGCTGATTGTTTATCCAGGTGTTAATTTGAAATCATATCTGTGTTACCCTGTTGATTAATGACCACTTCTGTATTATGTCAGATTCTGTAATGTGCCTTACTAGTTAATTTTCACCCAGTGAAAATTCTTTGAAGGGTGGGGGTTCAAACCAGATGGAAATGGGTTCCAGAGCTGACCCCCCCCCCACCCTTGGGAACTATGCTGTTAATGAGAGAGAGAGATGAAGAACAGAGGGAGAGAGACGAATGATTTATGTATTATGGCTTCTTCACTGATGGAAAGGTAAACAATCTTTTGCAGCAAGGACACTTCTTTGCTCGTTAACGTTCTTGCTGAGACAGCAGGGAGTGGACTAGTTTGATGGACATGTTGAGTTGATGGATGGCTGATACCCCGTCAGTGGGGATGAAAGACGGGTCTGGGAAGACACCCTCAGACACACCAGTGGACACTGAAAGTGTGTTGTGCACCCACAGGAAGGTGGGGGCCTGGAGGATCGGTTCAGGAGAATCGGTCTGGAGCACGGTGGATGCCTGGGTGATGAGTCCATCACTGAAGAACGGTCTAGCCTGGTACGGAAGGATCATAATCGGTGACCCCAATGGTACAACGGAACAAGAAGACGACTGAAGGTTTGCCTGCTGCAGCTGCTCCTCTCTCTCTCTCTCTCTCTCTCTCCCCTCCCCCCCAACTTTGCAGCACAACAACAATTACCTCAGCACAAACTGAACTGAACTCTATATTCTCTTATGACAATTCATTAACCCCAGACTTTGATAGAGCGTCGTTTTGATTATATTCCTACACTTCTGTATTTATCATTGCTAACCTGTTTTATATGTATATTGGCATTTTTGATACTCTATTGCTTAGTTTACTAATAAACACCTTTAGTTACAGTACCACCAGACTCCAACGTATCAGTCCTTTTCTGCTGGTCTGTTAACCCAGTTACGGGGTACGTAACACCTGAATGAGATAGACTACGTCCCAGGGTTCTGAAAGAGGTAGCTGAAGAGATTGTGAAGGCATTAGTAATGATCTTTCAAGAATTATTAGATTCTGGAATGGTTCCAGGGAACTGGAAAATTGCAAATATCATTCAATAGCGAGAGAAAGGAAATTATCGGCCAGTTAGCCCTTCTTCACAGATTGGGAAGATGTTGGAATCCAGTATTAAAGATGAGGCTTCAGGGAGCTTACAGACACATGATAAAATAGGCCAAAGGCAACTTGGTTTCCTTAAGTGAAAATATTGCCTGACAGAGCTTGTTGGAAATTTTAAAGGAAATAACAGGCAGGATGTTGTTTACTTGGATTTTCAGAAGGCCTTTGACAAGGTGCCACACATGAGGCTGATTAACAAGAGCCAATGGTATTACGGGAAAGATACTAGCATGGATAGAAATAAGAGAAAATCTGCAGATGCTGGAAATACAAGCAACACACAAAATGCAAGCCAGGCAGCCTCCACCCAATGACCTGGCCTCCGCAGATGCCTGTGGCAACGAATATGAGAGTAAGGAGGTAATGTGGAGGCTTTATAAGGCATTGGTCAGACTGCACTTGAGATACTGTGAGCAGTTTTCAACCCTTTGCCCAAGAAAAGGCATTGGAGAGGGTCCAGAGGAGGTTCACAAGAAAGATGAAAGTGTTAATACATGAGGAGCATTTGATGGCTCTGGACCTGGTTTGCATCACAGCCTGATGTGGAAACACCAATGGCGTTGAACGAAAAAGCCGCGATAAAGTAGAGGATACAGCCCAGTCTGTCACAGGTAAAAACCCTCCAAACCATTGCGCACATCCACAGAGTGCTGTTACAGGAAAGCAGCATTCATCTACAAGGACCCCACCATCCAGGCCATGCTCGGGAGGAAGACGCAAGAACTTCGGGACCCATACCACCTGGTTCAGGAACTGTTGTAGCCTCTTGACCTTTAGGCTCTTGAACCAGAGGGGATAACTTCATTTACCCTATCACTGAACTATTCCCACTACCTATGAACTCACTTTCAAGGGCTTTTCATCTCATGCACTTGATATTTATTGCTATATATTATTATTTCTTTTTGTATTTGTACAGTTTGTTGCCTTTTGCATATTGGTTGTTGTCCATGGTGTTAGGTGGGGCCTATGTGGTCTTTCATCGATTCGTGTACTTACTGTGATTGCCTACAAGAAAATTAATCTCAGGGTTGTATATGGTGACATGTTTTCAATAATAAATTACTTGGAACCTTCTTGAACTATGTACTCACTGGAGTTTAGAAGAATGAACAGGTGGATGGGGGGATCTCATTGAAACCTATTAAATACTGAAAGGTCTAAATAGAGTCTGTATGGAGAGGGTAATTCCTATAGTGGGAGAGTACAGGCCCAGAGGGTCATTCCTTAAGAACAGAAATGGGAAGGAATTTCTTTATCCAGAAGGTGGTGAATCTATGGAAATCATTTCCATGGACAATTGTGGAGGCCAAGTCATTGAGTATATTTAAAGTGGAGGTTGATAGGTTCTTGAATAGCCAGGGTGTCAAAGGTTATGGAGAAAAGGCAGGAGAATGGGGGTGAGAGGAATAATAAATCAGCCATGAAGGAATGGTGGAGCAGACTCGATGGGCCAAGTTGTCTATTTCTGCTCCTATGTCTTATGGTCTTATTTAAATGTATTCATTGTTTTATTATTAAAAGCATAACAGATTGAAAAAAATAAGCGTTTTGGAAAACCTGTTCAAAACTTAATACTTTTCAATTGCCATTTTAAAGGATTAATAACATAATTTATAGATAGTATTGTTATTGTACCTCATATAGAACCATAGAACACTACAGCACAGTACAAGCCCTTCAGCCCTCCATGTTGTGCCGACCCATATAATCCTTTTTTTAAAAAGTACTAAACCCACACTACCCCATAACTCTCCATTTTTCTTTCATCCATGTGCCTGTCCAAGAGGCTCTTAATTACCCCTAATGTTTTAGCCTCCACCACCATCCCTAGCAAGTCATTCCAGGCACTCACAACCCTCTGTGTAAAAAAACTTTCCCCTGATGTCCCCCCTAAAGTTCCCTCCCTTAATTTTGTACATATGCCCTCTGGTGTTTGCTATGGGTGCCCTGGGAAACAGGTACTGACTATCCACCCTACCTATACCTCTCATAATCTTGTAGACCTCTATCAAGTCCCCTCTCATTCTTCTACGCTCCAAAGAGAAAAGTCCCAGTTCTGCTAACCTTGCTTCATATGACTTGTTCTCCAAACCAGGCAACTTCCTGGTAAATCTCCTCTGCACCCTGTCCATAGCTTCCACATCCTTCCTATAATGAGGTGACCAGAATTGAACACAATACCCTAAGTGCGGTCTCACCAGAGATTTGTAGTTGCAATATGACCTCTCTACTCTTGAACTGAATCCCCGTTAATGAAGCCTAGCATCCCATAGGCCTTCTTAACTACCCTATCAACCCGCGCAGCGACCTGGAGGGATGTATAGATTTGAACCCCAAGGTTCCTTTGTTCATCCACACTCTTAAGTAACTAACCATTAATCCTGTACTCAGTCTTCTGGTTTGTCCTTCCAAAATGCATCACCTCACACTTGTCCGGATTGAACTCCATCTGCCATTTTTCTGCCCAACTCTGCAGCCTGTCTATATCCTCTTGTAATCTTCAACAACCTACAGCTCCATCCACAACTCCTCCAATGTTTGTGTCATCCGCAAACTTACTCACCCATCCTTCTGCCTCTACATCCAGGTCATTTATAAAAATCACAAATAGCAGGGGTCCCAGGACAGATCCCTGTGGCACTCCACTAGTCACTGACCTCCAGGCAGAATACTTTCCTTCTACAACTACCCCCTGCTTTCTTCCTTTAAGCCAATTTTTTATCCAAACAGCCAAGGTTCCACTTAACCCATGCCTCATGACTTTCTGGATGAGTCTCTCATGAGGGACCTTGTCAAATGCTTTGCTAAAGTCCATGTAGACCACATCCACTGCCCTACCCTGATCATTGTTTTTAGTTACCTCTTCAAAAAACTCAATCAGGCTCGTGAGGCACGATCTTCCCTTCACAAAGCCATGTTGACTATCCATGAGTAGACTGTACTCCTCCAAATGCTCGTAGATCCTATCCTTATATATAACACAAAAAAGTGAACATGAGATTATAAGTAATGCTACATATTCATAAAAGATCAAGATCAAGATTTTTATTATTTCACTAACAGTGACAAATATTTTATATCTAGCTTGTAGTTGGTTATTTTGAGAGCTGTGCAGATAGCACTAGTTTCATCAGTAAATCTACTCCTATAATTAGTCTTGAGCAAGGTCATCACCGAAAATAACAACTCACATGAATATTCATGGCAATGCTAAACTACAGTCTTTGCAGTTATCACTGAATATCCTGTGTTCACTCACAAATGAGAGAAAAAATATAAGCAGAGCAAAGTCAGCAGGTTCAACAGTTTACGGATGATACACCAGGTCTGTGAGGATTTCAAAGTGTTTAATCCAATGTCATGTACTCTCGCAACCATCTAGCTCATGCCAAGCCTGTGTATGAAAAAAAGTCACTCGCTGCTTCATTTGGAAGTAAAGATACCGTAGATGTCGGATTATAAGCCGCTACTTTTTTCCCACATTTTGAACAGCTTTGAACTCTGCGGCCTTTACTACGGTGCGGCTAATGCATGATTTTTTTCATGCCGCCAAAAACATTTTGCCTCGTAACAGTAGACCAATAAAATTGATGAGTAGTTCACAGAGGTCCAATGAAATTGTACGATAAATCAAGCGCACTTTCACAATTAAATTATTGTAAATCAGTCATTTGTACTCACCCTCATCAACATGGAAAACACTCGAAGAAAAGCATTGTGCTGCCTTTATGGCAGTTATTTAGTTTATAATATTTTCGCTTAGTAATTCATTTGTTAGTTAAAGTTAGAAGTGTTTTAACTATATTTGTTTTCTGTACTACATCGCGGGATGCTATGACATCACACCCGGTTTCGCCGCGTCTTGTGGGATACCGGTTTGCGATAAACGGGAAGGAGGGGGGGAGCGGCATTACGCGAGCGGCTTTGGATCTGAGCAAACGCTGCTTTTAAGTTAAAGGCGATCAATAACTTTTCCTGGTAGGCTGCAGTATATATATTTTTTACCAGTCGTTAGGAGATATTGGAATGTTGTTCAGTAAAAAAGTATACGCAACGTATATTTAAAAGTAGCCGCGTTACAGGCACGGTTCGAAAAAAAGCATTTGCAATATGTATTTGTTTATGTTACCATATGGATTTAATTAAAAGTTAAAAAATCCTCACGTGTAATATCTTTCTGTGTAAATATCTCATATTACAACGTGGGACACCTGCGGCCTAAAATCCGGTGCGGCCTGTACAAGTAAAAAATTGATTTTCTTTCTAAAATTAGAGCCAGCGGCTTTTAATCAGGTGCGCTCTGTAGTCCGGAATCTACGGTAATTATTATGTATTTTTAAAATTATGGATGGTGTTTTAAAAATAATTGAGGAGTGGCATTGTATGCCATGTGCCAACAAAATATTTGTGTGTGCCATCTTGGACACGCATACTGTAGGCTTGCCATGCCAGGGAATTTTTACAGCTTCCCTTTGGCAAGTACTTCTATTCATAAGTACAGTGAGCAAAATTGTATGATTCTCTGCGTACTTTATATTAACAATCAAAGTAGACTAGAGCACGTGAAAATATACCAAAGAAACTGATTGATGATTGATGGCTAATGAACAAAGTATATCTTTCAGTTTCTGCTGTGCTAGGGGCCTATGATTTTGGAGACTATTTTATTTACACAGATTGTATAATATTTGAAATCATAGAAAATTTACACACAGATGATTATTCTGCTGGTTAACCAACAAAAACTTACCCGATTGAATCCTATCTTCTCGCACCTGATCTGTAATTCTGGGGATTATTTCTCTTCTGGTACATTGTCTAGTATGGAGGGGCTACTGCACAGGACCGAAAGAAGCTGCAGAGAGTCGGCTCCATCTTGGGCGCTAGCCTACAAAGTACCCAGGACATCTTCAGGGAGCGGTGTCTCAGAAAGGCAGCGTCCATTAGTAAGGACCTCCAGTACCCAGGACGTGCCCTTTTCTCACTGTTACCATCAGATAGGAGGTACAGAAGCCTGAAGGCACACACTCAGCGATTCAGCAACAGTTTCTTCCCCTCTGCCATCCGATTCCTAAACGGACGTTGAACCCGTGAACACCACCTCACTTCTTATATTATTTGTTTTTGCACGATTTTTAATCTATTCAATATATGTATACCGCAATTGATTTACTTTTCTATTATTATTTTTTTCTTTTATATTATGTATTGCATTGAAATGCTGCTACTATGTTAACAAATCTCACGACACATGCTGGTGATGATAAATCTGATTCCAACATCCTACCAACGTCTTAAGTGCGATGAGGCTTTCTGTCCCACTATCCTTTCAGGCCGTGATTTCCAGAGCCCTCCATCCATCCACTTTCTTCTTAGGCAGTCCCTCAAATCCACAATAACTTGCTTCCACCCTGATTTTATGAGTTCTTACTTCACTGAGGTAAGGCGCCGTACTCTCTTCCACAGATAGTGAGAAAATTAATGAGGTGGTGGGTAAATAGTTTGTGAATTTCTTCTGTCATTTACACATAGTTTGTTTGCCGCTCCCAAGACATGGAAAGTGGTCCGCGGTTTAGCAATAAGTGCCAAGTTTTCATCTGGGACTCCTGATGAAAACGTTTCTTCGTACATTTGAGTACCCAGGTTTTGGACCTCTCAGTAAGGGGATCTTTTTATTTCATGTAACTGAATAAAGAAATTTTCCATCAGCTAGCAGCTAGAGTGAGATGCTCTATTCCCGAGATTGTCTTTCATGTGAGTCATGCGTGACTGGTTGCCAATGCATAGAAGGAACTGGCGGGAGATTGCCAATGTGGGCAAGGGAGTTTCTGGAGACGGCTGATGCGGGCAAGGGCGTGTCTGGAGATTGCCAATGAGGAGAGGGGTGTGTCCGGAGACGGTCGATGCGGGCAAGGGCGTGTCTAGAGATTGCCAATGAGGAGAGGGGTGTGTCCGGAGACGGTCGATGCGGGCAAGGGCGTGTCTAGAGATTGCCAATGAGGAGAGGGGTGTGTCCGGAGACGGTCGATGCGGGCAAGGGCGTGTCTAGAGATTGCCAATGAGGAGAGGGGTGTGTCCGGAGACGGTCGATGCGGGCAAGGGCGTGTCTGGAGATTGCCAATGAGGAGAGGGGTGTGTCCGGAGACGGTCGATGCGGGCAAGGGCATGTCTGGAGATTGCCAATGAGGAGAGGGGTGTGTCCGGAGATGGGTGATGCGGGCAAGGGTGTGTCTGGAGATTGCCAATGAGGAGAGGGGTGTGTCCGGAGACGGTCCATGCGGGCAAGGGCGTGTCTGGAGATTGCCAATGAGGAGAGGGGTGTGTCCGGAGACGGCTGATGCAGGCAAGGGTGTGTCTGGAGATTGCCGATGAGGAGAGGGGTGTGTCCAGAGACGGCTGATGTGGACAAGGGCGTGTCCGGAGATTGCCGATGCGGGGGAAGGGGGCGGTGTCCGGAGATTGCCGATGCGTGGGTGGGGGTGTCCGGAGATTGCCGATGCGGAGGGTGGGGGGGGGGGGTGTCCGGAGATTGCCGATGCGGAGGGTGGGGGGGGGGGGCGCGGTGTCCGGAAATTGCCGATGCGGTGGTGGGGGTGTCCGGAAATTGCCGATGCGGTGGTGGGGGTGTCCGGAAATTGCTGATGCGGGGGGGTGGGGGTGTCCGGAGATTGCCGATGCGGGGGGTGGGGGTGTCCGGAAATTGCCGATGCGGGGGGGGGGGGGTGTCCGGAAATTGCCGATGCGGGGAGAAATGTCTGTGTGTATCCGCAGGTTGCTGACGGTAAAGGTTCTCGCGCGATTGTTTGAATGCCGCAACTTTGCTGGGAGTCAGTTAGAGAGAGGGAGAGGACATCTGAAAGGAGTAAGTTCACCTGTGAGTACCTGAGATGAGGGGCGAATGTCAGAAATAAGACCGTCGTTTTTCGTAAATGACAAGTAGATTAAGTATGAGAGGAAAAGGCGAGAACGACTCAGTCAAGAATGGAGAGTTTGGGGGGAAATGTGAAAGGCCAGGTCACTGTGATCAGAGGTGTCGGCTCGGACACCCCGTCTTTAGCACAGCGGAGGCTGTTAGCTGATGTGGATACTGTAGCTTGCATTTTCTCTTATTTGCTTTAGTGTTTCCCCTCACTTGAGTGCATAAATGGCAAATTATACTGATCATTTTAGGAACGTTACATGGAAAGGAAAATTTACATGTTGTTGGATCTTGTTTCCTACTTTTGCAAGAATGAGTTAATTCATCTGGGGAAAACAGTAGGAGTTTCAGAATCAAAATCAAGATTTCCTATTGTGTTTAAGTTTAAAGGAAGTAGTTTTTAACCCAGTGGTTTGCAGATGCTCCAAGCGTGTACAAACTTAACACCTTCCCACTTCAGTGCAGTTGATAGGGCCCTCTGTTATTTTAGCTGGTGGGATACTCTACTTCAGGACTTAGTACGAATTTAAGAAATAGAGATATACGTAAGCATATCCTGCCATGTTTGCAAACCATCTGTAAACATTTCATCACCATATGAGGAGACATCATCAGCGCGCTGTTCACTTGTGGTGTGTCCTCGGAATGCTTGGCTTTTATATACTTAGCAACCAGAGCTACACATCTTTTGAGTTATTTCCAATTAGTCCCCATATCCCTCTGATAACAAAAACATTGATTGTTTATTTTTATTTATTGTCGTTGATAACACTCAATGGTTGAATATTTGCAACCTACAGAATTAGAGAATTTTTGTAAATTGTGCATCCTAAAACTGTTATAAACTTCTAGGCAAAATGACGATCTCTCTTCATATGAATGGCATAAATTGTTCATGATCTGAATTTCAGGTAGACTAGATATGATTTTAATGTCAATCAAAGCACTTTGACCAGATTGTGTTTGCCAGAATCCTTGTTGGTTACTTAATTCTCCTCTCCATTCCTACCGCAACTATTTAACCTATGGCCTTTCCTGGTAAAGCTCAATGCAAGCTGTAGCCTTGTTTGTTTGCTGGACACCTAGCTCTTTTGGAGGTTGGTGGGGGGGGGGGGTTGGGGAACTATGCACCTTTCCCTACTCTGACAGTAGGTGTGCCTGAAAGATGATAGATGCTCAATTGCAGTATGGATATTTGGAGAAAGCAAGTTATATCTTGCCCAAATGCCATTCTTCTCCTTCTACAAAATTCCTGGATCCAGCTTCATTTTCCAAATTTTTATCGCGTCATTTACTTCATCAAATATCTGGACTTAACTCATCTTGTGTGGAATTATGATACAGGACCTGAAGCAGGCTAATCAATCCTGTTCACCCATTCATTGAAATTATGAGTGATCTGTCTCCCAACTCCACCAACTTGCCTTGGCTGTACATCCCTTTCATAAAAAAATTTCTCATTTACTGCAATGAACTTTCCAGACTTCCACTATACATCATGTGAAAATGTTCCTTCCAATTCCATTCCAATATGATATTTCTCTTATATTGTTTATATCCTTATGATCTTCACTCCTCTGCCAAGTGAAATAGTTTTTACTTATCTATTCCATGGAATTCTTTAAACATTAAAATATATCATGTAGATTATCCAACTACCTGTCTGAACTAAAGGGAATATAAAAGAACATGATCCATCCTAAAACTTCTCCCCATAGAACTGTGCTTGATCTCCCAAGGTTCCTGTTTCTCAAGTACGTAAAATATTTCTTAAATTGTAAATTTGAATACTGTTTTCATGCAATTTCAAAGTCATTGTGATTGGATTGTGGGTGTGCATACACATTTGGCCCAAAGTATTTTTGGTAATATTCCATTGGCATCTTGTACTTTTGTCTGAGATTAATTAATTCAGTTATAGAGCAAAATTCAGTGAGCTCCAGTTTCAGGAAAATTATCCTCTGTCTGGATCAATTTCCGTTAACTTCAGTTAAACTAGACAGATCTGGTTTAGTTTTTTGTTATCTATTACGTTTGCAAATTATTTTTCTCCATTGTTGTGGAAAGTAAAAGGTATTGTCATTGTAGCATTGTATGAGGAAGGTGACATGATAAGGTCACTTAGTGAATGAGCAGATTTTGAAATATACAAAATTAATTGAATAGGCACCAGAAGTAAAGGATGACGAACAAGTGAATTATTATCTACTTTGCATAACAGCAGTAATCTGTTCCTGTAAAAATTGAACATAAACAGTTATTGTATTAAAATAGAGTTCATTTATAAACATCTAATTAGATGAGATTGAGTTTTTTTTGTGAGCAATGCTGAAGCATAATCCTTTACAGGACCTACAATCAGAAGATTGGGGTTCATCTCCCATTTCTGAGTGTAAGGAGTTTGTACATTCTACCTGTGACTGTGATGGTTCTCTGGGTGCTCCAGTTTCATACTGCATTCCAAAAGGCGTAAAGATTCAGGTTAGTAGGCTGTGGGCATAGTACGTTTGCACAGGAAACTTAGCGACACTTGCAGGCAGCCCCCAGCGCATCTTCGGGCTGTTTTGGTTATCGACGCAAACACCACCTTTCACTGTATGCTTTGGTGTACATGTGACAAATAAAGCTAAGTTTCAATTATTTATTGAAAAGGTAAGGTCATTGCTACAAGATAAATAGACTCAATCGAACGCAAACCATACGGTTGATCAGGCAGCACTTCTGAAATCTAGACTAATATTGGTAGGCATCTCAAAATATTAAAAAGATCTTTAGAATCTACTAGTGGGATAAGCAAACCAGTGTATTTTTCCAGGCCAGAGACCTTTGCTCCAATTCACAGTTCACGTCACTTGCAAACCCAACGTAATTCTGAGATGAGTGCCAAGCTCTGTATTGACAGGATGTTACCAGAAAGACAACACAATCCATTCAAGATTGTTTCAGAACCTTGAACATCCTCACTGAGTTATGTGAACTCTCAGCCTGTAGTAAAAGCCACGACCAACAGGCTCCTGGACAGCTTCTTCCACCAGGTCATCAGACTGATTAATTCACGCTGACACAATTGTATTTCTATGTTATATTGACTCTTCTGTTGCACATACTATTTATTATTAATTACTATAAATTGCACATTGCATATTTAGATGGAGACGTAATGTAAAGATTTTTACTCCTTATGTATATGAAGGGTGTAAGTAATAAGGTAAATTCAATTCAGTTCATTTGACATGATGTTGATAACCACAAGTCCAGGAGCTTGTAGAGGGAGAACAGTCCCACATTAGACTCATAGCTGCCTGGTTGGTCAAGAAGTTACAGCCCACCTGTGACAAAGCCTGCAGGTGCTGTGACAGGTTGTGAGCTAGCTGATGATGATCATAGAACTAGAATGGCTTCAGTACCAAGGGATTGCCTCTGAAGAAGAAAGTTACAGTGTTTTACTTAATTTCGTAGAAGATCCAAACCTGCAGCATCATTAAACAATTTTTGCCTAGCACCAGATTATAAGTTATAATGTCAGAGGATTACACTAACATTTTCATACCTTAATCAAACCAAAAGTGGATTCTAGCAACTTGGGCCATCAATTAATTGGGTTAGCTGCTTATTTGGGACAACTCTTAAAAAACAAAAACTAAGAAAGAAAATGGCCAGGATTTCTTTCATTTATTTGGTACACTATGCTGCCTAATTGGTGCAGGAGAAGTTTGCCGAAGAGTTTCTAACTAGCGTCAGTCCCATGCACCTGTATGACCATGCTTAGAGCAAACAGTTTTTAACTAGCATTAGTTGCATGTGTTTGTGTTAAAAAACAATGATTTTTGACACTGATAGTTGGTGAGAAATAAGCAGTAAGACAGTCCAGAACTGTTTTGCACACTGTGGTTTCAAGCATTTGGACTTGGAGATGCCACAAACATCAGATGAGAGTGAAAAGTAAAAGATTTCCCTACTTGAAGTTAGGAACTACATAGAATTTGAAAGTATGGACAATCATCTTGAATGTTAGAATGAAAAGGATGATGTGGAGGAAGCAATCGTCGAGGGCAATATTATCTACATTAGATGTCTGCGCTGATTTTGTTCATTTGCAGTCAATCAAAAGAACATGGCAGCATACACTGGATGAATTCCTCCGTCAATAATTACTAGAAATGAATACACAGTTTTATAGTACTGTAGTAGTATTGATAGTATTCTAATTTGTTCTGTATTTCATTTAAATCCATAATTTGTTACTCAGTTAAATGGTAGTTTGTCTTTTTTTTAATATGTATACCTTTTTTTTAATGTTTTCCATAAAACTTTGGCTAATTGGGGCAGCCAGCGGCTTATTTGGGCCAAAATGTACTGGTCCTGATGTGCCCAATTAACCAGAATCCACTGTATTTCCAAGTTAAGATAGTGTGTGATTTGGCCGAAAATCTGTTTATGTTCCCATGCACCATGTTGTCCTTGGTGGCAGAGGGTGTGGATGTGGGAGGTGCTGTTAGCACAGCTTTGGTGAGTGCTTTCAGTGCATTTTGCAGAATGTATACAGCAATCAAGCTGTGGTGAAAGTGAACGTTCATAGCTGCGGATGGAATGCCTATCAGTATTTTTACTTTTGTAAATTTGGATTGGGAGTCACTGACAATGTTAATTAAACCACATTTCTAATTGCCTTGAGAAGATGATGAGTTGTGTCTTTTAACTGATACAGTACATGCTACAGACCTTGCAATGTAGTTAATTCCATGATGTTCATGGGTAAGGAGTTATAAAGGTTTTGATGCAGAATGAATAAAAAAATAGCCATGTATTTCCAAGTTAGAATCGTGTGTGACTTGGAGGCTAATTTCCATATGGTTATATTCCTTACCACTTGCTCCCCATTTTCTTTTTGATGGTAGAAATTATGAGTTTGAAAGGTGCTGTTAAATGAAATGCAGCTCTTAAATTGTACACATTGCTGTTTCTGAGCACGTGTAGTTCATGAAGTGAATCTTTAGGTTGATCAGAGGCAAAGAATCAAATGGACGCTTTTTATTGTAACTGAACTGATTTAGACATGTGGATTCCATTGCGCTTCTCACAAGTGGATGGTGGATAGAATTTATACCTTTATTTCAAAGGTATAGATTCTTCCCTAGTCTTCAATCAGAGTACTTGTATGAATTTATAAGTTAAATTTCCATCAGGCCAGATTTGGGTTAAGAAAAAGGTCATAAAGTAGGATTAAATTACTTGGCCCCTAATGCCCTCTCTGCCGTTGAATCAGATCATGGCCAACCTCTTACCTCAGGACCGGTTTTCTGCAATAACCTTATATTCCTCATGAATATTCAAGACAAAGATCATCATGTTTTCGAATGTGTTCAGTGATAAGGCATCACAACTTTCTTGGTTAGACCATTTCAAATTTTTCACTCACTTACAGGTAAAATTTTTAAAAAATTCTCATCTCGGTCCTGAATGAGTGATCCCTTATTTTAGACATGCGACCTTGTGACGCCCTAGATTGGAAATAGCACCGAGCTTTGTCAAGCCCAGAAAAAGCTGGTTAACAAAGGGAAAATATAGTAAGTAACACAAAAAAATCTGGAGGAACTCAACAGTTCAGGCAGCAGCTATGGAGGGAAATGGACTGCCAATGATTTAGGCTGATATTAAGGTTAGGGAACCTTGTTAACAAATAATGGGTTTGTTCAGGAAAAAGGAAGCGTATGTCAGGTATAGCAAATTCTTATCAAATGTTTCCTTTGAAATTTATAGAAGATATAGGAGAGAGGCTTTAAGCTAAATGTTTGGGGGAAGGATATCAGTTCAACAGCTTGGAAAAGTAAATTAAAAAGGAGAGTGCAGGAGGGGTTCCTGAATGCTATGTGTTGTAACTCCAAAACATAAAACTAATTGAAAGAAAAACACGGAGCCAGGAATAATGTGTCCTTAGTTTGTTTTATTGTTAGTGAGGTGGCCACTTATGATGTAAACTATTGATGTACTTTTATATATAGCCTGTAATGAATTATATAAACTAAGGGTACTTAATCAAACAATATACCAAATTTATAATATTACTCAAGTTTTACTGAAATATTAGATACACAACACTCCTCCCTGCTTAGCTATAAACTCCAACTCAAATATAGAGTGCATCTCAACATATATATAAAAATTGAGTATATATATTCAACTTATATACATATATATTCGGTATACTATATAATACAACTACATATAGACATCCACAGCATAGTAAATTTTCAATTGTCCCATTCAGGCCTAAAGATTTAACCACCATGGAGGATTTCTTAATCTTGTGCGATAACTTCTTTCCTGACAGGAGTGGGGTGAGAGGGGGTCACGCTGCTTGGCAAGTGAAACAACCTCAGGTTTTGAGGCCTCCTCTGTGGTGGTTGTAGGAGTTGAGTCTTGGACTGCAGGAAGTGGTTCTGACACGTTTCTTCTGGATGGGCTAACATCCCAAACAGTGCATGGCAAGTTGTTCGACCTGCTGATCTATCCCACCACCAGATAAAGTGTCGAGCCAATGCTTTCATTTTGACCTTGCCTATGTGACTGGTACGTAGTTCCTCCAACAATTTGGATCTCAGCTTGGATGGTACAACTGTGAATCCTTACAAAGGCAACCCATGTCAAGGGCATGTTCATCCCAGCACTGAAAAAACTGGAATTTCTGTAAAGCATTCAAGCCATTTTAAGTTGCTGTATAGCTCTAAGACTGTGTGGGGTCTTTTCTTGTTTCCTTTTGGATCATCTCAGTTGTAATAGGGAGACTTTTAATCTGCATAGAATACGTCACGAGGTGTGTCTTCTTTTGCAAATTTTTCATGTATTTCCTTTTCCAAGGGCAACTGGCCAATCCATCAACATTTCCAGATGAGTTGTCCTCTTGAATTTGATCTTGTAGTTGTGTCCTCTTAAGAAGCAGAGGCCATCTCTGCTGGTGTCAGTGGAACACCCTTCTGTGGATTGAAGATAGACACCAGTGGTTGATCAGTAATGAGAGCAAATTCTCTCCCATACAGGTACTGGTTGAAACGTTTTGCACCCCAAACCAGACTTAAGGCCTCTCTGTCAATCTGTGTGTAGTTTTTTTCTGCAGCAGCAAAGGAATGTGATGCAAAGGCTATGAGGTGTTAACTTCCATTACTCATGACATGTGACATGACAGCATCTATATTATAAGGCGAAGCATCACAGGCAAACTTCATGGGATGATGTGGATCATAATGTGTGAGTCCTGTGTCTGACATCGCCATTTCCTCTGTCTTTTGGAATGCCATATTACAATCGCATAGGTCACTAGATTCTGAAAGGACGATGAGTATAAGGGCACTTTATCTAAATGCCCATAGTATTAGAAACAAGGTTAGTGAACTTGTGGCATAGATCAGTACCAAGGCATATGATTTAATGGCCGTTACAGAAACCTGGTTGCAAGGTGGAGAGGACTGGGAATTAAATATCCAAGAGTATCAGGTAATACGGAAAGATAGGCAGGAAGGCAAAGGAGGTGGGGTGGCGCTCTTAATTAAGGATGAGATCAGGGTGATTGTGAGAGACAATATAAGATCTATGGAGCAGAATGTTGAGTCCATCTGGGTCTATATCTATTTCTGGGAATAGTAAAGGGAAAAAAATCACTGGTTGGAGTTGTCTATAGGCCACTAATAAAAATATTGCAGTGGCAGAGGCGATTAACCAAGAAATAACTGAGGCTTGTAAGAAGGCAATGGCAGCTGTCATGGGGGATTTTAACTTCCACATAGATTAGGTGAATCAGGTTGGTCAAGGAAGTCTTGAGGAGGACTTCATAGAATGCATCCGTGATGGCTTTCGTGAGCAGCATGTTAGTGAATCTACAAGGGAAAATACTATCTTAGATCTAGTCCTGTGCAATGAGACAGGTAAGATCTTGTAGTCAGGGATCCTCTTGGAAAGAGTGATCATAGTATGATTGAATTTTACATACAGATGGAGGATGAAAGAGTTAAATATAAAACTAGTGTTCTTTGCTTGAACAAGGGAGACTACAACAGGATGAGGGAGGAGTTGGCTAATGTGGATTGGGAGCACAGGCTATTTGGTAGGACATTTGAGGAACAGTGGAATACTTTCAAAGAGATTTTTCACAGTGTTAAACAAAAGTAGATCCCAGTCAAAAGTAAGGACAGTAAGTGTGGGGAGAGCCAGCCTGGGATAACTAAGGAAATAAAAGATAGTATCAAATTAAAAGCTCATGTACAAAGTCGCAAAGAGTAGTGGGAGACTGGAGGATTGGGAAAACTTCAAAAAGCAACAAGGAACAACTAAACAAGAAATAAGGAAAGGGAAGATAGAGTATGAAAGTAATTTAGCACAAGATATAAAAACAGATAGCAAAAGTTTTTATAAATATATAAAGCGGAAGAGAGTGGTTAAAGTCAACGTAGGTCCCTTGGAAGACGAAGGGAAAATTGATTCTGGGTGTTAAGGAAATGGCTGAGGCATTGGATGACTATTTTGTGTCGGTCTTCATGGTGGAGGACACGTCTAATATGCCAAAGAATGATGTTGTGGACAAAATGGGAGGTGAGGACCTCAATAAAATCACTGTTGCTAAAGAGATAGTGATGTGCAAACTAGAGGGCCTGAAGGAAGTTAAGTCCTCTGGTCCTGATGGGATGCATCCCAGGATGCTGAGGGAATTGGCAGAGGTTATAGTGACATGTTGGTAATTATTTATCAAAACTCTCTAGACTCTGGGCAGGTCCTAGTGGATTGGAAGACAGCAATGTCACGCCACTTTTTAAAAACAGATGTAGGCAAAAGACGGGCAACTATAGGCCAGTTAGCTTACATCTGTAGTCGGGAAAATGCTTGAAGCTGTCATTAAGGAAGAAATAGTGAAACATTTAGAAAGGAGTGGTTCCATTAGACAGACGCAGCATGGATTCAGAAAGGGCAGATCCTGTTTGACAAACTTACTGGAGTTCTTTGAGGACATAATGAGTACAGTGGATAGAGGGAAACAGGTGGATGTCGTACACTTGGATTTCCAGAAGATGTTCGATAAGGTGCCGTACGAGAGACTTCAATAGAAGGCAGAGAGTTGGTATAAATGGGTATTTTTCCAGTTGGCAGTCTGTGGTGAGTGGGGTGCCCCAGGGGTCAGTGCTGGGCCCACAGCTGTTTACCATTTACATTGATGATTTGGAAGAAGGGACTGAGTGTAGTATAGCAAAATTTGCTGATGACACTAAACTGAGTGGAAAAACAAATTGTACAAAGGATGTGGAGAGTCTGCAGAGGGATATAGGTAGGTTAAGTGAGTGGACCAAGGTCTGGCAGATAGAATACAATGTTGGTAAATGCGAGATCATCCACTTTGGAAGGAATAATAGAAGAGCAGATTATTATTTAAATGGTGAAAGATTGCAGCATGCTGTTGTGCAGAGGGACTTGGGAATGCTTGTTCATGAATCGCAAAAAGTTGGCTTGCAGGTACAAAAGGTTATTAAGAAGGCAAACAGGATGTTGGCCTTCATTGCTAGAGGGATTGAATTCAAGAGCAGGGAGGTCATGTTGCAACTGTACAGGGTACTGGTGAGGCCGCACTTGGAGTTCTATGTGCAGTTCTGGTCTCCATACTTGAGGAAGGATATATTGGCTTTGGAGGCAGTGCAGAGGAGGTTCACCAGGTTGATTTCAGAGATGAAGGGTTTAACCAATGAGAAGAGATTGAGTCGCCTGGGACAATACTCTCTGGAATTTAGAAGATGAGAGAGGATCTTATGGAACCATACAAAATTTTGAAAGGTATAGTTAAGATAGAAGTAGGAAAATTGTTTCCATTGGTAGGTGAGATTAGAACTAAGGGACATCACCTCAAGATTCAGGGGAGCAGATTTAGGATGGAGATGAGGAGAAACTGTTTTTCTCAGAGAGTCGTGAATCTGTGGAATTCTCTGCCCAGAGAAGCAGTTGAGGCTTCTTCACTAAATATATTTAAGATACAGTTAAATAGGTTTTTACATAGTAGGGGAATTAAGGGTTATGGGGAAAAGGCAGGTAGATGGAGCTGAGTTTACCGACAGATCAGCCATGATCTAATTGAATGGCGAGGCAGGCTTGATGGGCCAGATGGCCTACTCCTGCACCTATTTCTTGTGTTCTTGCTTTGCCTTTTGCCATTTCTTCCTGATCCTTACAGACCCATTCTTCTTAGCTATTGGGACTACTGGTGTTGTCTGTGGGCTTTACTCGACCTCAAAGAATTCCTTAAGCCTCCATGCAATCTAGCTCATTGGTATAAGGAATTGGGCGGGCTTGGTAAAACTTGAGTGTGGCATTTTCATTTAACACATTATTTTGCCCTTGATTTGTTTGAGTTTTCCAATGCCATCCTTGAACACTCCTGTGGCATAATCCAGTATTTTACTAATTTGCTTTCAGTTGACTCTACGGCAGGAAATGTGATATGCTAATGATGGATGGACCTCCAATCAAGTTGTTATTGTATCCCCCACAATGGGATACAATTCTTGCCCTTCTGTTTTTACCACATGGAAGCCCAATGTGGCTTGTTAATTGTTGCATTTCACTATTACAGGTATCATTCCCACAGGAGTATAAGCCCTTAGTTGGATATTTGCAGGCTTCATTTTAGTGTCTTTGAAATGTTATTCAATATCATTTCGTGGAATTACTGAAAAAGCCAAGCCAATGTACAATTCAGTTTTAATTAATTTGTCGTTCATTTCTGGTGTAAGCCATAATTGCTTGTCTGTTCACAAACAAGAGAAAATCTGCAGATGCTGGAAGTTCAAGCAACCAACACACACACACACACACACGTGCACACAGCCAGGCAGCATCTATGGAAAAGAAAAGAGTACAGGTGACATTTTGGGCCGAGATGTCTATTATTAGTTTTCACATTGTAAATCTTAAGGCTACTCAGTCCAGTGTCACTCTTATCATTATCAGATTTTTCATCAATAGCATGCAGATTAATGTGGATTTTTTTTAAACTGCTGCTTTTTAGCTTTTTCGCTTTTTCTCTTCCCTGTGCGGTCAATGTATTTTTGGCTTCCCTGCATGCTCTTTGTCTGTGTCTTATTTCGTAGTATTTTCTGTAAGCTTCACCCTTAAACCCATATTGGTCAGGTATATGTGAGCTCCTTTCACAACAGTGACACAACGTGTTTGAGCAGGCATGCCTCACCGAGACACTTCACGCTCACTTTCATTCCTCACTGCAACTCAATTGTGTCTCTGCTGCTTCCAAAATGCAGCTATTTCAACTGCTCTTTTAAATGTAATTTGTGCTTCAGTTAGGAGTTTGTTTTTGAATGTCTTCTTGTAAGATTCCACAAATGAAACTGTCTCTCAGTGCATCGTTAAACCCATCACTGAACTGGCAAAGCTCAGACAATCTCTTTAATTCAGCCATGTATGATGAAGTGGACTCCACTTCCTTTTGATTCCACTTAGGAAACCTAAAACAATCAACAATGGTTTTGGTTCTAAATGTTCCTGTATTACTTTCATGATAACAGCAAAGCTCATTTTGGCTGTTTTGGTTGGAGCAGTTAAACTTCTAAGCAAACTGTATGCTTTTCCACCAATTATACTCAGCAAAACTGGCACTTGCTTCTCATTGGCTATTTCATTTGCTTCAAAATATTGCTCAATTCATTCTGTATACATGACCCAGTTACCTTTAGTGCAATTGAAGACATAACCAGAAATATCTGCATTTTAAAAATTTGTTACTAGTATTGCCTGGTACTCACTGCTGATGAGCCAGTGAATTACATCTGTTTTCTGCCTATTTTTAAAACTCAAAAGTCTTCTCGTCTTGTGAAGGAATAAAACATACTGTTTTTAAAAAACTCAAATGTTTCACTATACTTTTTTTAAAGCTTGAATGATTTGCTGAACTTCAATATGTAGGTAGTCATATCAGCCTCATCTAAAGCATCTCAGGATGTATATTTCTCTGACATTAAATTGTACCTTTGAAACTTACTCATCACTACTGTTATGCTTTGTAACTCCAAAACAAAACTAATGAAAAGAAAACCACAGGGCTGGGAATAACTTGTCCTTCGTTTTTTATACTTTTAGTGAGGTGCGTACACATGACGTGGCAGTGTAATGATATATGCCATTCACTTACTTTTGCGTATAAGCTATAATGAATTATGTAAACAAAAGATGCTTATTCAAACAATATACCTACAATATTACTCAAATATTACTGAAATATTAAATGAAGTTTCCAGAATAAAGAATATGATAAAACAATTAGAAAAGGTTAAGAATTTAATTTCAGGCAACACGGAGTCAAAATTGAAAAGAAGGGTAGTGAATATGGGACTGAAGGTGTTATATATGAATGCTAACAGTATACAAAATAAGGTAGATGATCTTGTAGCATGGTTATAAGTTGGCAGATGTGGTGTTTTTAGGTTTCACAGTCATGTTTGAAAGGGGATCACAGCTGGGAGCTTAACAGCCAAGGATATTTGTCACGTTGAAAGGACTGGCAGGTGGGCATTGGCTTTGTTGGTAAAAAATGAAATCAAATTTTTAGGAAAAAGTGACTTCAGATTATATTTAGATTTCTTGTGAGTGGAGTTCAGAAACTGCCAAGGTAAACAGAACTTGATGGGAGTTATACAGTATATAGATCTCTAAACAGTAGCCAGAGTGTGAGATAAAGATTACATTGGAGATAGAAAAGCCATGTAAAAGGGGCAATGTTGCAATGGTCATGATGGATTTCAGTATACTGTACAGGTTGATTGTGAAAACTAGGTTGGTGCTGGATACCACAAGATAGTGCATACAATATACCAAAAAATAGTGGTAAGCTCGAGGATTGGAAAGCTTATAAAGCATCAGAAGGCAACAGAAAAAGCAGTATGGGGAGAAAAGATGAAATATAAAGGTAAGTTTGCCAATAATGTACAAGAGGGTACCAAAAGCTTTTTCAGATACATAAAGATTAAAAGAAATGCAAGTGTGAACCACTGAAAAATGATGAAGATGTAGTAATGGGGAACTGTGGAAGGTACCAGCAACATGCCAGATATTTGAGCGTGTCAGGGGACAGAAGTGAGGGCAGTCACTAAAGAGAAGGAGCTTGGGAAGCTGAAAGGTTGGTAGGCAGAAAACACACACAAAATGCTGGAGGAACTCAGCAGGCCAGGCAGCATCTATGGAAAAGAGTACAGTCGATGTTTTGGGCCGAGACCCTTCATTAAGACTGAAGCAAAATAGTTACTCAGTACTTCCGCCATTTCCTTGTCCCCCATTACTACCTTTCCAGCATTGTTTTCCAGCAGTCCGATATCCGCCCTCACCTTTCTTTACAGTTTATGTATCTGAAGAAACTTCTGGTATCTTTAATATTATTGGCTAGCTTGCTTTCATATTCTATCTTTACTTTCTTAATGACTTTTTAGTTGCTTTCTGTTGGTTAAAAGCTTCCTAATCCTCTAACTTTTCATTAATTTTTGCTCTATTATATGCCCTCTCTTTGGCTTTTATGTTGGCTTTGATTTCTCTTGTTAGTCATGGTTGTGTCATCTTGCCTTTAGAAAACTTCTTCCTTTTTGGGATGTATATATCCTGTACCTTCCGAGTTGCTTCCAGAAATTCCAGCCATTGCTGCTTTATCATCATCCCTGCCAATGTTCTTTTCCAATTAATTCTGGCCAACTCCACACAAAATGCTGGAGGAACTCAGCTGGCCAGGCAACATCTGTGGAAAAGAGTATAGTCGATATTTTAGGCTGAGATCCTTCATCAGGACTGGAGGAAAAGATGATGAGGAGTTGGAATCAGAAGATGAGGGGATGGGAGGAAGAATCAAGATGATAGGTGAAACCGGGAGTGGGAGGGGTGAAGTAAAGAGCTGGGAAATGATTGGCGAAAGAGATACAGGGCTGGAGAAGGGGGAATCTGATGGGAGAGAACAGAAGGCCATGGAAGAAGGAAAAGGGGGAGGAGTACCAGAGGAATGTGATGGACAGGTGATGAGATAATGTGAGAAGAGAGGGAAAAGGGAATGGTGAAGGGGCTGGGGGTATTACCAGAAGTTTGAGAAATTGATGTTCAAGCCATCAGGTTGGAGGCTACACAGACGGAATATAAGGTGTTGCTCTTCGAAACTGAGTGTGGCCTCATTGTGACAGTAGAGGAGGCCGTGAACTGACCTGTCAGAATGTGAATGAGGAGTGGTAATAAAATGAATGGCCACTGGGAAATACTGCTTTTTCTGGCAGATGGAGGGTAGGTGCATGGTGAAGTGGTCTCCTAATCTGTGTCAGGTCGCACTGATATACATGAGGCCACATTGGGGCCCTGAATCGTAGTGAGGAAGGAGGTGTAGGGGCAAGTGTGGCTTGTTCCGCTTGCAAGGATAAGTACTAGGAGGAAGATTGGTGGGGAGGGATGAATGGACAGGGGAGTCACATAGGGAGTGATTCTTGTGGAATTTCTCAAACTTCCGGTAATCCCCTCCCCCCCTTACCATTCCCCATTCCCTTTTCTCCCCCTCCCCCTCCCTCTCTCCATCTCCCTCTCCCTCCCTCCCTCCCTCTTATCTCCTTGCCTGTCCATTACCACTGTCTGATGCTTCTGCTCCTTTTCGTTCTTCCATTGTCTTCTGTCCTCTCCTATCAGATTCCGCCTTTCCAGCCCTGTACCTCTTTCACCAATCAGTTTCTTTACTCTTTACTTCACCCCTCCTTCCCCGGTTTCATGTATCACCTTGTGTTTCTTCATCCCCTCCCCCCCCCCCCCCCCCACCTTCTAATTTTGATTCTTTGTCTTTTTTTTCCTCCAGTCCTGATGAGGGTCTCGGCCTGAAACGTCAACTGTATTCTTTTCCATAGGTGCTGCTTGGGCTGCTGAGTTCCTCCAGCATTTTATGTGTGTAATGCTTGGATTTCCAGCATCTGTAGATTTGCTCTTGTTTGTGATTGGTTAGGTTGAGGCTGTTTTCACTGGAGAGCAGACAATGGAGGGTTGACATTATGGAGGTTTATGAAATTGTGAGAGGCACAGATAGGAAAGATAGTCTTTTTTTCAAGGGACAGGAATCGAAAACTGGAGGACATAGGTTTCTAATCAATATCAGGTTACAGAAGTGTGAGCTAGTGACAGACTCCAAGAGGAGAGTCTAGAATTCACAAGCATTTCCATTTCTTAACCTTCCACCATCAATACATCCTGTGGGGAAATTTTCATTGGTCATATGATTACTTGGATGATCTGCAAAAATACTGTGACTGAAAAAAAATCACTGTCCTTAATTAAACTCTATGAAAATGTACTCTGTACAATCTTTACAAACAACTCTCTTCTGATTCTTTTATAAGATCTATCCTGACCAAGGAAGTACTTAATTCATCAATTTAATTCTGCACAATTGATACTGTATGTGAACAATTAACAATCTGTATAATTATACTATAAATGATAAGTGTTGTATGGCAATACTTCTCCATCATGATTTACGTTGGTTCAAGTAAGTATAGAACAGACCCTGTTTTGGCATCATCAGTGAGATGTTCCATCTCTTTTCATGACATCATGATGGGGTCTGAATCCCACATTCTGTTTATAAAGTAAGTGTTTTTCTCTAACATCTGCAACCAAATTGCCATCAACTATTTGTTATAAACTATAAATATTACTTATAAATAAAAATGAAAGGTAGGTCAATTAATTTTTTTGTTCAAAGGAATTTTGTTTAAATATTCCTTTTGATGTTCATTTTTATATTCACTATATTGATCTCACAATAAAGAGCATTATGAATTTTAATAAAAAGAAAAGTTGCACTGGGATACCACCATCAGAACAGCTGCATAGGTTTATGTTATGTTTTATATGTAAAATTGATGTAGATTTTATTCTGAATGGATGGAAATGTGTGTGGTGATGTGCAAAGATTAGAATGGGTATTTTATATTGGCTGAATGCATTATTTCAGAATTGAAGATAGAGCAACCTGCACAACTTCTTAAAAAGTTCCACTGATACAAGATTAAATCCCATTGCATTGACTGATAAAATTAATTGTTTCTTAATTCCAGCTTTGTTGTCATTAAATCTATAACATTGGTGCATAAATTCAGTGGATTCACTAATACCTCTTTGGAAAGGAAATTTTCCATCTTTACTCTTTCTCACTCCCAACAAAATAGTGGGTTCATTTCCAAGGTAATGTAGTTTATTCTTTATTCCCTTATGAGATGGCATAAATTATTTTTTCATTACAAATAGCAACAATACTAGGTGATTGGTCTGGTTTTAATCTCATATTGGGATTCGTCATAGACACATTGGGCCCAGTTGAATCTCCAAAGCATCATGGTATCTTGAACCAGACTTGAATGAGTAGTATCATGACCTCTTGCAGTCTCATGACACCAGATCAAGTACTACCTTCGCACCGATGACTCAATATTTCTTCATGTTGAAAAATACTGGAACAGCATCAGTCACAGCAAATGTACGAGTATAATTTGGTTTGGGGAATTAATATTCATCACCATAATTATCTCAAGGGCAAGATCTGTACTAAAGCCCATAGCTGTCTGTTATGCCCTCTGAAATATAACTAGAGAAATGACAGTATTGGAAACTTAATCAAGGTCCTATCAGTCTAACCTGTCAAGAGTGAATCTGTCCTCGACAGTATAGGAAGGAGTATTAATTGGACAGTGTTTGTAGAGAAAGAATGTCATCTTCACATTGAGGAATAACTTGATGCATCATATGCCACGGTATCCATTATACCGGAATATGTTAAATGAAATTGAATCAGGACATGTGTATTAGTTCAAAACCTGTTGGACTGCTGGGCCATCAGCAGAAATAAAATTATATTCAACACAACCTTTAGCTGTATGCTCATGTAATTAATATGATTCACTAATCAGAATAATGCAAATGAGTATGTCAGGAGCAATATCTGACACATCTACAAATGAGCTGTCAAACCGGTGAAGCTACAGCACAGGACTGTAAGTTGACATTCACAGCAAGCAGATCAGATTAAACCTCCGCAGTCCTGTCACATCCAGTTAGAGATGGTTAATATGCTCTGAATATCAATGTGACTGCAAAAAAGATTCAGCTCACCTCAGTCAGAGGTGCAAGTAATCCATTTATGCTTTCCTCTGAAATTCACCATCGCAGAACCCAATCTGATTCACGACACTTGATATATTTTTAAAATATACCAAGATTTGAGTTATAGCTATCGAAATAACCAAAATATGTCTTCAAACATTCTCACAGGTTTTTTGTTATATGCCAGATCCTTTGCTTTTCATTCATATCTGACCTGTGTCATATTTGGAATATTTGCCGATGGCACTATGCTCTGTTCCATAAATGAATTGTCAAGTATTGAAGTAGTTATATATGTTAAAGATATATAGCCAAAATGTTTAGTAAATTTGCTGGTGATGCAGAAATTGGTGGTATTGATAGTGAGGAGGATAGTCATCAAATACAGACAATGTAATTCATTTGATGATTTGGGTAAAGGAATGGCAGATGGAATTTTATCCCAAAAATATGAGGCAAAGCGTTTTGGGAGGACTAAGAAGGATAAGATCTGCACAATTAGTAGTGAAATCCTAGAAAGTACTGAGGAATGAGGGATGTTTTGTGCAATTCCCAGGATCCCTGAAGGCAGCTACATTGGTTGATAAGGTGAGTAAGAGGACATATTCAACTTCATTAACTGGAACATAAAACAGAAGATTGGTGAGGTTATGATACTGCTATATGATTACTTAGGCCAAAGTGCAATTTTGCTCAGCTCATTATAGAAAGATTATTATGACAAAAGATTCACCGAGATGATGTGGGATGGAACATTTCAGCTGTGAGGATAAGCTGGAGTTTATTTTCTTTGGAGTGGAGAAGCTGAGGGTGACCTTACTGGGATGTACAAAATAATGAGGGCATAGTTAGGGCAGGTAATGAGAACATTTTCCTCTTAGCAGAGGTTGCTATGATCAGAGGACTCAAGGTAAAAGATGGGCGACTGGAAATATCCTCTGCAGGCTGTAGGGGATATTTCCAAGCTGTATAAATCAACGACCCTACATTGTGCCCTCAAGTAGCAGATGTGAAAAGCGTTCATGCTTGGGCAGATAAATGGCATGTATCACTTATGCTATGAAATTGCCAATCCTAACAATCCATACAAGAGTGAGCTTCAATTATTTTAATGTGAATTACATCCTCCTATCATCAAAATACTTGACCATTTAAATAGACCTTCCAAGTAAAGTCTGAGCATGAAAGTTCAAAGGTCAAATGTACCTTTGGCCAAGTATTCTGCTACAAATTACCATTGCCTGACTCCTTAGAACTTTCTCTTCAGAACCCAAGTCAAGTGCATAATGGAATTTCTCCATTTGCCAGAAGTATAGTTCCAGCAATACTCACAAATGCTGTTGAAGCAGTCTAGGTCGAGGGTAGACAAGTTGGCGCTCCATTCACCAGATAAGGTGCACATAATATATAAAATTCACTATAGCAATTTGCTAATGGCTGTTTAAAGATACCTTCAAAACCTAGAATATCACTCACTTGTCTGACAATGGGATTAAGAGCACAGGAGTGCTACCATTTGCAAGTTTCCTTTCATATTACACTCTATCCAGAACTGAAAAATTATTGCCGCTCGGTCAAATTCCTAGAGCATAATACCTAATAGCAGTACCTTGGTACACACTAGCAGTTAAAGGATGTAGCTAACCAGTGCTTTCAAGGGTGAAAATATCAGTGAGTAACAGTAACTGATCTATACAGTGCTACTAGCGTTCTGTATATGAATTCAAAAAAAATGCACCTTGCCGTCAGCTCTTTTTTGCTTTGACTTTCTGTTGTTCGAAACATTCACACTCTGGGTTTCCTTCTTCTAGGCATGGTGTCATTCATCCTGCTGACTTGAAACAGAACAACATCAACCTGTTCAGATGTACAGGGTATCTGGTCAGTTAATTTATTTTATTCTGATCCTTTTATTCTGATCCTCTTAGTCTTCAGAACTTAATGATACTGTGGCAGTTTTAATTGACCCATTGATTTAAATTTCATGCACAATGTTTTCATTTTCATAACTGCAGTATTCAAAATTGGTGCCTAAATATTACTCAAATCCATAAACCTAAATATGCAAATGCTATCCCAGAAAGAAAGTAAACATATTGCTAACAATAGAGAATTAAGTTATGTTTGGAAATAAAATTTAGATCCTTGGAGTTATCATATATGTGAAAATGAGTAAAGCAGAGCTTCAAGGTTTAAAAGCCAATCATATCCAGAACCTAGAACAGTACTACACTGCACAGGCCATTCAGCCCATGATGTAACACCAGACTTGTTGCAAACTTTTTACTAAATACCCTTGTATTGTCCATATCCCTCCATTCCCCTCGTATTCATGTATGTTTCTAGCGCCTTAAACTCCACCAAACTGCCTGGTTCCACTACTACCCCTAGTAACCTATTCAAAGCATCTACCACTCGGCATAAAAACAACTTTTCCCTCATGTCTCCTTTAATCTGTCAGCCCTTCCCACTTTAAAAGCATGTCCTCTAGCATTGACATTCCAGCCCAGGGAAAGATTCTGATTGTCTATGCAGCCTATGCTTCTCATAATTTAAAAAAAAAGCCTCCATCAGGTCTTCCCTTAGTTTCCGACACCCTAGGGAGAACAACCCAAGTTTTCTCAATCTTTCTTTGTAGGCCATATTCTCTAATCCAGGCAGCATCGTGGTGAACTACCTTTTCCACAGTCTCCATTTCGTTCTTATAACGTGGCAACTAGCACTGCGCATGATACAGTGCCTTGTAAAAGTTATAGAAACAGAAAACCTACAGCTCAATACAGGCCCTTTGGCCCAAAAGCTGTGCCGAACATGTTCCTACCTTAGAACTACCTAGGCTTTACCCATAGCCTCTATTTTTCTAAGCTACATCTAACCATCCAGGAGTCTCTTAAAGGACCCTATTGTTTCCACCGCCACCGTCGGCAGCTCATTCCACGCATTCAGCACTCTCTGCATAAAAAAACTTACCCCTGATATCTCCTCTGTACCTACTTCCAAGCACCTTAAAACTGTGTCCTCTCATGCTAGCCATTTCAGCCCTGGGGAAAAGCCTCTGACTATCCACACAATCAATGCCTCTCATTATCTTGTACACCTCTATCAGGTCACCTCTCATCCTCTGTTGCTCCTAGGAGAAAAGGCTGAGTTCGCTCAACCTATTTTCATATGCATGCTCCCCAATCCAGACAAAATCCTTGTAAATCTCCTTTGCACCTTTTCTATGGTTTCTACGTCCTTCCTGTAGTGAGGCAACCAGAACTGAGCCCAGTACTCCAAGTGGGGTCTGACCAGGGTCCTATATAGTTGCAACGTTACCTCTCAGCTCTTAAACACAATCCCACGATTGATGAAGGCCAATGCACCGTATGCCTTCTTAACCACAGAGTCAACCTGCGCAGCTGTTTTGAGCATCCTATGGACTCGGACCCCAAGATCCCTCTGATCCTCCACGCTGCCAAGAGTCTTACCATTAGTGCTATATTCTGCCATCATATTTGACCTCCTAAAATGAATCACTTCACACTTAACTGGGTTGAACTCCATCTGCCATTTCTCAGCCAAGTTTTGCATCCTACCAATGTCCCGTTGTAACTTCTGACAGCCCTCCACACTATCCACAACACCCCCAACCTTTGTGTCATCAGCAAATTTACTAACCCATCCTTCCACTTCCTCGTCCAGGTCATTTATAAAAATCACAAAGAGTAGGGGTCCCAGAACAGATCTCTGAGGCACACCACCAGTCACCAGCCTCCATGCTGAATATGACCTGTCTACAACCACTCTTTGCCTTCTGTGGGCAAGCCAGTTCTGGATCCACAAAGCCAAGTACCCTTGGATCCCATGCCTCCTTACTTTCTCAATAAACCTTGCATGGGATACTTTATCAAATGGCTTGCTAAAATCCATGTACACTACATCTACGGCTCTACCTTCATCAATGTGTTTAGTCACATCCTCAAAAAATTCAATCAGGCTCGTAAAGCACAACCTGCCTTTGACAAAGCCATGCGGACTATTCCTAATCACATTATGCCTCTCCAAATGTTCATAAATCCTGCCTCTCAGGATCTTCTCCATCAACTTACCAACCACTGAAGTAAGACTCGCTGGCCTATAATTTCCTGGGCTATCCCTACTCCCTTTCTTGAATAAGGGAACAACATCCGCTACCCTCCAATCCTCCAGAACCTCTTCCATCCTCATTGATGATGCAAAGATCATCGCCAGAGGCTCAGCAATCTCCTCCCTCGCTTCCCACAGTAGCCTGGGGTACATCCCGTTCGGTCCCAGTGACTTATCCAACTTGATGCTTTCCAAAAGCTCAAACACATCCTCTTCCTTAATATCTACATGCTCAAGCTTTTTAGTCCACTGCAAGTCATCCCTACAATTGCCAAGGTCCTTTTCCGTAGTGAATACTGAAGCAAAGTATTCATTAAGAACCTCCGCTATTTCCTCCAGTTCCGTATACACCTTTCCACTGTCACACTTGATAGGTCCTATTCTCTCACGTCTTATCCTCTTGATCTTCACATACTTGTAGAATGCCTTGGGGTTTTCCTTAATCCTGTCCACCATGGCTTTCTCATGGCCCCTTCTGCCTCTCCTAATTTCATTCTTAAGCTCCTTCCTGCTAGCCTTATAATCTTATAGGTTCCTAGTTTTTTGACTCAGGATAGGGCAGATTGTAAAAAAACAAAGATACCGTGCAGTCAGACTGTCAGGAAGGGCAGACATCTGATAGGACAATATTGCAGCCCACAGGGTGACTATCAGCGCGTTAGGGATGCAGAATCAAAAAGGGTAGCAAATACAGTTCTCAAAGTGTTATATCTCATGCATGCAGTACAAGAAATAAGGTGGATGATCTTGCTACACTTTTACAGATTGTCGGCTATGATGTTGTGGCCATCACTGAATCATAGCAGAAGGATTTTATTGAACCTTTTATAAGCTTTTCTTTTCTTCTTGATTAGATTTACAACAGCCTTTGTACACCCCGGATCTTGTACCCTACCATCCTTTCCACATCTCATTGGAATGTACCTACTCAGAATCCCACGCAAATATCCCCTGAACATTTGCCACATTTCTTCCGTACGTTTCCCTGAGAACATCTGTTTCCGATTTATGCTTCCAAGTTCCTGTCTGATAGCCTCATATTTCCCCTTACTCCAATTAAACATTTCCCTAACTTGTCTGTTCCTATCCCTCTCCAATGCTATGGTAAAGGAGATAGAATTGTGATCACTATCTCCAAAATGCTCTCCCACTGGGAGATCTGACACCTGACCAGGTTCATTTCCCAATACCAGATCAAGTACAGCCTCTCCTCTTGTAGGCTTATCTACATATTATGTCAAGAAACCTTCCTGAACACACCTAACAAACTCTACCCCATTTAAACCCCTCACTCTAGGGAGATGCCAATCAATATTTGGGAAATTAAAATCTCCCACCACAACAACCCTGTTATTAGTACTCCTTTCCAGAATGTCTACCTTATCTGCTCCTTGATGTCCCTGTTTCTATTTTGTGGTCTATAAAAACACACACAGTATAGTTATTGACCCCTTCCGATTCCTAACTTCCAGCCACAGAGACTCTGTAGACAATCCCTCCATGACTTTTTCCTTTTCTGCAGCCATGTCACTATATCTGATCAACAGTGCCTCACCCCCACCTCTTTTGCCTCCCTTCCTGTCCTTTCTGAAACATCTGAAGCCTGGCACTTGAAGTAGTTATTCCTGTCCCTGCACCGTCCAAGTCTCTGTGTAATGGCCACCACATCATAGCTCCAAGTGCTCATCCACGCTCTAAGCTCATCCGCTTTATTCATAATACTCCTCGCATTAAAATAGACATATCTCAAACCATCGATCTGGGCATGTCACTTGCCTATCCTCCCTTTCGCACTGTCTCCAAGCTTTCTCTATTTGTGAGCCAACCTTCCTTTCCTCCGTCACTTTACTTTAGCTCCCACCCCCAGCATTTCTAGTTTAAACTCTCTCCAATAGTCTTAGCAAATCTCCCCGCCAGGATATTAGTCCCCCTGGGTTCAAGTGCAACCCTTCCTTTTTGTACAGGCCACACCTGCCCCAGAAGATGTCCCAATGATCCAGAAGTCTGAATCCCTGCCCCCTGCTCCAATTCCTCAGCCACGCATTTATCCTCCAGCTCATTCTATTCCTATACTCACTGTCGTGTGGCACAGGCAGTAATCCCAAGGTTACTACCTTTGAGGTCCTGCTTCTCAATTTCTTTCTGCACTCCCTGTAGTCTGTTTTCAGGACCACCTCCCTTTTCCTACCTATGTCGTTGGTACTAGTAGGTACCACGGCCTCTGGCTGTTCTCCTTTCCACTTCAAGATATTGTGGACACGATCAAAAACATCCCAGACCCTGGCACTTGGGTGGCAAACTACCATCCACGCTTCTTTCCTGTGTCCACAGAATCGCCTGTCTGACCCCCAGCTATAGAGTCCCCTATCACTGCTGCCTTCCTCTTCCTTCCCCTACCTTCCTGAGCCACAAGGCCAGACTCTGTGCCAGAGGTGCGACCACTGTTGCTTCCCCCAGCTAGGCTGTCCCCCCAACAGTACTCAAACAGGAGTACTTATTCTTAAGGGGGACAGCCACTGGGGTACTCTCTAGCACCTGCTTCTTGCCCTTCCCTCTCCTGACTGTTACCCACTTCTCTGTCTCCTGTGGTCCCGGGGTGACTACCTGCCTTGTAGCTCCTCTCTTATCACCTCCTCACTCTCCCTGACCAGACAAAGGTAATCGAGCTGCAGCTCCAGTTCCGTAACGTGGTCTCTATGGAGCTTCAGCTCAACACACCTGGTGCATATGTGGCTGTCTGGGAGGCCAGGAGTCTCGCAAGACTTCCCACATTTGACACTGAGCACAGAAATCCGGTCTCACACGCATACTTTCTGTCTTTATTTTAAACAGATAACCTACCTGGCCTCGACCCCTTATTGCCTAAGCGCCGTTGAGCCAAAGCCTTAATACTCTGTCTCCCGTTACTGTGGCACCTGCTCTGTAAATCTGTCTTCTTTTTAAACACAAAGTATACTGCAGATGCTGTGGTTAAATCAACACATACAAACAATCTGGATGAACTCAGCAGGTCGGGCAGCATCCGGTGAAATGAGCAGTCAATGTTTCGGGCCGAGACGTTGACTGCTCATTTCAACGGATGCTGCCTGACCTGCTGAGTTCACCCAGCTTGTTTGTATGTGTTGTCTTCTTTTTAAACTCTTCCCACTGTTCTCACTGGCCGACCTCCACATGCTTGCGCAGTCGTGCCCCGTTCAAACCGCTGAAGAAATAACATAAATGAGTATTTCAGCCAGGAGTTTTGATCAATATAACTGAGAATTTTAATTTGTGAATAACATGCTCCGTTTTTCACAGTAGATCCCAAAAAACAGGGAAATTGTAAAGCATGGAAAACTAAAAATTCAAAAGTTGTAATGTCAGCAGTTCAAAAGTATTAATTGTCTTTTGCTCAGTTCTGAGTTGAACCACCTCTCGTAGCTATTACAGCCAGTAATCTTTTTGGATAAGTCTCTATTAGCTTTGCACAACATAATGAAGAAAGATTTTCCCACTCCTCCTTGCAAAGTTGTTCAAGTTGAACCAAGTTAGCTGGAGAATGGTGGTGGACAACAATCTTGAGGTTTTCCCTGAGATGTTCGATTGGGATAAGGTCAGGATTCTGACTGGGAAGTTTATAGAGGCGGCCTGACCTAAGCGATGTGGCCGTAATTTCATATTTTTTCCACTTTTTTGCAATGGACTGCACTAAGTTCTGAAGTATGTTCAGTGCTTTTGAGTGTGTTCTCCTTTCTCTTGACTGCTTGAATTGCAACATTTCAGACTTGCCTAGATTAAACTCCATCTGCTACTTCTCTGCCCAAGTTGGTAATTGATCTCTATAATAAGTAATGTAGTAAATGAATTAGTATATAATTTTAACTGATTGATCTTTCCAAGTTACTATAATTGAGAGGATTGATTGCCTGTAAAATGAAAAAATTCACTAAATAAAAACAAAAAATGCTGGAAATACTCAACAGCTCTGTCAACGTCCATGCAGAGAGAGAAAAAAGCTAATGTTGTTATTCCAGCATTTTACTATATTTCTTTTCAGATTGTAAGCATGTACTTTTTTCCTAACCTTTTAACAATTATTTGCATTTTGTAATTGACACAGCTGTCTAGTCACTAATGACTTGGCATTTTATAAATTCTGTTTATTAACCAATATTGTTTATCAAGTTTTTATCAATATAATAAATGTAGAATAATCTTCTGGCAATATTTTGCAACAACAACTAATTGCTTACAAAAACTATATGATTTTGAACTGAATTGAAAGCAAAATAATGAGCCTTTTGGGAATGACAAACTGTCAAAATTTGCACTACTGTATATTAACAAACAATTCTATACATGAAGCTCAGATTTGGGCAAGATCATGATGTCACTTGTATGATGCAACTTTCAGGGAATTTGAAATAGAGATTTTAGATGCATTGCTTTTAAATCTTCCATTTTAAATTTCAGTATACCTCTTACGTGAAGTTTATTGTATTTTCTAATACACAGGCTAAGAGTCAGAAATGCAAGTAAATGAGTGGAGGGGAGCAGGGTAGAGTGTTGCAATCTGTGGCAATGCTGCTACTGGAGGAAGTGAGAAAATGTTGTTGCATGTACTTTATTTGCAGTGCAAGATAAATACATTTGTCAATGGGAAGAATCTCGAGGGAAAGTCATAGTCCTAGAGTTATAAAGCACAGAAACAAGCCCTTTACCCAACTTGTCCATGTCAATTAAATAGTCTACTTGAGATAGTTGCATTTGCCTTTATTTGGCCCATATGCCACCAAACTTTTCCTATCCATGTAGCTGTCTAACTCTTGTAAACTCTGTAATTGTATCTGCCTTTACAGCTTCCTTTGGTAGCTCATCCATAAACCCACATCCTTCTGTTTGATAAAGATGCCCCTTAGGTCCTTCAAAAAAAACTTGATTCTGGAGTTTAGATCACTTCAAAATAGTGTTCGAAACATTCAAATGTAATGAGAAGGAAACAATATCGCCATACACCGAGTGTCAATTCTTTAGCTTCCACTTGTAAATGAAATAATTGCATCTTTCCTATTTAGATTCAATTGAGAAATACTTCTTCTTTGATGGGTTAAAGCTAGCAGATATAATAGTTGCAACTGTGATAAGATACTTGTTAGGATTGGTTGTTCAATCCCCAGCTTTTTTTCCAAGGATCTGATATGAAGGGCATTGCTGGGTATGGCATGCATCAAGGAATTTGTTACATAGCTTTAATTGGTTGTAGGAAGTAAATAAAAATTTTGCAACAGTTTTATTTAATGGATTTTAATCCAGAGGAAAAAAATTAAAAGCTCTAGCTCATAGCATTATAACATGTTTTATGTTCTTGCTGTTTTCAGTGCTTATTTTCGGTTCAGTGTGGAAGAGTGCTATTCCTTGACAGAGTAAAGACAGTACAAGATATTTGGCACAAAGGGCTAAAGGGCCTCTACTATGCTGTACAGTTCTATGCTCTATCTCTGTGTAACGTGCAGGTAATACTGTGTGTTATTGAACAGCAATAGTCATGTGACTACATGTAACTCATCACTCTGAAGAAATACTACTCTTCTTATTCTGATCATCCTACTTATACAGCAAAACCCACTGGGTTTAGAAATCTAGTCTGAAATGTAGAATGAGAACATTTCATTTTGACAGAAGGTTAGTCAAAGCTTTTGTTTTAAATTTACAGTTTCTATCAAGCTACAAAAGTGATAATGAAGCACATGAAATTCCTTTGGGCAATGCAGCTACTTATAATTGCAGGTAGGTCAAATTGAAGTTCAGTTGTAATTTTGATTATATAAGTAAATTTTCTTAGCTTCTTTAGCAGCCCCTTAAAGAAGTAACATGGGAGGAAATGAGCAAAATTGCAAAAAATATATAGTCGTAAATTTTCACAATTTCAGTCAGTTCCCTTTCTTAAAGAAATTAATACAGCTTAACATGTGCACACATTCAAAATTTTGAAAAAAATTTATTGACTTTTAGTGACCATTTATATTGTAAGCTTGATTGTCACAATTCTGTATAGCAAGAAGATGCTGTGTTGCATCAAAGGATCAGTGAAGTGATGATCACATAAGATATGAAGGGAATTACCAAACTTCTTCCAGCTCTGACCAAAATTTAAAATAATTACATATTATACAGTATTTGACATATATGTCTTCATCGGCATAGAAATTGTCCCTTTTGGCAGTTATCCTTTGGGCATTTTCTGCTAGGGAGTAGTTGCATAAAGGCATCTCTGGTGACCAGAGTTCAATCATGATCTTTGATGTCTGTCTGCATGGACTTTGGACGTTCTGACTGGGAGCACATAAGTATCCTGTGGACCTTCTGCTTCTTTGCACCTCCAAAAGATGTGCCGCTGGGTTAATTGCCGACTGTATGTTCTCCCTGGAGTTGATGGGGGCCAGGAGAATCAATGGGTGGGGTATAGATGGATATGTGAGAGCAATAAATTTACAGGGAAAGAATTGGGAGAATGGGATTGATGAGTCTGAGAACTGGCATAGATATCCATGGGCTTAGTGACCTCCAATGTCATAAGCACTGATTGGTTTGAGAACTGCTCTGCACCTGACAGCAAGACACTGCAGAGAGTTGTGGACACAGCTCAGCCCAACACAGAAACTAGCCTCCCCTCTGTGGGCTCTGTCTGCACTTCACGCTGCCCTGGTAAAACAGCACCCATAGTCAAAGATCCCATCCATTCCAGACTTTCTCTCTTCTCCCCCACCTCCTATCAGGTAGAAGATACAAAAGCCTGAAAGCATGTGTCAGCAGGCTCTAGAACAGCTTCTATCCTGCAGTTATGACTATTGATGGTTTCTTAGTACAATAAGGTGGACTCTTAATCTCAGAGTGTACCTTGTTATGATCTTGTACCTTACTGCCTGCCTGTGCTGCACTTTCTCTGTATTGTAACACTTTATATTGCAGTATGTTATTGATTTACCTTGTACTATCTCAATAGACTGTTATGATGAATTGATTTGTGTTGATAGTATGCAGTCAGATTTTTCACTTTATATGTGACAATAATAAACCAATTTACTAATTTAAAGTCCATATAGACAACATCAACCACCCTGCTTTTATCAGTTTCTCAGTTAACTCTTCTGGGGAAAAAAACTCAAGCATTTATAGAGGCAGGGTTTCCACTGCTTAAGCAATGGTGACTATCCCAGGCCGTCCCTGCCTCTCCAAATGTACATTGATTTTATTCCTGGACATTCGAACATACTGTGCCTTGAAAAATATTCAGTCTCCACATTTTGCTGTCTCATTTTCTAAATTTAAAACATATTGAAGTAGGATTTTGAGCTAATCTAGAAAACATTGTGCATCATGTCAAATCAAAAGACAAATTCCAATCCCTGTCAACAAATGACTAAAAATTAAAAGCCAAAATTGTGAGGCTGAAAAAGTTTTCATCCCCTTTGCAATTACTACACCCACTTTCCTACTTTACCAACTCACCCAATTTGTCGATGTAGAAAACTGGAAGGTCACCTGTTTTCAATGAATTAATAAGAATGAACACCCCTCTCTCTGTGAGGTCCAACTGTATGGCAGATTTTCAACAGACCAAATCAAAATGAAGACAGGAGCATTCAAGGCAAGACAGGGAAATGATAGTAGAGAACCATAATTCTGGGGAAGGGGACAAAACCATCTCATAGGCACTGAACATTCCTTGCTAACTCAGTGCAGTCCATTGCAAAAAAGTGGAAAAAATATGAAACTTAGCCGCCGGAGAAGAATGTCAACAGTCATTCTTAAGTGTGTTGCAGAACTGGAGATGAAGTTCATGGCTTCACAATTTCTTAAGGCTTTGTATAAAAAGGGATACTTATGGAAGAGTGGCAAGGAAGAAGCCCTGGCTTAAAAAAAACCATATCCTTGCCTGTAAATACTTTGCAAAGCATCACTTAGGAGATACTGTAAAGGTGTGGAAGAAGGCTTTGTGGTTGGATGAGACTAAAGTAGAACTATTTAGCCTCAACACTAAATGGTACATGTGGAGTAAATCTAATATTGTGCATCAGCCAGGTAACACCATCCCTACTGTAAAGTATGGTGGAGGTAGCATTATGCCATAAGGATGCTTTTCAGCAGCAGGGACTGGAAATCTAGCCAGGATTGATGGGAAGATGAATGCTGCTAAATGCAAGGAGATACTGGATAAAAACCTGCTAGCCTCTGCCAGCAAGCTTAAACTACCGAAGAAGTTCTTCTTTCAATAGGACAACAACCCAGAGCACATTGCCAGAGCAACCACGGAGTGGCTTCAAGTGAAGAAATTGATGTCTCGAGTGGTCCTGTCAGATTCCTGACCTTAATCTGGTCTAACATCTCTGGCAAGACCTCAAGATTGCTGTCCACTGCCGCTCCTCAACTAACCTGGCATAACTTCAGCAATTTTACTGGAGGAATGGGCAAATCTTGCTCCATCATGTTCTGCAGAGCTATGCTTACGCAAAAAGCCTTCTGGCTGCAATAGCTGCAAGAGGTAAGTACTGAGCAAAGGGAGATGAATACTTTAGAACAGCTGCCATTTCTGTTTTTACAGTTTTAGTTTTTCATGCTTACAATTTTCCCTGTTTTTTTGTTCTACTGTGGGGGGGGGGGGGGGAAGAGCACATGATTCACTATTAAAAATTTTCAGTTAAATTGACCAAAATCCCTGATTGCAATACTCATTTATGTGAACAAAGTGTTTGGGAGCTGAGTACTTTTAAAAGGTACTGTACAAATTAGGATTGTTTGGAAACTCTATCCCTTTGATTTCCAATTGTAATTGGTGTCCTCCACTTCTGCTTCAAGCACGTACCTCTCAGCTCAGAGCAAGGACATTTGGCCGAAATACTCTGCTGTAGTGCTTTCTTGCTATTCCTGTTTACTAACTATAACATCTCATCCCCTGCTTATTGATGATCCTTCTACATGTCTAATAAATATTCAAAGACTCTTGTTCCAATGTCTTTTGAGGAAGACTCATGACATTCTGAGAAGAAAAAAGAAATGCCTATAAAGGGTAACCCACTTTCTGTAGGTGGAGCTCGTCAGCCTGGGAAGGCAGTCCATCTAAGAGAGGGAAAACTCTGATTTCAAACCTCTGCTGCCTTGCGGCCATACCCACTCATGGGAAAGGCTTCGGGAGTAAACCCTGAGGACAAATCCGGAGCTGGAGTCCCTAAGGCGGTCCGACGTTGCCTTCAACCTTGCTCTGGCCACTCCTGCGATGACACTGATGCCAAGCTGTATCGGCCTTTGCCCTTCCCTTGGACAACATCGGTGTCATGGAGAGGAGAGACTTGCGGCATGGGCAACTGCTGGTCTTCCATACAACCTTGCCCAGGCCTGCGCCCTGGCGAGGACACGCCAGTAGACTTACCAGGCACAGATTCATGGTCTCGCGAGACTAACGGATGCCACCACTTTCTGTAGGGACTATTCACTTTGTGAGTTAATGAACTGTTATTCCTTACAGCCCTCTCCTCGCTGCTCCTGTCGCTTGTTATACTTTTTGATACAGATTTGAAGCAGAATTTACACAGATCACAATATGTTGGTGAATAAATGAGTCAAACCTAATGGCCATCATTGGTTACAAACAGAACTTTTTTGTTTTATTCTATTATAGATATCATTTGAACTGTTTAATTTGTATCTGATATGTTTTGAATAGTGTGTTTTTCAAATTGTTAACAGGTAGTTGTGTGTTACTTTGCACAATATCAGGGTTACAATATTTTGATTCCACTGCCCACGAACAGTTTATTGCAGCGTCTAAATGTTAAAACTATAGTAAATTATATTTAAAAGTATACAGGAATTTCAGATGTAATTCAACAGAAGACCCTTTATGCCACTGTCACCGCCATTTTATTTCGTATTTCATATTGGTGTTTTGCTAATCTTGTCCTGTTCTTTACAGTAGGTGGATGCTGGACCACAACAGGGAAAAGGCAGTTGAAGTGTTTGATTACACCAGAAGTAGATGTAATAAATGTTTTATTTTGGCCATCTTTGTCTCCTGCAGAGAATGCCCATACTTTGGTATTCCTCCCCACCTTTGCACATGCTAGTTCTGTAGCATCATCATAACAGACAGGTGCATTATGTAACAATCATGTTGTCATACAGGTGTTGGAAGCGGCACATCTTTCCAGAAATTCTCTGACCTATCTCCATTGCTAGAGAGTGTCTTGTATCTAATAATAGGATTTCAGTTCAAATTTTCAAAGAGCTAAAATTCTTCAAAATGAAGTGCAAGATCCTACAGAAACCTAAATATTAAAGTTGTAGTAAACACCAAAGAAATCTCTTGCCATTAAAACTCAGATCTGCCATTTTGTTCCCTTCTGGGGTCAGGTAGAAGCATGCCTACTGAATGTTATCCCAAGAATGAATAATAACACTCGAATCAACCCGCTTCTGTCAATGATTTGAAGCTTTGAGGCATGAAGAAGCTTTGAAGTTTTTCATTAATAATGAAACAAAAGAGGCAATTTCAAATTGACTGCCTTTTCTAAAATTGTCATGTTATGAATTCTCAAGAGCAAAGGCCAATCTCTTAACACGAGGAAATCTGCAGATGCTGGAAATTCAAACAACAACACACACAAAATGCTGGTGGAACACAGCAGGCCAGGCAGCATCTATAGGGAGAAGCGCTGTCGACGTTTCGGGCCGAGACCCTTCAACGGCCATCTGCCCGAAACGTCAACAGCGCTTCTCCCTATAGATGCTGCCTGGCCTCTGTGTTCTACCAGCATTTTGAGTGTGTTGTTGCCAATCTCTTAATGTTAGTGTCTGTGTCTGTTTTTGTCTTTCTTTTCTGCCCTTATAACACCTTGACTCAAATGTAGTACCTGAAAATTGCTGAACTTTGATATCGTAATCAACATGTATCTGACTATGATTTGATGCTTTTCCTTTACCTTTGTTTTCAGAAACCTGACATTTTGAATTGCTAAACAATCCAGCATGAGCAGCCGAACAAAACATCTTTCCATGTTTGAACAGCACCCTTAAGTCAATATCTTCCACCTCTTTGTAACTATTTAAAACACTAAAAATCATTATGGAGATTTAAAGAAATAATTATTTATTTAAGCTGCTACTTATTGATAAAAGATGTTATCAGGAAAATTTTCAACCTATGGGTTTGTAGTTGATCTGTCTGAGGGTTTTCTTCTTCAGTGCCCTATTATAGCCCTTTCTCCTTGAGCTAGTCTTCCAAGAGTTTCATAGGAGACTATAATCTCAGATTAACATGAAGCATCAATAATGTAATTTTAGACTAATTTTATTCTCAAGCATTTTGATCTCAAGCATTATAACTTGTTCGGTAGTATATTGCAAAAGAAATGGAATATATACTGGAAGTTGTAATTTTGGAAAGGAAAATGCTCTATTCAGGCTTTCATTACTACAATATTTAATTTTCATCAATAAAATCTCCGAATAGTGATAAAGAGCCACACAGCTGATACATACGCTTGCTGTATTGAATTACTGAATCAAATTTCACAGTCCAGATAAGCAATGTGAAAAATAGAAAGTATATTAAAAATATGTTGCATGAAATATCCAAAAAGTCCTTCCATCTACTTATTTTAATATCCCAGAACTTCTGGTAATTGTCCCCCTTCTCTCCTTCACCATTTCCCATTCCTGTTGCCCTCCCTCACCTCTCCTTACCCTGCCCATAACCTCCCTATAGTTTCATCCTCCTTGTCCAGCTCTTTATCTCTTTCGCCTACTAAGTTTCCATCTCTTTATTTCCCCCTCACTCAGTTTCACCAATCACCTACTACCTTGTACTTCCGCCACCCCTCCTCCCAGCTTCTTACTCTGACTTCTCCTCTTTCTTTCCAGTCCTGATGAAGTGTCTTGACCTGAAACATCAACTGTTTACTCTTTTAAATAGATGCTGCTGCCTGGCCTGTTGAGTTCTTCCAGCACTTTAGTGCTGGTGAATGACACTTCACACAATGATTCTTGACTGGCTTACCCTGGACAATCTCTGTTCTTCCTGCACCCAAGATGTCTCTAATGTTGATGTCTCATCAACTAATCTGTAGATTTACTCAGTGACAATGTTATTAGGTACACCTGTACACCTGCTTGTTAATACAAATATCTAATCAGCCAATCATGGCAACAACTCGATGCATAAAATTATACCAACATGGTCAAGAGGTTCAATTGTTGTTTAGACCATAAAATAGAATGCGGAAGCATGTGATCTAAGTAATTTTGACCGTGGAATGATTGTTGGTGCCCAATAGGGTGGATTCATATCTCAGAAACTGCTAGTCTCATAGGGTTTTCATACATAACAGTCTCTAGGGTTTACAGACAATGGTGTGAGAAACAAAGAAAAACATCGTGAGTGCCCTTTCTGGGGGCAAAAATGCCTTATTAATGAGAGAGGGCAGAGGAAAATGGGCAGACAGGTTCCAGCTGACAAGAAGGTGACAGTAACTTGGATAACCATACATTACAACAGTGGTATACAGAAGAGCATCTCTGAACCCATTGAACCTTGAAGTGGATGGGCTACAGCAGCAGAAGACCATGAAGACCAGTGGCCACTTTTTTCAGTATAGGAGGTACCTGATAAAGTGGCCACTTATTACAGTATTACGCTTGATATATCTGGGACTGCATTCCTTGAACTCTCCAAGTTAGCATTTCGCCCCTCTTTGAAGCACTGAGCTTTCAACATGTTGCAGCTGTTGAGAATGCAGGTGTGCTTGATCTAGGTACGTGACTAGGCCAGCAAAAAGTAACTCAGTGTATTTACTGTATTTCACCAGCATCTCAATTGTTAAATTTTCACCCAAAAATGTTTAATGTATCTTACTGATTTGATGCTTCAGCTTCTACAAAGAATGTAACAGATTAGTGAAGCACCAACATAGAATAGAGAAGGAATTCATCATCGAAGTAAAGGTTGAAAGGTTGAACAAGTTAGGTCTCTATTCATTGGAGCGTAGAAGGTTGAGGGGGGATTTGATCGAGGTATTTAAAATGTTGAGAGGGATAGATAGAGTTGACGTGAATAGGCTGTTTCCATTGAGAGTAGGGGAGATTCAAACGAGAGGACATGATTTGAGAGTTAGGGGGCAAAAGTTTAAGGGAAACACGAGGGGGTATTTCTTTACTCAGAGAGTGATAGCTGTGTGGAATGAGCTTCCTGTAGAAGTAGTAGAGGCCAGTTCAGTTGTGTCATTTAAGGTAAAATTGGATAGGTATATGGATAGGAAAGGAGTGGAGGGTTATGGGCTGAGTGCGGGTAGGTGGGACTAGGTGAGATTAAGAGTTCGGCACGGACTAGGAGGGCCGGAATGGCCTGTTTCCGTGCTGTGATTGTTATATGGTATGCTATTTTGGAGATGCTGCTCGCCACCAATCATAAAAAGCCCTCCCACCCTTCCATACAATTTTCTTTTCACTAGTTGGCCTGATATCATCCTTCCTAGATTATTTTACTAATAGAATTGCTGAAGAAAGGTTCAAGAACAAACCACAAGGGATTATGGGAAACCAGCTAGGGAGATCATCAAACTTAACTGCCTGCTCTCTCAGGCTGGGGTCCAGCATCCATCTGCACTAAAGAATAAGACGTGCTTAATGAAGCTTAATGCTCTTCAAAACACATTTACCAGGTAAGTGAATTAATATTGCTTTACCTGTACAAAAACACAAAAGTCTTTCCGTTTAAGCACTTCGCATAAACTTAGCGCCAAGAAGATACTGAGGCAAAGGATGTATTCACCAGTACATTTTTTCCATATTTAGGGCTCTATTCTCAAAAGTCTTGTCCTTTATTTTAGTCCTCTGTAGCACATCAGCTTTATTGGTTGTACAGTATCGCAGCTGGACTCCATCTCAATGGAGAACATGCAGAATATACAGTAATTTACACCCAAGCTCTGTTGATGATATTTTAGAATAAAGTTTCATTTTTGAAATGAATTGTTTTCTTGTATCCCTTCTGAAAACAAAAAAAAATGTTGTTAAATGTCACAGTAACGCTAGAATAATTGGACAGAGTTGGAAAACTCATTACTATTCTGGTTTTAGAGAATTTGAATAATTGAATTTGACTACAGGCTGAGCCTGGGTTAAGAGCTCTTGACTTATGGACACCCTACATATGAACAAGCTTCCATGATATTATCAGCATTTTGGCCATAATTTGGTGAAGGATCAGCAATATATTTCTCTGTCTGAACTGAGAGATTTTCAGGTGGTAACATCTCCAGCCAGCCACAGTCCTTCACCTGCCATGGAAATGACTTAATTAGGAACATAAGGCATCCTCTTCGGACTGATCCACAAATTATCCCTTAAGTTATTTATCATGTCATTGCAATTATCAGTATTTTATGACAAAGTTCCTTGGAAAATTAATAATAAAACAGTAGACAGCTAAATTAACTCCTCACTGGTATTGTATTTCAGATTAGAATTCTAGATTTGAGAAACTGGTTTATACTTCTCATTATTCTGCCTAGAAATCCTTCAAATAAACAAATTATTTACAGATTACTTAAATATTAGTTACATTATCATTCCCGGATGGAATCTTATTCTTTCATAATCACAAATCCTGCAGGTAGATTCATTTTTGTTTGGTTTAAAATGTCATTGAACTGTCATCTTGCTCCATATACGGTGCAGGATTGAGAGGCATACATGCTGTCTCCAGTATATTGATATAGAATTAAAAAATAATACATTTCCCACAATCTTGTAAATATTTATTATTCCAAAAATACATGACATTGTAATGTACTTATTTGTCATTCTCAGTAAAATGTAAGAAAATCAGTTTGAAGCAATTGTGTCAGTGAAATTCAGAGAGTGATAATTTCCATCGTGAGGGAATTGATGAGCTGCCTTCTTAAAACACTGTAATAATACTATACAATGCTGCTAATTAGAGTTTCAGTACTTTGACCTATTGATAATGAAACATAAGTGAAATGGTGCATAATTTGGAATGACAATTCTCCCACTCACTTTTGTTTTGCTTGTAGCTTTTGGAGGTTGCATATTAGGGAAGGGCTGTGGTAATTACTATTGATAAAACACACTGTTGACATATTCAAGAAGATTGCATTGACCTGGGTAATATTTAAAGTTCTTGAATAATATTAGAACTGTTGCCATCCATAGAAGTGGGTAGTTGTCCTTCAGACTCCTGTCTTGTGCCTGTACTTTGTTGGGGTCTGTGAGCCAGTCACTGTAGAATTCACAACTTCTGAGTGATACTGGAGTCAAGACATTTAAATAGTATATTTGAATTCCTGACCATTTGGTGCCCCCTGGAGTATTGTTAGTGGAGCTTTGTCTACAGTAATGAATGCATAGGAGATAACATAAAAATGTTTTAGTTTGATAAATGACAAATGGAGATACACACTTTGCAGTTATTAATGAAAGGTTGACCTTAAACTTTCTATTGAAGAAATGTTGAAAATGATTGTATCCAGTGGCAATGGTACGGGGGTGGGCTCAGTCAGTGGTCACTTGGGACTGATGTAATTGGTCTAAGTTACTTAGTACTTTTTTGTCCAAGGTATGATTCTAGTTACCAGTGTGCTTTCTCCACTTTTGTAGCCAGTCATTGATAGCAAACTCAGTTAAATGCTGCTTTAATACTAGGGGGTAATTACACTTATTTTGCCTAGAATTCAGCTTGAATATGTGTTTGGCTCAGACTAGATCAGAGTAAGTATTCAAGTGTTTTTGGTACAAACCAACATGAGCAAGTTGTTTATAAATGCCTTCCAATGGTACTGCTGGCAACTGTTCACCACTGTTATTAATTAGGAGTAAAGTGATGTGCCAATAAAGGCCAGGCTAGGTGTATCCTGCTTTTCCTGGTCAGAATATACCAATGAAATTTTCCTCCTCCCTTGATAAAAGACACTCTAGTACCTATATAGAAAGTTTAGCTTAATAGGCAGGCAGCTTTGAAGCACATCACTTGGGGAAAGAAAACAGATAAACTATTGTCAGGCCCCAAATTTTCTATTGTCTTAATGTCTTTGAGGTGAATTGGATCGACTGAAGACCAGAGTTCATGTTATTGAAGACCACTGGAGAATGTGAATGGGAGAGATCCATTTAATTAACAGTAAAATTCCTCGTCAATAAATTTTATTTGCCTATGGTGACACCCAGTGGTCCATTCTAGAAGTGCGTGTTTTCAAGAGATTGTTCTATTGTTAGAGGAAGTCGAGTAAAACCTTTAGATTTCTTATATATTCAGTTTACTATTGTTGTAAAAGTCTTGAAACTTGACATGCAAGTGCAGCAATCAGCTAGTCAAGACATTGTCACATCTTCCTGTATACAAGTACTCCTTTAAAGAGGTCTATTGCAGTTATAAAGTTTTGGTGAGACAACTCCAGGTGTATACTGTGTACACTTTTGATTTTGTTAGCTAAAAGGGAATGTCCTTGATACAGGGAGTGGAATAAAGACCTACTGGATTAGTTGCTAGGGCAGCAAGTTTCTTGTACAAGAAGGGATCGATTAGTGAGACCACGCTGTTATGCGACTGGCCTGTTCGTTCCAATGTCCCCTTTACTCCGGGTCTGACTACCTGAAGGTGCTGGGGATCTGGTTTTGAGAGGCTGAGGCATGTAACCAGAATTGGGTGGAGTGGATTAGGAATGTCAAACAAAAATTGGATCTGTGGAAGCTGAGGAGGACGTCATTATCAGTTGTGATATGCTGTCAGGGCTACTGTCCCTGTCATTGGTGTGGTTTGTTCCTCACTCCTGATAATTTCCAGTTTATCTAGAGGCCCAGAATGGAATAGGTATGGTGGTCCACGATGCATGTCCCCAGAGAATAAGGGGTAAAATGTACCAAATGTTTCCTCTCATTCTGATGACCAGCTTCATGTGTGGCTGCATCAGGCACATGGGCACCAGGTATTTTAAGGACTAGAAGTTCAACCTGTGCCTGATCTTGCAGAAGGCAGGCCTGGCCCTTTACCATGCAACATCCCAGTCAGCTGTACGTTGCTGCAATACCTGTCTTATGGAAGAGTTCTTCCACGTACACACTTTTGACCACAACTCCATCAAGTAGTGGTCAGTACAGACACTGGGGACAGAGACACTTTGGATTATGTGGGTTTGTTCCTTGAGAAAACAATCCAGCCATCTGATAGAATGCCTTATTGACAGACGTGACCAACAAACACCAAGATCTCACTTGGCTGGTGGTGAGAGGGGCCCTCCTGGTCAGAGCCTTGCTGTGCAGATAATATATCACCCCAATGTACTCTGCCTTCAAGACAGCTGCAATGGGGAGGAAACCTCTTTGCAGACTCAGGATTTACTGAGAGGGTGTAGAGATGGATGTAAGATGTCTTGTCTATTATTTATTGAATTGTCTGCACTGTTTTGTGCACTTTATGCAGTCCTGGGTAGGTCTGTAGTCTAGTGTAGTTTCTTTTTTCCTGTGTTGTTTTCATGTAGTTCAGTGTAGTTTTTGTACTGTTTCATATAGCACCATGGTCCTGAAAAACGTCGTCTCGTTTTTACTGTGTACTCTACCAGCAGTTATGGTCGAAATGACAATAAAAAATGACTTGACTTGACTTGAAGAGTCTGTTTTCCAGTTCATCCCGTTGTGTAGTACAGCAGCTGTGTAATAGAGGACTCTCCGATGAGCTGTTCCCGGGAAAACATATGGAGGGAGACATAACATGCTGCCGGAAGTCAATCACCATAGTGAAAGATGCTCTTTGGTCTGCTCAAAACTTGTTGGGCTTTCAGCGCAGCGAGATGTCTAATACTGCTATCTGGCATAGCCCAGGCTGCAGGAGTACATGCTGTGAGATGCACTGAAGGTTGGTACAGCCAATGCCAAGTCTCTGTGAGGATGGAGCAGTCTGGGCTCCTTCCACTAGTGTACATAGACAAGGAGAGATGGGTGGGAAAACTCTTCAAACAAAGAAAAGGGTGTATCGCCCCAGAGCACTACATAGCTGGCATAGTGTTATATCTTTTTATTTCATTGTAAAAAAAAAAGTTAGCCATATTAAATTTATCGGTCAAGTATGCATGTTTTATGAATCATATCTTCCTTTGTATAGTTTTTAAATTATGAAATAAAAAAGACTGAGCACAGTAAGCCTTCATTCTATACCAGGCATGGGCAAACTACGGCCCGCGGGCCATTTGCGGCCCGTTAAGCTTTTTAATCCGGCCCGCAGAACTTGATGAAATTATATTAATAAACCTTGTTAACACCTCAGATTCATCCTGAGAATCGCCACAACAAAACTAAATCCAGACTTTGATGCGCTGGCTAAAAAGGGAGACCAACAACACTGTTCCCACTGAAATTAAAAATAAGTTTCTTCGTTGTGTTATGTAAAAAATGCATTTGAAAATATTTTTTCAATAAGCCTTACATGTTACATGTTATTTCTGTTAAGTGATGGACATGAGTAGTGCGCAGGTGCACGTACGTTCTCAAAATAAAAAATGCGCTCCAGATCAAATAACGCGCTCCGCATACTGGCGCGCTGTCACTGTTCTGTCAGTGACACTGGTCGTTGCTGAGTTTTGGCATAGGGGACAATTGAATAAGAAGGAGCAGGACAAGTAGACCTGCATCTCCTACCGTTTTTGAAATAAAGACAGTCAGGAGGAGAGTGATGATGATAATATCTTGAAGGATAACAGAATTTTCAGTGCTTTAAAATAATAACTGTTACTATTAAAAAAAGCTGTATTTTATTCATTTAATTTTCAGTGTTTTAAAAGTCATTTCAATAAATAGCTAAATACCATGGGACTTCAAAGACAGATATTTTGTTGTAATGCATTTGTTCATTTTCAATTGAAATTAAAGCACATGTTTTCTACATATCCCATGATATTTTATTTTCTCTTATGAGGTGTATTACCAAAACACTCCGTCCATCTGCTCCTGGTCCGGCCCCCCTGTCAAATTTTAGAACCCTTTGTGGCCCACAAGTCAAAAAGTTTGCCCACCCCTGTTCTATACAGTTAAAAGTACCAGAGGTAACCTCAATAACACTTAGAAAATGCTTCCAGGGCTCAAATCAGATGGACGCAGAAAGAATATTTATCCCTGGATGAGAAGTCTAGAAGCAAGGGTCACAGTTTCCCAATAAAGGGCAAGCTGTTAGGGAAAAGATGAGTGGAAATTCCTTCACTCCAAAGTAGTGAGTGGTTGGTATTCTTTAACTCAAAGGGTTCGGGAAGCCTAATCTTTGAGTTCATTCGAAAGACAGATTGATTGATTTCCAATAAATTGGTGTGTTATTGTCACATGTACTTAGGTACAGTGAAAAACTTAACTTTTGCACCTCAAAAGATATGGACAGGAGAATAGAGTCGAAGTGAAAGATTAATAATGATCTTGCTGAATGATGCCATAAGGTCTCTTTATGCTCCTATTTATTGTCCTTGCAGGGTAATATTTATGACTGGCTACGATTTCTGATTTTTTGGACATTCAAAAGAAGTTTTCATTTTGCAGTGATTTTGGTGTGTGTGCTTCACTGTTGTGCAACGTTAGTCACCTGATCAATCATAAACTGTAGAGGCACAAATCTCAGAGGTAGCCCTTTTAGAACTGTATCCGATGCCGTATTTTAACTTGCAACCTCCCTTTCTACAGATGCTACCAGATCTGATGATTTTCCTGGATTGTCTGTATTTATTGAAGATTTTCAGCAGCTGCAGATTTTGTTCCTACTCCAATACCTATTGTTTAGACAATTTCAGAATCAGAGTCAGGTTTATTATCACTGGCTTGTGATGTGGAATTTGTTAACTTAGTAGCAGCAGTTCAATGCAATACATAATCTAGCAGAGAGAAAAAAATAAGTAAAATAAACAATGAAGAAGTAAATCAATTACAGTATACATACGTTGAATAGATTTTAAAACGTGCAAAAACAGAAATACTGTATATTTTTTAAAAAGTCCAAAGATTAAATGTTCATTTAGGAATCGGATGACAGATGGGAAGAAGCTGTTCCTGAATTGCTGAGTGTGTGCCTTCAGGCTTCTGTACCTCCTACCTGATGGTAACAGTGAGAAAAGGGCATGCCCTGGGTTCTGGAGGTCCTTAATAATGGATGCTGCCTTTCTGAGACACCGCTCCCTAAAGATGTCCTGGGTACTTTGTAGGCTAGTGTCCAAGATGGAGCTGACTAGATTTACAACCTTCTGCAGCTTCTTTTGGTCCTGTGCAGTAGTCCCTCCATACCAGACAGTGATGCAGTCTGTCAGAATGCTCTCCACAGTACAATTATAGAAGTTTTAAAGTGTATTTGTTAACACGCCAACTTTCTTCGAACTCCTAATAAGTATAGCCACTGTCTTGCCTTCTTTATCACCAATCTGCACAATCTGGTTAGGAAGTCAAGGATCCAATTGCAGAGGGAGGTACAGATGCCCAGGTTCTGCAACTTCTCAATCAGGACTGTGGGAATGATGGTGTTAAATGCTGAGCTGTAGTTGATTTATCAGCATCCTGACGTAGGTGTCTGTGTTGTCCAGGTGGTCTAAAGCCGTGTGGAGAGCCATTGAGATTGCATCTGCCATTGACCTATTGTGGTGTCAGACAAATTGCAATGGGTCCAGGTCCTTCCTGAGGCAGGAGTTCAGTCTAGTCATGACCAACCTCTCAAAGCATTTCATCACTGTCGATGTGACTGCTACCGGGCGATAGTCATTAAGACAGCCCACATTATTCTGCTTAGGCACTGGCATAATTGTTGCCTTTTTGAAGCAAGTGGGAACTTATGCCCGTAGCAGTGAGAGATTGAAAATGTCCTTGAATACTCCTGCTAGTTGGTTGGCACAGGTTTTCAGAGCCTTACCAGGTACTCCATCTGGACCTTCCTCCTTGCGCGGGTTCACTCTCTTTAAAGACAGCCTAACATCAGCTTGTGAGACGGAGATCACAGGGTCATCAGGTCCAGCAGAGATCTTCATAGCTGTAGTTGTGTTCTCCCTTTCAAAGTGGGCATAGAAGGCATTGAGTTCATCTGGTAGTGAGGCATCACTGCCATTCATGCTATTGGGTTTCGCTTTGTAGGAAGTAGTGTCTGGCATTACTTCCAGAGTTGCTGTGCATCTGATGTTGCCTCCAACCTTGTTCGAAATTGTCCCTTCACCCTTGAAATAGCCCTCTGCAAATCATACCTGGTTTTCTGGTACAGGCCTGGGTCACCAGACTTGAATGCCACAGATCTAGCCTTCAGCCTCCTCGTTCATCCACGGCTTTTGCTTTGAGAATGTACAGCAAGTCTTTGCGGATACACACTCATCCGCACAGGTTTTAATGAAGTCGGTATCAACTGCAGCATACTCATCCAGTTTCGAAGATGAATCCCTGAATACAGTCCAGTCCACCAATTCAAATCAGTCCTCACTGGACTTGTGTGTATGGCAATAAACTTCACTTAACAAAGGCTAATCAGATTAACTGCTGTTTAAATTGACAACCGGGGGTTAAAGTAACAATGATAAAGGAAAACAAGCATAGATTTGTTAAAGTCAATTATTGTTAAGTAACTCAACAGGGATTTTTGATGAGTTAAAAGAGTTCCAATGAGGGAAATGTAGTTGATTTGACAGATAGACTTCCAAAATACATTTGATAAAATCAGTCATTAGGAAACACGTGGAATAAAGGGAGCAATAACAGCATAGATAGAAAATTATCAAAGAACTGTTTGTTGATTTCAGGAAGGGGAAGAGTAATTAATGTGTGCCAGTCTACATTTGAGGATTGGCACTGGAGAGAGTCAGCAGCATTAAATTACTGTGTGTTAACAGCTTAAGAAGTAGTGACCTTTCCCATTTTATCACAGGAACATCCCTCTTCACCATTTGTAGTATCTACAGGAAGTGCTGTCTCAAGAAGGAAATCTCCATCATCAAAGATCCCCACTAAACTGGCCATGCCAAACTTTTGCAGCAGCCTTTGAGCAGGGGGTACATAAGCGTGAACCTACATTTACCATATTAAAGAACAGCTACTTCCCTTTGACTGTTTGGTTTTTGAACCAACTGACACACTATGACCACTTTGACCATCTTGCAGAATAATCATTATAGGGGTTTATTTTAACTAGAATTGATTAATTGGACTTAATTTTACAATGGCAGCAATGAATTTTACATTTGTTTCTTCTTGTAACTTAACAGTTGTGCCACCACCCTTGGAAGCCCAGACATATCTTCTAACAAAGAGATCTGCATTCACACCTTAAGGTGGCTTGGTTGTAGTTACTTGACACTTATTGCTTTTACCCTGCTAGGTTTTGGAGTTGGAGAGTGGAGAGGGAATGGTAGGAGCTTTAGGTAAAGGGAATTAATTTGCTGATCACATTAGTGAACAATGCAATTGGATTCTGCTGTTAACAGGCCTTGAAACATTTGTGATTGGCAATGTTGCAGAAAATAAATTTTCTCGAAAGATATCCTTTGCATTGTAAATCACAAAATTGAAATATGGATATATTTGAAATATATATTGAAATATTTCAAAGGCACTTGGATGGGCACATGGATGAAAGAAACTGGAGAGCTATGTGGGAGAGAAGGGTTAGATTCATCTTGGAGTAGATTAAAATACTGCACAACATCGTGGGCTGAATGGCCTGTACTGTGCTGTATTGTTTTATGTTCTAAAATCTCTCTTTCTGGAGTTTCAGGTCTGATTGTTTGAAAATGTAGCCAGCCTAGTGCAGCTGGCTGAGTGTAACCAGGACCTCAATACTGAGCATACTGGCCTGAGAAAGGACACTTACATTGGCTCATTATTCCTTCCAGAGAATTTGGAGGACTTTGCAAAGCTGCTATTGGTAAGGCTTTCTCAGAGCCTTGAGATGATGCTGTAAGGTACTGGAGTCCAGAAAAATGGGCAAGAACATTGATCACTGTTGCCAGGAGATCATATAATATATACTTAGTCCCAGGCCTTGATCTTCAAGAATCCTTTTGGTCAATCAACCTGAGGCTGTGCTTCACATTGTAGATAATGATCAATTTCTTTTCCAATGCCTGCCTCACACAGAGGTGACTCCAAGATGTGGAGGTGGGCTGCATTTTCCAGGTTCTCACAAATCTCTGTCCGTTGAGATGTTTGCAAGTAGTCAATGTTTACAAGCTGTTGAATACTTCAGGTATCATCTGCAGAAAGTTTTCAAAGAACTGATTTCGTAGGTGCAAAATTGTCAAATTTAATTCAGTCAGAGTAATGATAAAGTAGTTCATTTAGGGAAGGCAAGCAAGGCAAAAGAATACACAATAAATAGTAAGAAACAAAATCTTGAGAAAGTCTGCAGATGCTGGAAATCCAAAGCAACACACACAAAATGCTGGAGGAACTCAGCTGGTCAGGCAGCATCTATGGTAATGAATAAAAGTCAATGTTTCGAGCCGAGACCCTTCTTCAGTCCTGGGAGAAGTGTGAATAATTTAAATAACTTCCTTGGCTAGCATAAACACTGGGGTGAATGATCTTTCTATGCTATAAAATTTGATGACGTGCATTGATCTAATACAAAAACAGTTTGTTCAAAATATAAAAAATCCACTCAGAAATGTAGAAAATAAAAAATATTTAGGACCATGGTTAGTATTAGGAAAGTCGATGAGTTTATTGTTTCATGGTATATATACCAATTGAATAACCAGCCCATCAATACTTGCAATCAAAGCTGACTTTGAATGAGAAGATGGTTAATATCTATAAAAGTGTACTCGATGTGAAATTACCCAAAAGAATCATCTTCAGAAAAGGAAGATAAAAGCTGAATACTGAGGGAGTAGTAAACTTTATTAAATACAAACACACTTAAAACTCATGAAAACATCTAGAAACAGGTTTAGCATTGAGAATATATAAACATTATGTATAATATGTTTTACATTTTGTTTCATTTCTTAGCATTCCAAGTGAAGGCCACAAAGGATGTTGAAGATTATTATCAGAAGGCAAAAAGGTCTGCAGATGGAAAAAGAATTTCCACTGGGGATCATTATGAGAAGGCAAAAAAAGATCTCAGTGATGAAGAAGAATATGAGGATGACGATGATGAAGATGCTGATCATACTGATTATATTGAAGCTAAAGCTAAACAACAAGTGCAGAAAACAGGAAAAGCATTGGACGAGGAAACAGAGAAAAGAAAATTTGCCAGGGATATTGATGATTATGTGCGTTAGTTACAACTAAAGTTCCAATTCTCTGTCAGGTTTTCAAAATTTATTTTGTCAACAGCAGCTACTTAGAAGTAATAAGAAAAAAAATAAAGATTTCTACATGTCTCTTTGCTTTTGTTAGTCATACAGTTTGCATTAAAAGTATGTTGAATTATGATCACATTCCACTATAGACCCATTGTGGTGACAGGCAAATTGCAGTAGGCCCAGGTCATTGCTTAGGCAGAAATTGATACTGGCCCTGACCAACCTCTCAAAGCTCATCACAGTAGATGTGAGTGCAACTGAACGATAGTCTTTGAGGCAGCTCACCTTGCTCTTCTTGGGCACTGGTATGATTGTTGCTCTTTTGAACCTCCAATGCAGCAGAGAGAGATTTCTCAAACATTCCCACTAATCGTTTACACAGGTTTTCATTGCCCTACCAGGTACACCATCAGGGCCTGACGCTTGTAAAGTTCACCGTCATGAAAGATATTCTGACGTCAGTCTCCAAGACAGAGATCACAGGGTCACCAGATCCTGCAGGGATTTGCACAGATGTAGTTTTATTCTCCTTTTCAAAGTGTGCACAAAAGGCATTGAGCTCACCTGGATCTGAAGCAACACAGCCATTCACTGATGATAGGTTTCACTTTGTAGGAAGCATTGGCCTACAAGCCCTGATGTACAGAACTGTCATGCATCCAATTCCCTCTCTACCTTCAATCAGAATCATTTTATCACTCTTAAAATAGCCTTCACAAACACGAGAACGACTGTAGATGCTGTAAGTCCAAAACAACGCACACAAAATGCTGGAGGAACTCAGTGGGTCAGGCAGTATCTATGGAATTGAATAAACAATAGATGTTTTGGGCTGAGACCCTTCTTCAGGACTGGAAAGAAAGGGGAGACACGCCAGAATAAAAAGGTGGGGGCAAAGGAAGGAGGCTAACTGGAAGGTGATAGGTGAAGTCGGACAGGTGGGAAAGGTAAAGGGCTGGAGAAGAAGGAATCTGATAGGAGAGTGGACTGAAGGAGGAGGGGACCCGGGGGAAGTGATAGGCAGGTGAAAAGACAATCAAAGCCAGAGTAGGGGAGAGGGAGGTAAAATATTTTGAACTTAACATTTATTATTATTTATTATTGTCACATGTACTGATTAGATTCAAACTAAAGCCCAGCTCCCTTCTAATTGTTGCAAAGACACAATATAGAACCATAGAACACTACAGCACAGTACAGGCCCTTCAGCCATCCATGTTGTGCTGATCCATATAATCCCTAAAAAAAAGTACTAAACCCACACTACCCCATAACTCTCCATTTTTCTTTCATCCATGTGCCTGTCCAAGAGGCTCTTAATTACCCCTAATGTTTTAGCCTCCACCACCATCCCTGGCAAGTCATTCCAGGCACTCACAACCCTCTGTGTAAAAAAACTTACCCCTGATGTCTCCCCTAAACTTCCCTCCTTTAATTTTGTACATATGCCCTTTGGTGTTTGCTATTGAAGTCCTGGGAAACAGGTACTGACTATCCAGCCTATCTATGCCTCTCATGATCTTGTAGACCTCTATCAAGTCTCCTCTCATTCTTCTATGCTCCAAAGAGAAAAGTCCCAGCTCTGCTAACCTTGCTTCATGTGACTTGTTTTCCAAACCAGGCAACATCCTGGTAAATCTCCTCTGCACCCTCTCCATAGCTTCCACATCCTTTCAATAATGAGGTGACCAGAACTGAACACAATACTCTAAGTGCGGTCTCACCAGAGATTTGTAGAGTTGCAACATGACCTCTCTACTCTTGAATTCAATGCCCCTGTTAATGAAGCCTAGCATCCCATAGGCCTTCTTAACTACCCTATCAACTTGTGCAGCGACCTTGAGGGATGTGTGGATTTGAACCCCAAGGTCCCTTTGTTCATCCACACTCTTAAGTAACTGACCATTAATCCTGTACTCAGTCTTCTGGTTTGTCCTTCCAAAATGCATCACCTCACACTTGTCCGGATTGAACTCCATCTGCCATTTTTCTGCCCAACTCTGCAGCCTGTCTATATCCTCTTGTAACCTTCAACCACCTATAGCTCCATCCACAACTCCTCCAATCTTCATGTCATCCGCAAACTTACTCACCCATCCTTCCGCCTCTACATCCAGGTCATTTATAAAAATCACAAATAGCAGGGGTCCCAGGACAGATCCCTGCGGCACTCCACTAGTCACTGACCTCCAGGCAGAATACTTTCCTTCCACAACTACCCTCTGCTTTCTTCCTTTAAGCCAATTTTTTATCCAAACAGCCAAGGTTCCACTTATCCCATATCTCATGACTTTCTGGATGAGTCTCTCATGAGGGACCTTGTCAAATGCTTTGCTAAAGTCCATGTAGACCACATCCACTGCCCTACCCTCATCAATTTCTTTTGTTACCTCTTCAAAAAGCTCAATCAGGCTCATGAGGCATGATCTTCCCTTCACAAAGCCATGTTGACTATCCATGAGTAGTCTGTACTTCTCCAAATGCTCATAGATCCTATCCTTAAGAATCCTTTCCAGTAGTTTTCATACCACTGACTTAAGACTCACCGGTCTATAGTTCCCAGGTTTCTCCCTATTTTTTAAACAAGGGAACTACATTTGCCATTCTCCAGTCCTCCGCGCCTGCAGCCAAAGAGGATTCAAAGATCATGGCTAATACTCCTGCGATCTCTTCTCTCAATTCCCACAACAACCTGGGGTATATCATATCCGGCCCTGGGGATTTATCAATCTTAACGTTTTTAAGAAGATCCAGCACTACTTCTTCTCTAATCTCCACATTGTCCAGCACACAGGCCCGCTCTACTTCAACCTCATCCTGATCAAGATCCTTTTCACTTGTGAATACTGAAGCATAGTATTCATTTAGGACCTCCCCAACCTCCTCCGCCTCCAGGCACACGTTGCCCTCTTTATCCTTTAGCGGTCCCACCTTTGTTCTCGTCATCCTCCTATTCTTCACATACGCATAGAACACCTTGGGGTTCTCCTTAATCCTACGTGCCAAGGCCCTCTCATGCCCCCTTCGAGCTCTCCTAAGTCCTTTCTTTAGCTCCTTCCTGGCTACCCTATATTTCTCATAAGCCCCTCCTACTTCCTGCTTCTTATATCTAACATATGCTTTCTTTTTCCTTGACGAATTGCCTCACTTGTTTCGTCAGCCACGGTTCCCTTTTCCTACCATTTTTTCCTTGCCTCAGTGGGACAAACCTATCCTGAATCCAGCTCAAGTGGTCCCTAAACTTCTCCCACATTACTTCTGTGCTTTCCCCTTTGAACATCTGTTTCCGATTTACTCACTAGTTCCTGCCTCATCCCTTCAAAGTTAGTCCTTCCCCAGTTAAGCATTTTACCATTTCGTCTGATTTTATCCCTTTCCATAGCTATGCTGAAGCTAAGGGAGTTATGGTCACTCTCACCAAAATGCTCCCCCACCAAGAGGTCTGTCACCTGACCAGGTTCATTACCCAGAACTAGATCCAGTATAGCCTCTCCTCTCGTTGGCCGGTCCACATACTGTGTCAGGAATCCTTCTTGAACACACCTGACAAATTTAGCCCCATCTATCCCCCTTGCACTCAGGAGGTGCCAGTCAATATGAAGGAAGTTGAAATCACCCATAACTACTACCTTGTATTTCCTGCACCATTCTAAAATCTGCCTGCTTATCTGCTCCTCGGTGTCCCGAGGGCTACTTGGGGGCCGATAGACTACTCCCAGCACAGTGATTGATCCCTTCCTATTTCTGACTTCCACCCAGACTGACATGTTGGAATAAAAGGATCAATTGATTATTTACTTATCCATTCATTCATTCATTTATTTATTGATAAAGTCCTTCCAGCACTTCAAGCCACACCACCAACAACTCGATTTAACTCTAGCCTAATCACAGAACGATTTAGAATGACCAATTAACCTACCAATCAGCATGCATTTGAACTGTGAGAGGAAACTGAAGCATGCATAGGAAACCCGTGCGGTCACAGGGAGAATATACAAACTCCTTACAGACAGTGATGCAAAAGGAATGTGGATTGCTAGTACTTTAAGATGTGCGCTGGCCTGTTAGGTCATTGAAGAAGGGTGTGTACCCTCCAGATCAACCCTACAGCCATCCATGACAGTGGCTGGCTAAAACTGTCAATGTTTTGCAACAACAACAAATGTAATGGAAGAACTCAGCAGGTCATGCAGCACGTGCGAGGGAAGAAACTGTTGACATTTCGGGTGAAAAATCTGCATCAATCTTTTTCCCTTCATTTATGTTTGTCCTTTGCTTCCTTGCTTTTTCCTCTCCATGCATAATCCCTGATTTCTTTATTTTCAGCGTGATGCTAATGTCACTGTTCCCATTTCATTATCAAATTATCTCACGAAAATTCAATACGAAAAGAGGTCCTTCACAATATTAGTATGAAGGAAGTGAATATTTCTTTAACAGTCAAGTTAAGGACAAGGAGGACTATTTCAGCCACAATTTCTCCCATTCGGCACATCAAGGCACTGGAAGTCAAGCAGAAATGCCCATTTGTCTGTATACTTCATCAGAATCCGGGGGGTTTAAACTAGATTTGCAGGGGGAGGGGAACCAGAGTGTTAGAGCAGATGGTGAGGTGGAGGAGGATAAAGGTCATGCAAGAACTGCAAGTATAGTGCATGGAGTAAAGCCAGATCTAACATATAAAGAGGCTTTGAGGAAAGAGAAGCAGAATAAAGGGTGTAAAGGTAGTAAGGTAGAAGGGCTATAGTGGGTGTACTTCAATGCAAGAAGCATCAGGAACAAAGGTGATGAACATACATGGAATTATGATGTAGTGGCCATTACAGAGACTTGGCTGGCACCAGCGCAGGAATGGATTCTCAATATTCCTGGATTTCAGTGCTTTAAAAGGGATGGGGGTGGCATTACTGGTCAGGGATACTATTACAGCTACAGAAAAGGGTCCTCTTTTGAGTCAGTATGGGTGGAAGTTAGGAACAGGAAGGGAGCAGTTACTCTATTGGGGGTATTCTATAGGCCCCTGGTAGCAGCAGAGATACCAAGGAACAGATTGGGAGGCAGGTTTTGGAAAGGTGCAAAAATAACAGGATTGTTATCATGGGTGACTTTAACTTCCCTAATATTGATTGGCACCTTAGTTCCAATGGTTTAGGTGGGGTAGAGTTTCTTAAGTGTGTCCAGGATGGATTCCTTACACAGTATGTTGACAGACTGACTAGGGGGAATGCCAAACTAGATCTCGTATTAGGTAACAAACCAGGTCAGTTCACAGATCTGTCAGTGTGTGAGCATCTGGGGGACAGTGACCACCACTCCCTGGCCATTAACATTATCATGGAAAAGGATAGAATCAGAGAGGACAGGAAAATTTTTAACTGAGGAAGGGCAAATTATGAGGCTATAAGGCTAGAACTTGTGGGTGTGAATTGGGTTGATGTTTTTGCAGGGAAATGTACTATGGACATGCGGTCGATGTTTAGTGATCTCTTGCAGGATGTTAGGGATAAATTTATCCCGATGAGGAAGATAAATAATGGTAGGGTGAAGGAACCATGGGTGACAAGTGAGGTGGAAAATCTAGTCAGGTGGAAGAAGGCAGCATACATGAGGCTTAGGAAGCAAGGAACAGATGGGACTATTGAGGAATATAGGGTAGCAAGAAAGGAGCTTAAGAAGGGGCTAAAGAGAGCAAGAAGGGGGCATGAGAAGGCCTTGGCGAGTAGGGTAAACGAAAACCCCAAGGCATTCTTCAATTATGTGAAGAACAAAAGGATGACAGGAGTGAAGGTAGGACTGATTAGAGATACAGTTGGGAAGATGTGCCTGGAGGCTGTGGAAGTGAGCGAGGTTCTCAATGAATACTTCTCTTTGGTATTCACCAATGAGAGGGAACTTGACGGTGAGGACAATATGAATGAGGTTGAAGTTCTGCAGCATGTTGATATTAAGGGAGAGGAGGTGTTGGAATTGTTAAAATACATTAGGATGGATAAGTACCCAGAGCCTGATGAAATATTCCCCAGGCTGCTCCATGAGGCGAGGGAAGAGATTGCTGAGCCTCTGGCTTGGATCTTTCTGTCCTCGTTGTCCATGGGAATGGTACCGGAGGATTAAAGGGAGGCGAATGTTGTCCCCTTTTACAAAAAAGATAGTAGGGATAGACCGGGTAATTATAGACCAGTGAGCCTTACATTTGTGGTGGGAAAGCTGTTGGAAAAGGTTCTTAGAGATAGTATCCATGGGCATTTAGAGAATCATGGTCTGATCAGGGACAATTGGCATGGATTTGTGAAGGGCAGATCGTGTCTAACAAGCCTGTTAGAGTTCTTTGAGGAAGTGACCAGGCATATAGATGAGGGTAGTGCAGTGGATGTGATCTACATAGATTTTAGTAAGGCATTTGACAAGGTTCCACATGGTAGGCTTATTCAGAAAGTCAGAAGGCATGGGATCCAGGGAAGTTTGGCCAGGTGCTCTCAGAATTGGCTTGCCTGCAGAAAGCAGAGGGCCGTGGTGGGGGAAGTACATTCGGATTGGAGGGTTGTGACTAGTGGTGTCCCACAAGGCTCAGTTCCGGGACCCCTACTTTTCGTGATTTTTATTAATGACCTGGATATGGGGTTAGAAGAGTGGATTGGCAAGTTTCCTGACGACACAAAGGTTGGTGGTGTTATGGATAATGTAGAGGATTGTTGAAGATTGCAGAGAGACATTGATAGGATGCAGAAGTGGGCTGAGAAGTGGCAGATGGAGTTCAACCCGGAGAAGTGTGAGGTGGTACACTTTGGAAGGACAAACTCCAGGGCAGAGTACAAAGTAAATGGCAGGATACTTGGTAGTGTGGAGGAGCAGAGGAATCTGGGGGTACATGTCCACAGATCCCTGAAAGTTGCCTCACAGGTAGATAGGGTAGTTAAGAAAGCTTATGGAGTGTTAGCTTTCATAAGTTGAGGGATAGAGTTTAAGAGTCGTGGGGTAATGATGCAGCTTTATAAAACTCTAGTTAGGCCACACTTGGAGTACTGTGACCAGTTCTGGTCGCCTCACTATAGAAAGGATGTGGAAGCATTGGAAAGGGTACAGAGGAGATTTACCAAGATGCTGCCTGATTTAGAGAGTATGCATTATGATCAGATATTAAGGGAGCTAGGGCTCCCTTTGTAGAGAAGGAGGATGAGAGGAGACATGATAGAGGTATACAAGATATTAAGAGGAATAGATAGAGTGGATAGCCAGCGCCTCTTCCCCAGGGCACCACTGTTCAGTACAAGAGGACATGCTTTAAGGTAAGGGGAGGGAAGTTCAAGGGGGATATTAGAGGAAGGTTTTTTACTCAGAGAGTGGTTGGTGCGTGGAATGCACTGCCTGAGTCTGTGGTGGAGGTAGATACACTAGTGAAATTTAAGAGTCTACTAGACAAGGTACATGGAGGTATTTAAGGTGGGGGGGGGGGGATATATGGGAGGCAGGGTTTAAAGGTCGGCACAACATTGTGCTGTACTATTCTATGTCCTATTAGAAAACAAAGTGATGAAATTAGGCATCAGCCCTATGACTCTTTTCTGTGCTATATCTTACATTTTGGCTGTTTTTGGGATTGGTTTGGGGGATTTACAGGAACTAGCAGACATTTCATTGAGTGGTTTAAACTGGGCAGTTTCAGCACCACTTCTATGGACTTGGCACAGTTGTTCGTCTTACTAGAAAACTAAATAACTGCTGAAATTAAGAACAGAAAATATTGGAATTATAAAATTGTAGGAAGAGAAACGGAGTCGACGTTTCAAGTTGAAGACCATTGCTTTTCTTTTTATTTTCGTTTTTGATATATCCATGATCTCCAAAACAAAGCTTGATGTAAAAGTGTTTAGATAGTCCCCAAACCTGTAGAAGCAATGGAACTGAGGAGTCCAGCCCCGAAAGCATATGAGAGGACTGCTGAACTTAGTGCAAACAGCTGTAAAGGAAAATAAGACCCTCGTCTTTGACTGGAAACGTTGTCTATGGTTGATACGTTCCGTGATAATTGCCCTCAGTGCCAAACCGCCCATCATTTCACCTGTTTAGTCCAGTCACACCTGCAGGTCCCTTACCATTCGTAGATTTCCTTCGAACATAATAGGCATTTATTTTACAGCAACTTTATGGCTTATCCTTCAGCAGTTCGAATCGTCAGATCTGCCTTCATGCCCTTGCATTCCTTCTGTTTTAAACTTCAAAGTTTTCGGGAAAAGTAAAACGCCCATTAAATGATATGAGCACTGACTCCAAATTGTCCTCGGGAAGAAATCTCAGATCCCTGAGCTGACAAGACTTTTGATTCCAGGAACTTCGAATAATCGGAAATTACGCAAAATCGCAAGTTTTAACGCGTGTCCGGGAGAAAGCAGCAACCGCATTTGTTCGGGCGGCTTTACTGAGTGCATTGACGGAGGATGGAAGCAGCAGGTAAATTTCTACAACTGGAGCGTTCAACTGCAGAGTGGGCAAGGAAAGTTGGCGTTAGGGCCGCGAGGTATTGGAAGGGCGGCAATAAAGTTCCCACGGAGTGCAATTTATGTCGTACAGTTTGACGGCGAAACTTTTCAGGTTGGCGCCTGAATAATTTAGACGCGTAAATCTACGCCGTCCTGCCTGGCATTCAGTGAGCTGTTGGGAGCTTCTGTTGCCATCTCCACGGAATTTCTTGAATTCAGTCGGGGGAGGGAATAATGCCAAAGGGGTACTTGAGAAAAAATTGTGAGGGAAGTAAGTAGGCAGGGTGAACAAAGGCAAGTAAAAGTACGGAAATAAGCCTGATATTCAAGGCTTCTTATCAAATGCATACAGAATTCGCAACAAGGTGGATAAATTAACGACAACAATAGAAGAAATGCCTTCGAGGCGACCAGATCTGGGTGGGGATTGAGTGTTTAAGCATATCCATCATTTCAATTGATATGCAAATTAAAAAGAAAAGGGAGGTCGTGTCGTGCCATTGCATCGGGATGAGATCAGCATCGAAAACATGGGGAGAACAAAGAGAGTAAAGTTTGGGGGGGGGGGTGATCTCTTGGAATTGCTGAGAAGAAAGGGGGATATGCGTCTGGTGGCGGAAGTTGCAGAGGGTTACGGTTTGAATGGAGAAATGGTAAACTGGAAAGCGAGGAACTAGGAAACTTCCCAAGTCCGTGAAGAGAGGGAGGGATGAAAACAGAGGTGGGGGAAGTAGATGAGATGTACCCGTGCGGAGCAAATGCGACAGAGAGAGACCAGCTCAGGAATGGAATTTGGTCCTTACAACAGCCACAATTTTGTTGCATGTAGTAAATATAGCCGACGGAGTATGGGGCTTGTAGTGCTTGCAGAAATCTGATATTTATATATCTTTGCTGCCTTTCATTAGATTAACTGCTCCTTTCATAATTCTTTTACATAAATTCAGGACGTTTCTTATGTTTGAGTGGTTTCTTTGTGGGGGGGGGAGGGACAAGGATTGTCCCTTTCATCACAGTTTGTGGTCTATGATGACGTCCACCCTGAAATGACTTGGTTACTTTGAGAGTTATCGAGAGTCTGATGTTACTTAGACCACAGGAGCATAAGACAGATGAGCAGAACGCGGCCAATCGGCCCATCGATTCTGCTCTGCCATTCCATCATGGCTGATTTTATTACATCTTCAACCCATTCTCCTGCCTTTTCTCCATAACCTTTCTTACCAATCAATAACCTAACAACCTTTGTTTTAAATATACCCAAAGACTTGGACCCCGCCGACCTCTGTGACAATAAATTTCACAGATTCAACACCCTCTGGCTAAACAAATTCCTCCTCATCTCTGTTTTAATGGGATGTCCTTGTATTCTGATGCTGTACCCAATGCTCCTCGACCTGTTCCACTATCGGAAACATCCTCTCCACATCCACTCTATCTAGGCCTTCCAGTATTCGATAGGTTTTAATCTCATTGAGAAAACAAAATTCTGAAGTTTTCCATTTATTGAAAGTTTTACAAGTTCTATTAAGCAGATTGAGGATAGCTAAAGGAATCTTATTTAATGAATTATCTGTGGGAACTTGAATACAGATTACTTTGACCATTAGAACACAACATAAGAAAATAGCAGGAGTTAGCCAATCAGTCCCCCTCAAGCCTGCCCTGAAATATGATCTGTCCCAAGCCTCATCTCCTCTTCCTACCAGTTCCCAATAATGATTTTTTTTCTCTGCTCTTTCACAATGATCTAACCCCACCTTGAAACTTCTTAATTCTTAATTTTGTCTAAAGGAACATTCCTTGTCTCCAGTAACATACCATAAATCTTAGCTATTGAACCATTATGAAAAGGTGTCAAACTAAAAATTACGTCTATTAAGTTCTTATCTGAGCTTATAGGGAATGTACATAATTGAGATCTTATAAAGTCTCTAATTTGTAAAATATCTAAAAAAGTGAGTTTTGGGTAAACTATATTTAGCTGACAATTGCTCAGATAAGAAAGGTTTCCTCCAATAAGCAGATCCCCAAAACATTTAATACCCAACCTGTCCCATTCCTTAAAAACTAAATCAGTCATGGAGGGTTTATACTAAAAAAAATAATATAAATGGGGCTTGAAAGGGAAAATCTCAATAAACCAAAGTGTTTTCTAAATTGTACCCAGATCCTCATAGTATGTTTAACTATTAAATTATCAGTTAGTTTACTTACAGATAAAGGAAGTGAGAATCCAAGAAGAGAAATAATAGAAAATTTATTAACAGAGTTAGCTTCTAAAGAAACCCATACTGGACAATCTATACAATTAATATAATATAGCCAAAATGTAAGATAACTGCCCAGTAATAAAACCTAAAATTAGGTAAGGCTAAACCTCCAGACTTTTTAGATTTTTGTAGATGAACTTTATTTAAATGAGGATTTTTTTCCCCATATATTTTCCATATATAAGAGGATAAAGTAGAATCGAGAGAGTCAAAAAAGGATTTAGGAATAAAAATGGGTAAAGCCTGAAAAAGATATATAAATTTATGTAGAATATTCATTTTCATAGAATTAATTTGTCCATTCAGCGATATTGAAAGGGGTGACCAATTTAATGATATCCTTTTTACATGATTCAATAAAGTAAGAAATTTTTTCTTTCAAAATAACTTCTTTATTGATCCAAACTTCACACACTCTGTGGCAGATAGTTCTAGAGGCTGAGTACACACTGTGAGAACAAGCTCATTGCTGCCTTTGTTTTTAAATAGCATTCCCAAATCATACAGGACTGGATTATTTGCACTGAGAAAGCAAAAAAGTGTTGTGGGAATTACATGGTGACCATATTTGAGGGACAATATTAAGTAAACAAAGTAATGAAGTGGTACACAGTGAATGGTGTTGATCAGCGAAACAGAGCATACGTGCATAGGTGTAGAGAGGAGAGGCTAACAATGCTCTGCTTGGTCTGGGTAGGAGTAGAGATCCAAGTTGAAGCTCTACAGGAGTAATTGTGTTCTAGATATATGAACTGCAGATGGGGCTAAAGTCCACAAAGTACATAAGCTTATTTTAATAGACTATCCTCTTAGTTCAATGAATTCCACTGATTGGCCATTTTTTCATAAGTTTTTCTTTTTCAGAATTTTTTGTCTGGTTATGGTAGGACGCAAATATAGGTTCAGACTACTTGTATCATGTAGGAATTTGGAGAAATAAGAAATTAACTTTTATTGAAAGTAATGCATTTAATTGCGTACAGTGCTGATGTTCTGCAATAGTTCAACTAAGTTAAAAATGTCTTGTTGATGATTTTCATTTGTACTGAAAGTCTGAGTAAGTATCCAACAAGAATCAGCCAGCGTTGATGGATTCCAGTTGCACCAATATCGTTTCTTCACGACCACAATATCCTGGTGAAACCTTTCACCATGCTCGTTGCTGACAGTGCCATGATTTGCAGGGAAGAAGTCTAAATGGGAATGCAGAAAATGAATCTTTAGTACATGTTGCATTTCATGGTTTGTATGCTTGAAGCATGTTGTCAACCAGCTGCATGCAGTTTGGTGCACTGTAGTTGGCAAGAAAATTTTCAACAACCTTCCATGCCTTCCATGTGATTGCAGAACCATATAATTGGTGAAACACTTGATGTCACAATTGGCCTAATCATTGCACAGTCTAACAGGAAATGCTGTCCTCCACCATGTTAGCATTAGCTCATTCACTGAAAGTGATATTGTATAAAGTTCCCATTTTGTGTTATTAGGTCATCTGAATCTTAGTTTTCCTCTGAATTGATTGCCAAAAATAGATTTTTATTAAGTGCTTTCATTCCTCTCTGAATTTGATTTTAGACTTCTATTATACTGCATTCCACCTGAGCAAACATTTTTACATTTTAAAAATTCCCAGTGACTCTTCTTCTCTCATAATCCTTAAAATGCCTTTCATTCTACCTCTGAAGTTTCCCTCAGAAGGGAATTATTTATGTATTTTGGTAATCTAAAGAAAATATTCTTTTTACTTAATTAAAGTGTAAATACAACTAGGATATGTTTTCTGTGACAATATAGGAATTTCAGACACATGAAGTTTTAATGGCCAAATGAATTGGACAATGAACATCATTATTAACTGAGATTTTATAAGGGGTTGGCCAGACTGTATTTGGAGTATTGTCAGCAGTTTTGGGCCCTGTAGCTAAGAAAGTATGGCCTAGCATTCAAGGTGCAAGAATAATCCCAGGAATGAAAGGGTTAATGCTTGATGGCTCACTGGGGTTTAGAAGAATGAAGGGGGATCCCTTTGAAACGTGCTGAGTATTGATAGGCCTAGATAGAGTGGATGTGGAGAGGATGTTTCCAGTACTGGGAGAATATAGGACCAGAGGGCACAGCCTCAGAATACAAGGACATCCCTTAAGAACTCACATGAGGAGGAATTTCTTCAAAGTTCAAAATAAATTTATCAAAGTACGTATATGTTCCATATGTTGCCCTGAGATTCATTGCTTTGCAAGTTTTAGATGTAGCTTTAGCCAGCAGTGAATCTGTGGAATTCAGCGCAGAGATTCAAAGCAGAGATTGATAGATTCTGTATGTATAAGGGTGTCAAAGGTTTTAGGAAGAAGACAGGAAAATATGCTTGAGAGGGAAAATAAATCAACCATGATCAAATGTGTAGTAGATAGATGGGCTGAACGGCCTAATTCTGCTCTAGTGACTTATGGCCTTACCTCCTCTTTGCTCTGCTCATGGGCAAGACTTGTCCTTGAGAGGGAAAACAAGTATAGTATGTTACCATAGTACAAGAATGTACAACCAGACGTTAGTAATAGGCCTCTCACTGCATTTGTATGGATATACTGTCAGAAGTACACCACTTAATCAACCTGTATAATAATACTGTCAGCAATACACTGCTTGCTGAAATCATATATTAATAACAATAACAATAATTCACTGATAGATCTAGCAGAACAAATTTTAGCTGTTATTGATAGTAAATAAATTAGAAAGCAATTTGTGACATGTTTTACTGATGGCTTCTGATGTCATTCAGTAACCTACACTTAGATCCAGAAATTTGTTGACAGAAATTGTAGTATTTTCATGTGGTAAAGGAGTGTGCTGCCAAACTTCCTTAACTTCTCTTCATTCTTGTCTTTTGGCTCTGAGGACAAGGGGAGAGGTGGATTCCCGGTTGATCAGCCTTGTTGGCCTATCATGGGTGGACTGGTTGGTGGTCTGTTCTTTGCAGCTCATATTCTTTTCTGATTAAGTGAAGTGTGCCTTTATCATGTCTGGTGTTTCTGATGCTTACCAAGGATCTTTGGCCATAACTGGCTGACAAGTATAAAATTTGTTTGGGGAATTGTGGGGGTTAGACATATGAAGATCATATCTAATTGATACTTGAAGATTTTCTGACTCACTGTTGATAGCTTTGAGAAGAACACAAACAATATTATGATGAGTTTCCCATAAAGCATTTTGAAGGCATTATTGGTGGTACCTCTCCAGTCTCTTTATACCTCATTATACAACTCAAATTTCACTTTGATAAAGAAGGGTAAGGATGATAAGCAAATTACTTCCTGGGATGTTGTTGTTTTGTGAAACACTAACTCTGTTGAATCATAACACTGCAGCGAAGTTGTGGGGAAGGATGACCACCTACCTTCAGGAAATGCTTGACCGTCTCGGGGCTCTGTCCCATGATGTTCAGTTGTGAGGGGCTGTTTGTGAGCCTTTGAACAGTCTGACAAAGGAGCTTTAGTATAATTAATATTGACCAAAATTTCCAAGTTTCAGTAATTTTCTGGAGTGGGCTATAGGTCACGTGTGCAAAAACAGGATGAATTGGAAAATTCACTTATCAAGTGGAGGCCGAAGTGCTCTGTATCCAGTCTGTATTTGAAGGTGATTCCAGAGGGAAGACTTTCTTTACTGAGGTCAATGATAATTGCTATGTAGGTGTTGAATTAGCTATTATTTTACTCTAGGTTAACTAACAAGCAATTCTGTCTTCAAACCACAATCAAGAATACTGTCATCTAGTTACACAGGAGCCTTAAGACCTCAGTTAAGTTTTGTCAGATATCCTCTCTTACAAACCTTCACAGTTTATAGAATCAAGAGAATGTCTTGGGTTTATGTACAATTCCTTTAGGATCCATGCTATGAAGATCATGTGAGGACCTCTTAATTAACTTCTACATCCACCTACCTCATCTCATCTGTGGCCACAAAGTTATTATTTCATCATGCAAGTTCCCGGTAACTATACCAGTTTCTCTTTGTTTTATTTTAATATAACAATGGCCTGGCAGGTTAACCCAATATGATCACTGTAAGTGGATATCCATCCAGGATATGGTTGTCCTGAGAGGGTTTAGGTTATTTTTTTTTAGCGGTCTGAGAAGAGGGAATTCCAAAAAGGGCTGTCCTGTGACAATCAACACACACGAAATGCTGGAGGAACTCAGCAGCCCAGCATTTTGTATGAGTTGCTTGGATTTCCAGCATCTGCAGATGTTCTTGCGGTTGTGTCCTATGACCGTACCGCCTGCCGAATTACAACCTTGCTCAGTTCAGGTACAGTCGCATATGTATGGATACGCAGGAGGCCGTCAGCTTCACTGGTCCTGGCACAGTCCGAATCCAAATCCGATCTATTATCACATTACGTACAGTGTGAGATTTGTTGTTTTTTTGCCACAATGCTAGAATTTTTCTTTTGCAGCTTTGTGGATTCCTGCCGCAGGCCTGCAAGTAATTTGCTTTGGTTTGTGGCAGCTAGTGTCCGAACAGTAACAAACTTGTAAGAAGGAGATCCACTACTTTGTGGTAAGGAGAATCCAGGTCAACTGGAGATCCCCATCTATTACTCTTATCTATCTTAGCAACAACTGGGATCTCAATGTTTTTCCACAGGGGATGTTGGAGGCTGTGCAGTCTTGCGACCTGACCTCATGGGTAACCCTATCAAGAATATGAGATTCTGGATGAAGTAGCCAGAGTCATTAAAACCTACAGCCTTCTCTGCCATAATATTCTCAGTCCAGGAAGAAGTTCTGATTTAGTAATAATTTGTTCAGTGATGCTGTAAGGTAAAAGCTTTAGTAATATTTCAAATACTGATGTTTCCCAATCATATTGACTAAAGGTCTTGCTCAGAAATTCTGTAAATTAACACAGTTTGTATCTTTCTATCTAACTCACCAAACTTGTACATTATCACAACTAGTCTCTTATTAATTCACACTTCTGGAGTGGCGTTATCAGTGATATTCTACTTTACATTAACACTGTTGGCAATAATTCACCTAAAATCTAAATAATATCTGTGCAAGTAATCCTGTCCAGCAATGTTGGATTTTGTTATGTAATAACTTCGTATAAACCTTCCACTGGTGTATCACAAATTACCAGGCATTGTGTTTTGACTTCAGAACTGTAAGCAGTCACTGAGTGAATTCCACATTGCAGATTTTGTACAGTAACACAGTTATTAATTACTCGTCTCATTCAGTCTGTGTAAATCTTCACTAATTGAAGGTGCATATTAATATTATACACTTACTCTGTTGTATTTAAAATGACATAGAACAACAAAAAAATAAAAAGTTTGTTATCTTATTTCAGATAAGAGGCTGAAAAGGCTGAGGACCGACCTGGTGAATGGTCTCACTAAAGGTGTCATTGCTGATCTGGTGGATGAAATGCAAGGAGAAGGAGTGATCAACACCTCTGAATGTGAAGAGATTCTCCAAGCAAATGTAACAACCAAAGACAAGGCTAGAGGTCTTATTGATACTGTGTCAAGAAAGGGACCTCGAGCTAGTGAAAAACTAATTCAGAGTCTGAATAATTCTGATAAAGAGCTGTGCAACAAGCTGGGACTTTCCCCGGTGGAAAGTAGGTGAACCAATTAAAAAAAAATGATCATGGGATTATTATCCAAATATGAACAGAGTATTTAGAGAAGAACTGAAATGATTTCTTGTTAAGTGATAATTCCATTCAAACAATAATCCCATGCGATGGGCTGTGTAGTCATAGCATTGGTGCCAAGCCTGGTAGATGTGTACTCACTCTGAGTCTGAACCAGGACCTGTGTGCTCATACTGTCAGTCCCAGACAAGAGACTGTGTGTGAGCAGTGCGAGTTTTAGACTAAGAACTGAGTGCATGTACCATCAATCCTAGACCTGGACCTATGTGCTCAAGCTGTTAGTCCCAAACCAAATGAGCTGCGTCACGACCAATCACCAGACATTGTATTTTGACTTCCTAATTGTACATAATACCAGGTGAATTCCCTGCCTATGTTCCATTTTAAGAATGGATGTACCTATCTGAATGCACAGTGCTCATTTGGATTTGTGAGAAAATAAATGTGCACATCAGTTGCAGGCATCTCAGGGCAGATGATCTGCCCGGATGTTTCTTCCCCTGTATAACTGTATTTCAGGCACCTCGCTCTTTGATCTGGTCTTGTTGTGTACTGAAGTTTTGTTCAATGCCCAATCCCAATCTGCCACAAAAGCTTTTCTTAAATAAATGAACTGAACCCTTACATTTTAAATCTGTCTAATGCGTGTGTTTAATGTATTTCCTCATTTTATATGTTTGAGGCATTTTCATACATCCCAAGTGATTGGCAGCTGTCTTTAGACAAGTTTTGCTGGCAATGTCTGATCTCTAAATAATCTGGAGCTGATCTGACAGTTTATTGCCATCGCATATTCTGTTTCTTTTCAAATAAGTTTCTGAATATTATAATCACAAAGGAAAATATTGTAAATCTTTCTGATGGATCTGAAGTGGATGTAGTTAGTTGTAAATTACTTACAAAAAAGAAATACTTAAGGTGCAGGACCAGAATTTGTTGATAACTTTAATCTTTTTAATGATCCCTTGTGTACATAATAAAATCATATTCTATGAAGTAATGATATATGCATTGGAGTTTTGCCAGAAGAAATGTGGTAAGAAACCAACAAATTCCAGCAGGTTATATCCCAAACCCTCCAGTTCTTGGCCGGTCACAGGTCTTAAAACATCAAGCATCCTGCCATTACAAATTCATTGCCCAAAGAGTCAATTTCAGCAAATAATTCCTTCAGTACTAATTCTATATCAGAACTAGATTCAACCTAACAGACTGACTCTTAAAGCCTATTGACCCACCTGTATCTGTTCACTTCATCCATGCTTCATTCAGGAGCAAGTTATTCCACCACAGTGAGCACTGCTGGTGGTGGAGGTTAACACTGCTGTCTTTACAGCTCCCGGGACCAGGTCAATTCTGACCTTGTGTGCATCCTGCATTGAGTTTGAATGGTCTCCCCATGACTTGCTGGGTGTTCCAGATCCCACTGACATCCCACAGATATGCCGTTAGGTTAATTGGCTGCTGTAGGTTCATTCTTAGCCAGAAGTGGCAAAGGAATCAGAGAAGAGTTGATGGACATGTGAGTGAATAAAGTTGCAAGGAGGTATAAAGTGCGTCCAAGCCATAATCTGTCCTAAAGTCAGTCAATCCCAGAACCTGACCTCCCAGTGACCATAACTTGCAAGTCCAGTCTGCCATGGTGGTCAGTCCAACCCTGCTTCAACTGAGAATCTTATCATTCTCAAGTCATAATTGTCCAACAGCTGTTACTCTGACCATGGGCCACCAAGTAATCAGATCATTACCTGCTATCTATCATTTCCAAATTATTACCAGATCAGCATTTGGGCTCTCAGGTCTGAATATTCCAAGAGCCTGGCTAGCTCAGCAGTTATGCGTGTTGCATCGGACAGTGAAACTTTCCAAGGGCACTCAGGTCATCATTCTCTGCCAACACTTGCTGCAATTGCTCATCTTTCAGTATTCCTTCTCCCCACTGAAAGCTTCTGGTGCACCCAGATTTTCTCTTCATGTTCATTGTCTTTGCAATGGTTAACGGTCATTAGTATGTTAAGGGTCTTAATGTCTCAATTCTAAATATGGAACAAATAAGGTTAGCTTGTACAGTTACACACCTTCAAGGCTCCATTGGTAAATTTCTTATTGCAGATTCTGTACTGATACAGGACTGAAATTAGGATGCTCTGTTTGTAAGAAACTACATGCATGTGTACAGCTGCTCCATGTTTGTAAGTTGCAGTAAATAAAGAACCTCTTATTTCTGTGCTTTACAGACATGGGATCATCTGTCCCACCCACTCCACCAGCTCTAGTGATCCCCACAACTGGTGAGTGGATAACTCCATGTGTACAGCAGCAGTATGATGAGCTTTCTCAGAAGACGGAGGTACTGTGCTAATGTTCTGAGCTACTAAAATCATGCAGTCAGTGAGATACATTCAATACAAATGATTAATGCGGCTTCTGAGCATATTGAAGGATGCAATGAAAAGCGCTTGGAACAAATTTCATTTCATAACTATGTCGATTCCCCTAGCAGTATAAAATTAAAGTATCATGTGGAACTAACTTACATGTTTGGAATGATAGACTCACATGGAAGAAGTCATTGGAGCAATCTGGACTCTGCATAAAGTGGTGTCATTTCAGAACTGCCTCATGAATTTTCCTGCTTTTTTGGGTCAGGTGCTTTTTTTTCCTTACTGCGATTTGTTAATACCTTATCAAATAATGCAGAGTGTAAGTCAATAGAATTAAATGTCAGCAGAAGTAATGTATTCATCAATGGCATAGAAATAAATCTGCAGCATAGAAATAAGAGATAAAAAATAATTTGACCTAACAATGAAATAAGAAAAGTCAAATTAATTAAGGAAATGTGCAGAAAATTATCTTAGTTATTTCAACTACTCCAAAAATAATTGTCTTGAAGAGATAAGTAGGAGATCAGAGAATATTGTGTGTATAGTGTCCATACGAATCAAACAAGGGCAAATTTATTTCTGCAGATGGTATTAGGGTAGTGGTCACCAACCTTTTTAAGCCCAAAATCCCCTACCTCGGCCTTAGTGAAAGGCAAGATCGACCCCAAATCAATTAGTTACACGCATGCGCACCGTGGCAGATAAGACCAGAAGTAAAACCCCTCAACCCGGAAGTCGAAATAACGTATGAACACCAGGGGTCACTACCCTTTTTTTTGTACCGCGGTCCGGTTTTAATATTGACAATATTCTTGTGGACCGGCCAACGGGGGGGTAGGGGGGTGTTAAACACGACCGGAATACAGCGATACTCGAAGCAGGTTCCTTATGTCCTGTCTATTCCACAATTTAGTTTACGTGGCTATCAGCACTTAGCTTCTGTCCCATTGCTCACGTTTTTTCCACTGAAAAAACTCAGTGGGGTTGTCTTTAAGTGCAGGGTGCTTGCTCTCAAGGTGCCGAAGCAGTTTTGAGGGCTTCATTGCCTCATTAGACAGCCTCCAGCCCGCCCGCCGCCAGACACCTTGGCCAGGTGCGATTGTTCCCGTACCGGGGGCGTGGTGGTTGCAGTCCAGAGAGAGCGACCGACCAAGCGAGGAGTGCGACAAGGCGCCCCGCACCCCCCTTGTAGGATCTATCGGCCAAGGGATGACTTTCAGTAGATCGCAGTTAGTTAGCTGCTCTGCTACTTACGGAACGCTGAGCCCAAATTAGGTCGTCTGCGGATATTCTAGCACCGGGTTCCCCACGAACATTCGGTGTGGTAAACAGGTTTAGAGGCGGCGCCCATCTGATCGCGCTCCGGGCCAGTAGCAACGGCACTTCCTGCTGGCTGCGCGAGGTGGCCAGTTACCCAAGGCCAACCAGTGATCCCTGGCACGAGGGTATCACGGCGTTTAGGTGACTGATGACCTCGCAGGGGTTCAAGTTCAACAGTGGGCGTGGCAGGGAATGAGGAAAGGTTCAGCTGACTCACATAGTTTCCTTTCAGCCCGGTGGTTGGGGACCACTGAAGTACACTGTAGTGCGCGACGGGGTAACTACACGCATACGCACTGGGCAGAAAGAACGGAACTAAAACCCCGCAACCCAGAAACAATCTCTCAACAGTATTTGTGTATTTTTTTAAAAAAAAATTTGGGATCTACTGGGAAAGTCTCAAAGATCGACCAGTCGATCGCGATCGACGGGTTGGCGACCACTATGTTAGGGAGTGAACCAGAGAAGATACCATCAGTGAATCTAGGTAATAGTGATCAGAATGTAATGCACTTAGGAGAATAGATGAGAAAAAAACACGTGCAGAAAGTAAGGTAATTGGAGAAAATCTGACTTTGTGAATAAAAACTGGGAAACAAAATGCTTTAGGACAACAGTGGGAAACAATTAAAGATTAAGCTATCAAAAGACCTGAAGAAAAATATATTCCACCAAAAAATAAGCAGTATGCACTGAAGAAGCAACAAGGAGGAATACAGTATACATGTACAGTGATTATATATTTAACCTAATATATTCTTGTGACTTGAGGTCAAACTATTTTAACCAAGTTTGATTTTTTCATGTTATTGTACAAAATAGATTCTTTTTGACATTCCTCATAATAAAAATAAATGGAATACTGTATCTGTGCAGTAGATTTTTAAATTAACTAACATAAAATAAACTTTCATAAATATACATTTAAATTTAAATAAGAAAATGCCTGTTGGTAGAGTTAGGTGAGATGGGTGGGGGGGGGGGGGGTTAGAGCGGTAGGTGATGAGACAAGGAGAAATGATTGTCCATTCATCTGTTGATGCTATTATGGCTTCTATTTCAATCCTATCTTGTCTCCTCTTTGGAGACCTTATCAAAAAGTTGTTTCTTTCCCCAGCTCCTGTTATGGCTTACAATTTGAAATAGTGATTTAAGTGTTGTATTCTTCCTACCTCAAATAGACACTTATGGCAATGTAAACTACCGGTAGTTGTTCTGCTTCGCATGCTCTTTCTCCCCACAATATGTGCCTCAAGAAATTGATTATCGAGTTGAGTTGCAAACTTCCATCCAAGATAGTTCCATACTACCAACAGGCCAATGCCAAGTTTTAGTTCTGAATTCAGTTGACACAAAGCAAAGTATTTGTTCTTAGTGGGATAAAGCATAAAAAAACAAACAAATAGGAGGAGCAGGACAGTCCGCCCATTGAACCTGCACCACCATTCTATATGATCATAGTTAATCTGAATCAGGCCTCATCCCCTATTCTGTATCAATTCCTCTAGCTCTTGCTTGATATTTTGGGGAAAAAATATCTACTGCTTATTTAAACTCGCCCATTGACCCATCCTCCGCAACCTTCAGGGATAGTGAATATTTAAGAGGCCGTCACCCACTGTGTGAAATTCCTGCTTATCCCAGATTTAAATGACTGCTTCTTTATTGGTAACTGTGTCCTCTCATTTCAGATTGTTTTTCTCTAATGAAAACATCTCAATGTCTACCTTATCACACCCTCTTGAGATCTTAAGTGTTATAATTAGAACACCCCTCACGCGTCTGAACTCCGAAGAATGTTGGTGTAACTTCTTCAGCCACTCATGATGGAACAATCCCCACACTCTACGAATAACCTCTTTTGGGGCTCCCTCCTAAATTGGTATATTCCCTTTAAGTAAAGGGACCAAAGCTGTATTCCAAATTTCAAAATACATTTATTATCCAAGTATGTATATAGTATACGACGGTGAGACTCGGGCAGCCACAAAACAAAGAAACACAACGGAACCCATTTGAAGAAAACATCAGACATCTAACACACGAAGAAAAAAAACACAAAACACTCAAACAGCAAAAAAGCAGGCAAATAACACATAGAATATTAAACATCAAACGCCAGAGTCCCTGAAATGGTCCAGTAGCCATGGCCACCAAATCAGTTCAGCGTGGCAAGGTCTGTGACTGCAGGCCCCGGCTGCGGAACCAGCTCCATGCCGAAGAGCTTCATTCAAATCGCACAAATGGCAACAGAAGAGTGACCAGAAACACATGGAGCATGAACCGCAGAGTCCTCCAAAAATGAGTCCTCAGTCACGGAGCATGTTCGGTGATGGGGACATTAAACATCAAACCACAAAGAGTCCCAAGCCACAAGCTGCGCTGAGGTAATCGAACCTGCGCCTTCCTCTGGCAGCAGCAAGAGGGGGCCGGTCAAACGTGGGCAGACGGCACTGAAAACCCACTTGTCTTCCATTCTTCTCCTCATTGATTTCAATCTTACTTGATGTTTTAATTGGCAAGGATAAATGGTGGTGACCATGGGTTTGCGTTCCGCCATTAGGAAACGATGGCTGCACACTCCACTCCCAACCTTGCCATATTTCCCAGCGGATAGCAAAAGCGCCAGATTGCTCAGGTGGCCTAAAAATAAATCAACAAAATGGAAGTTACGGGCTGCAATCGATCGCAGTTCATGAGAAGTATTTTTAAAAGAATTTGGAAGTGGAAGTGGCTGTCTGCAGGATGTCACTGTGGATTGTTGGAGCAAACTTGTCTACTTTTTAGATGTAGCCTCACCACCAGCCTGTAAACCCGAGTGAACAAACTTAATAACTGGATCATTGCTTTGGTAACTAACCGATGGACTAAATGCTTGAACCGTGAAGGTTTCTGCTTTTAACTCGAGGAAGTGAACTTTGATCTTGCCTACACCAATGCAGCCAAAATTGGAAGGTGTGCATTCTCCAGACGATGGTGCATTGTCCGCAAGCACAGTTTTGTGACCCATAAGATTTATTTTTGATTCACCTTTTCACTTTGTTGGGATGTGTATCAGCCCCTTTCCATCAAATGAAAGCCCCTCCTCCATGTGTTAGGAGGATTACTCAGCTGTGAGAGAGCCCACAGCTCAACTCACTTCGTATCCAGAAACAAGGAAAGTTGAGCAAGGATAATAGTGTAATAACCTAGGACTCTTTAGCATCTTAGCTCTGACAAGGACAGGTATCAGGTATTGTCACTGACCTAAGTTGTATAATTTTGTGGAAGTCAGGATGCTTTGTGGCAGCAGTACAATGCAGGCATAACAAATCACTATACGTCACTATATATATATATATATATATATATATATATAAATAGATAAACAAACAAATAAATAAATAAATAAATAAATAAGCAAGCAAGCAAGCAAGCGGTGCACGAGAGGAGTAGTGAGGTAGTGTTCACGGTTCCTGGACTGCTCAGAAATCCGATGGCACAGGGGAAGAAGTTGCTCCTAAGAAGCTGAGTGTGGACATACAGGCTCCTGGACCTCCTCCCTGCTGGTAGAAAGAGAAGAGGGCATGTTCTGGAACGTGAGGATCAATGATGATGGGGGCCACTTTCTTGAGGCCCTGCCTTTTGAAGGTATCCATGATGAAGTGGAGGCCTCTGGCTGGGTCTACAACCCTTTGAAGCCTCCATACCAAGTAGTGTTGTAACCGGCCAGAAAGCTCTCCACAGTACACCTGTGGAGATTGCTTGAGTTTTTGGTGGCATGCCAAATGCCCTCAAACTCTTCATGAAGTGTAACTGTTGGCGTGCCTTTGTCATGTTCGCATCAATATGGTGAGCCCAGGATAGATCCTCTGATGACATGCTCAGTATGTCTAACATGACACTTAGAGTCAGCAACACCCAAGGCATCTTATAGCACAAATAAAATATTTAAGCCACATCCTGAGTTTGCTTTTGGGCACCGTCAGTTGCCCAAATAAGGGAAAGACCCATACTGTTCTATGAATAGCTAGCTGTTACCATGGATACTCTTTAAGTCTACCTGTTTCCTGTGCAGACAGCAGGACCCTTTAAAACTAGCCACACTTAAATAAACTTAGTAAAATCTTGTATATAAAATGATACAGATTTTAAACAAAACTTCAATATTAAGCCGAGCTCTAAACATAATTTCATGCTTAAAAGACTTTAAGGGGTAATTTTAGCTTTTACGTGCATTGGCAATCTGATTAAACTAGGTCTTATACTGTATCATCACAAAGCTTTGGTTAAACCACAGGTTGACACTACAAACAGCTCTAGGCACTGCTTTATTGAGAAGGTGCAGTGCAAATTCACAAGTGGTACATCATTGACATGGTTATAGTAGATTGTGTGATTGAGATGAGTTACCAATCCTACAAGTAAATTTGCACTTATCGCACAGTTATTTTCCCAAATAAACATCCTTAACTTTTCTTCTAGGTATACCCAGTGTTGCCAAAGAACACCAGGAAACGACTGGCCCTAATAATTAACAATATTGAGTTTACGAATCCTAAAATGGCAAGGCGTGGTGCAGAGGTGGATGAAAAACAAATGCAGAAACTGCTGAATGGCTTTGGGTACGAAGTGGAAGGGCGCAATAATTTAACAGCAGAGGTAAAGCTCTCTTTCATGCAGCAGACAACTCAGTACGCCCCGTAAATCTCCATCTGTTTGATTGCATTCTCCAACTCAATAAGTTTTCTTTCCTCAAGGTGTCCTCTGTATAACCATCTCCGATATCCTTCTCAGCTGCTACGGATGGATTTGATGCTGTTTTCTGATAAGGACTATTTTATTTCTGTGCTTTATATTATGGATTCAGAAGTCAGAAGAAAAATTCACAAAGGGGACCTGACAAACTTCGGTCCCACAGAACAGCTAGGAAAAGTCTTGAATGTGGATTGCTCCACAGAATCCACATGGTCAGGACAGTTCAGCCTTGAAAGTGATGACTCTGAGATGCTCAAACACACTTGAGGCATAAAGCAAAAACTCTTTCTTCCCAAGTTGATGATATGATATTTGACTCCTCAAACACAGCAAAATTCATTTTATTTTTAACAAGACCAGAAGCCATAAGACAATGGAGCAGAATTAGGCCATTCAGCCCATTGAGTCTGCTCCACCATTCCATCATGGCTGATTTATTATCCCTCTCAATCTCATTCTCTTGTCTTCTCATTGTAAACTTTTGCGGCTGGACTGATTGAGAACCTATCAACTTCCACGTTACACATATTCAGTGAATTGTCCTCCACAGCCATTGAGGCAATGAATTCCACAGATTCACCACCCTCTAGCTAAAGAAATTCCTTGTCATCTGCGTTCTAAATGAATGTCCCTCTATTCTGTGGCTATGCTGTCTGGCCCTAGACTCAACTGCTATAGGAAACATCCTCCCTACATCCACTCTGTCTAGGCCTTTCAATATTTGATAAGTTTGATGAGATTCTCATTCTTATAAACTCCAGCGAGTACAGGCTCAGAGCCATCAAATGCTCCTCACCTATTAACCCTTTCATTCCCAGAATCATTATCATGACCTTCTTCTGGACTCTCTCCACATCTTAGATAAGGAGCCCAAAACTGCTCACAGAACTCCAAGTGCAGCCTGACCAATGCCTTAAAAGCCACAGCATTAAATCCTTGATGCTATATTCTAGTCCTATCGAAATGAATGCTAATATTGCATTTGCCTTCCTTACCACTAACTCATCTGCAAGTTAACCGTTAGGGAATCCTGCACAAGGACTTCTAAGTCCCTTTACACCTCTAATTTTTGAATTTTCTCTTTATTTAGGAAATTGTTGATGCCTTTATTTTTCCTACCAAAATACATGGCCATAAACTTCCTTACACTATATTCCATTTGCCACTTATTTGCCCATTCTCCCAGTCTGTCCTTCGTCTTTCTGCACACTCCCTGCTCTTCCAACTATCTTTGTATCATTTGCAAACTTGGCCACAAAGCCATAAATTCCGTCATCCAAATCATTGACATATTGTGAAAAGAAGCGGTCCCAATACCAACGCCTGCGGGACACCACTAGTGACCAGCAGCCAACCAGAAAAGGCCACCTTTATTCCCACTTTTTGCCACCTGCCAGTCAGCCAATCTTCTATTCATGCTAGTACCTTTCCTGTAATACCATGGCTCTTATTAAACAGCCTCATGTATGGACAATGTTAAAGGCCTTCTGAAAATACGTTAACGACATCCACTTTGTCTGTCCTGCCTATTATTTCCTCAAAGAATTTCAACAGATTTGTCAGGTAGATTTCTCCTTAAGGAAGCCATGGTGACTTTGACCTATTTTATTATGTGCCTCCAGGTAGCCCCAAGCGTCTTCCTTAATAATGGACTCCACAGTCTTCCCACCCACAGAAATCATGCTAACTGGCCGATAATCTTGTTTTCTGCATCCCTCTCTTCTTAAAGAGTGGAATGATATTTGCAATTTTACATTCCTCCGGAACCATTCCAGAATCTAGTGATTCTTAAAAGATCATTACTGCTGCCTCCATAATTTCTTCAACTATCTCTTTCAGAATGTGATGTGTAGTTCTGCTGGTTCTATCTTCAAACCTTTCAGCTTCCAAAGTACCTTCTCCTTAGTAATAGTAACTACATCACTTCTGCCTCCTGACACTCTTGAACTTCTGGTGTACTGAATGTGCCTTCCACAGTGAAGAATAATGTAAAATACTTTGTCCAAAATGTCTTTGTTCCCCCTTTATTACCTCTACAGTGTCATTTTCCAACGGTCTGATACCGACTCTTTCCTCTCTTTTACTCTATATATCTGAAAAATCTTTTGGTATCCTTTTTAGTATTATTGGCTAGCATACCTTCATATTTCTCTCCTTATGACTTTTTAGTTGCATTTTGCTTTTCAAAAGCTGCCCAATCCTCTATCTTCCCACTATTTTTTGTTATATGCCTTTTCTTTTGCTTTTATGCTGTCTTTGACTTCCCTGATCAGCCACAGTTGCCTTGTCCTCCCTTTAAAATACTTACTCGTCTTTAGGATATATCTATCCCATGCCCTCTGAATTACCCCCAGAAATGCCAGCTCCTCTCTCATGCCTCTATAAATCCCTTTATTTCACTGGGTTACTGATACATCTGACTCTCTCTCAAACTGCAGGGTGAATCCTATCATATTATGATTACTGTCTCCTAAGGGTTCTTTTACCTTAAGCTCCTTAATCAAATCTTTTTCATTACACCACACCTGATCCAGATTTGCCTTTCTCTTACTGGGCTCAGCCACAAGCTGTTTTGAAGAGCCATCTCAAAGGCATTCTACAAATTCCCTCAGTACCAACCTGATTTTCCCAATCTACCTGTGTATTAAAATCCGCCAACACTATCATAACATTGCAATTATTACATGCCTTTTCTGTCTCCCATTGTAATTTGTAACCCACATCCTGGCTACTATTCAGAGGCCTGTATGTAACTCCCATCAGGGTCTTTTTACCCTTGCAACTTCGTACCTCTACCCACAAGGAGTCTACATCTTCCAATCCTATGGCACACCTTTCTAAGGATTTGATTTCACTTCTTACCAACAGAGCCACCCTTCACCCCCCTCTCCTTATCTGCCTGTCCATTCGATACAATGAATATCCTTAGATGTTAAGCTCGCAGTACGAACTTCTTTTAGCCATGACTGATGCCCACAACATCATAATTACCAATCTCCAACTGCTGTACAAGATCATCTACCTTATTCCGTATACTGCATACATTCAAATAATACACCTTCAGTCCTGCTTTCATCAACCTTTTTGATATTTCCCCCCGTTACATTTCAACTCATCTCACTGACTGCAGTTTTTCCCTATCATCTGCCTGTCCTTCCTCACAATCTCACTACCACTACACTGCCCCATCCTCAACCCTAACGTCTGGTTTTCTAGCTGGCGCGTGGCACAGGCAGCAATCCAGAGATCACTACCTGGAGGCCCTGCTTTTCACCTTTTTATGTAATTCCATGTGTTCTCTCTTCAGGGCCCTCCCTTTTACTTCCTACGTCATTGACACCAAGATGTACCACGACTTCTGGCTGCTCACCCTCCCCTCTTAGAATGTTGTGGACCTGATGAAAGATGTCCCTGGCCCTGGCACCTGGGAGACAAAATGTCATTTGGGCTTCTATTTCACGTCCAGAGAATCTCCTGTCTGCTCCTCTAACTATGGAATCCCCTATCACTACTGTACTCCTCTTCTCCCTCCATCCCTTCTGAGCCTCAGAGCCAGACTCCGTGCCAGAACCTGGTTGATGCAGCTTCCCCTGATATTGAATATCAGAATAGAAAGTTAATGTACAAAGGGAACTTGTGGTTCAAGTCCATAGCTCCATTAAAATGTCTACAGAGGTTCATAGAATGGTAAATAAGATGTCTGGCATGCTTGCCTTTATTAGTTGAGGAACGGTTCAGGAGTGGAGATGTTGCACCTTTATAAACCATTATCTGAAGTATGTATTCAGTCACAGTTGCTCCATTATAGGAAGGGTGGTGAGGTTTTGGAGAGAATAAAGATGTTTACCTGGATGCTGCCTGGATTAGAAGACATGTGGTATAAGAAGAGGAGGGTTTGGGATGTGGCAGAAGTTGAGAGATTTGATTATCATCTGATCTGATTTATAAGATTATGAGAGTCATAGATAGATTTGACAGCAAGTGTGTTTTTCCCAGGATTGAAGTGTCTGATACCAGATGACATGCATGTCAGGTGGGAGGGTTTATGTACAAAGGAGTTGTGAAGGGTTAAGTGTTTTACACAGAGAATGGCAGGTGCCTGGAATATGCTGCCTGGGGTGGTGGTGGAGAGAATACAATAGAGGCATTTAAGAATCTCTTAGATAGCCGTGTGAGTGTGCAGGAGATGAAAGGATCTGGACATTGTGAGGGCAGAAGGGATTAGTTTTGTTAGGCATTTGATTAGCTCGACACACGTTGTGGTCCAAAGGGTCTGTTTCTGTTCTGTACTGTTCTATGTTCTGTGTGCTTTGTTCTAATAGATAGTTAACTCCAATCTTGAGGCATCACCTTTTGAAACAGCCCTCGATGGTGGGGAGGCTGGTGCCCATGACGGATCTGACTGAGTTTACAACCCTCTGCAGCTTTTTATGATCCTGTGAGCCCATGTATATCTGTGAACAGAATTTCTCAACAATATTCGAGAATTCCCAGTCTTTATTTACAGTGTAGCACAATTAACCCTTGCTGAATAAACTTGTACATTCTAGTTGATTCTTTGTGATGGATGGTGACATTTTAAAGTATTAAATTATATAGCATAAAATGTTATCTCCAGGATATGGAGAAAATATAATACATTCTATAGACTTCCTAATCTCACACAACACAGAATTGGATTACAGCATCACTTCCGTCACTAAACACATTTATGGAGTTCCATTGTATCAGACGATTTTACATTATAGTTTGTGTTATATAGCCATATTATAACATGAATGGATCATTGGATGTTAAAAAATTCTTTATTAATAATCACAAGAGATTCTGCAGATGGTGGAAATCTAGAGCAACACACACAAAATGCTGGAGGAATTCAGCAGGTTGGGCAGCATCAATGGAAATGAATAAACAGGCAATATTTCAGGCCGAGAGCCTTCTAGGTCATGGCCCAAAACATAGACTGTTCAATCATTTCTGTAGATGCTGCCTGACCTGCTGAGTTCCTCCAGCATTTTGTGAGTGTTGCTATTGATAATGTTCTTGTTAAGTACCAACCTTATATTTTATAGAATGGACTAAGTAGATTTCAGGAATGAATATGCACTGTTCAAAAATAATGATATACCTAAAATTATGTTTCAGGCGATGAAGGAAGCACTGATTGCATTTTCAAATCGAGAGGAGCACATGCAGTCGGATAGCACCTTTATAGTTTTAATGTCCCATGGACTCCGGGATAAAATCTGTGGCAAACGTCACAGTGAAAGTGAGGAAGATACTTTTCACATTGACCAAATTTTCGATATTTTAAACAACAAGAACTGCAAAGGGCTGAGAGGAAAGCCAAAGATCATCATCATCCAGGCCTGTCGTGGAAGTGAGTGCTCTTTGAAAACTCTTCTTACAAACCGGCTCAGCGCAGGCATATTATAGGCAACAAATTACAACAGGGATTCTTGAAATAATGTTTAGCAGAAAATGGGTTCCAAAAAGAAAATAGCAGCCCTTTGTAAAATAAATCCTTGGGAGAGAATTTGCTCTATTCATGTGTATTGAATACCTATTGTAATCCCGTGTACTAAAATCAATTGACCCAAATGTGTAGGAGACTTGCACAAGAATTTAGTGGCCAAATACTTAATCTTTTTTTAATATATGGGGAATAACAGGCACTGTATATATTAGAAAGAAATCGTATTCTTTGAGAGTAACATTTGCATGTTGTAGGAATTGTAATAGAGATGCTTTTATAGGAAATACTGTACATATACATTCCAAGAATAATATCCTGCACATATATTTTGAAACATAATAGATGAAGGGATTATTTGTTCATGAGGGGAAAAACAATGCTGAGTAGATGCTATTGTAAGAGTCACTAGTTTGAGAGTCAGGGTTGAGTATGCATTACCATAACTTGAGTTTGCCTGCAGCTAATATACAGTATCAGAGTCTGCCAGATTTATCGTGCTTTTCAGACACTGTCACTTTACCTCCACTTTGACTGGTACTGTGGAGGGTCCTCGTTTGAAAGAGATCCACAGTGGCCCACAAGGAACCTCTCTGACGTCTGGATGTAGCATTGAAAGTCCTGGTGAAACAGTCCAGTGGAGATGGTTTCACTCCCCTAATCCTCTTTCCAGCTTTTGCCTTATCTCATCCCAGATCTTGTACTCAATCCATCCCCATGCCCATGACTGACCCTGCCCTTGCTCTTATGCCTCCATAAAAGGACTGGAAAGGTTTGGTAGCACACCACTTACTCTTCCTAGGTAAAAGCCAAAGGGCTTTCCTCAAATAGAACTTATCCCAGAAAATCACCCAATGTTTTTCAAAAGTCCTGCTCACAATTCACTTATAAATTAACTGGAAATAGGAAAAACATGTAATTGGGATGCCAGGTAGGTGGATTGCGTATGTCCTACCTGTGTCCTACCTAGGCAAATGCATCTGCACTGAATGTCTGTATCTGGAGGATATTCGGTACAGATTCAAGTTGCCGTCCAACAGGCACAAGGTCCATGTGCCCGTACAAGTCAGAACAAAATCTACAGGGAGGAAGGTGAGTGGGATCATGGCACTGTGGTACAAGTAGGGCAGGAATTAAAAGAAACATTTAGCGGTAAGGGGCAGTATAGTTAGGTGGATAGATATTTGCCTACAAGTTGAATGACATAATGCTGCAGATTATTGGATCCCGCTGACAGGATGATAGAAGCAAAACATATCAAAAGTGCTAGATATATAGTGAGAGAGCTGTACCCAATAGAGCTACAAGTGCTGGGGTTTAAGCTGGGTTGCAATTTCTCAGCTGGTATGAACAAAACAGGCAAATGGCCTCTTTTGCAGTTATAAATGTTAGTTGTGATAACGTGGTGAGGACAGTATTTGGAACTAATCTTTGTCCAGAAATTCAGAAAGCGCTATCACTATGGGTAGAGATACAAGATAAGAAGGGTTAAAAGTGCAAGTGAGTATAGTTTTATGACCTACTTAACTATATTAATCTAAAGGGATTTCAGCAGAAGTAGAAAAAATATTGTGGGGGGACTTTAACCTAATGCAGGTTGGCTGAATCATTTTCAAAGAAATAGTTTGGGGGACGGTTCATGGAATGCATTTAGAACAGCCTGTTGGAGCAGAACATCATTGAATTAATTGGGAAAGGTTGTGCATGTGGTATATACAACAACTATCCTTTGAGTTAATCCTTTGGTCCCAGATGTGTGGGAAAACCAATTAAGGCTGGCAGGGCAGGAAAGCCAAGAACCCTTTTTCAGTTTTTCAACAAATGAAATAATACCAACACTACTAATAGCATTTTAAATGTAAGTACCAAGGGAATGATACAAAATATTTCAATAAATACTATTGTACTCTAATAAGATCATAAAATCTCTGTGTTCTGTATTTTACTTTAACCCTTTTAACTGCAGCTCCTGGAATTGCTCTAATCTCTCCCTCTCCCTCTCTACCCCCCACCCCTCATCTGATGTAGACAATTCTATTTGGAATTACCTTGCATGCTGGGGATCCTTGTAGATTGCTTCCCCTTTTATACTAAAAATCACATCCCCAACAATCTGAGTGACACAACTTCCCTTTTAATTGAACCATCTCCATCCTCAATAGGTACATTTAATGTCAGAGAAATGTATACAATAAAAATCAATGTAGAAATTTTCTATGTCCATCACTTGCACATCACATATGCTTTGATGGAGAAAAGTCTGAGTTCACCAGCTGTCTAAAACCTGTTGAAAGATATTTCCTGTGATGTTTACCTTCACAAACATCTGTTGAGGACACAGCTAAATTAAGCCAGCTTGTTTGCAGTAACAAATACATCAGAGCTTCCTTACATAAGACATGGGAGCAGAATTAGGCTATTCAGCCCATTGAGTCTGCTCCGCCATTCCATCATGGTTGATCCTGGATCCCACTCAACCCCATACACCTGCTTTCTCGCCATATCCTTTGATGCCCTGACTGATCAGGAAATGATCAACTTCCATCTTAAATATACCCACAGACTTGGCCTCCACTGCAGTCTGTGGCAGAGCATTTCACAAATTTACTACTCACTGGCTAAAAAAAAAATTCCTCTTTACCTCTGTTCTAAAGGGTTTCCCCTCAATTCTGAGGCTGTGCCTCTAGTTCTGGATACCCCCACCAGAGGAAACATCCTCTTCACATCCACCCGATCTAGTCCTTTCAACAGTCGGTAGGTTTCAATGAGATCCTCCCGGATTCTTCTGAATTCCAGTGAGTACGGGCCCAAAGCTGCCGAACACTCCTCATATGTTAACTCCTTCAGTCCCGGAATCATCCTCTTGAACCTCCTCTGGACTCTCTCCAATGACAACACATCCTTTCTGAGAGATGGGGCCCAAAACTGTAGACGATACTTCGAGAGCGGCCTGACTAGTGCCTTATAAAGGCTCAGCATTATCTCCTTGCTTTTATATTCTATTCCCCTTGAAATAAATGCCAACATTGCACTTGCCACAGATTGAACCTGTAAGTTAACTTTTTGGCAGTCCTGCACGAGGACTCCTAAGTCCCTCTGCACATCTGAAGTTTGAACCTTCTCCCCATTAGTTAATAGTCCGCACTATTATTCTTTTTACCAAAATGCATTTTCATACATTTCCCACACTGTATTCCATCTGCCACTTCTTTGCTCATTCTTCCTATTTGTCAAGGTCCTGCTGCAATCGCATTGCTTCCTCAGCACTACCTACCCCCCTACCTACCTTCGTATAGTCCGCAAACTTTGCCACAAAGTCATCAATTCCATTGTCTAAATCATTGATGAATAACGTTTTACATGTTTGCAACTTACTGAAACCTTGATTACAGACATGCAATATAGCTCTCCACATTATTGTGAAATTGTAAGCGTAAGTTTTCAATCAAGCTTTGTTTCACCATGAGCTATGTAATCTTATTGAGGGTATCTGATTACAGTGAACTAATGATAAACTAAGAGATTATGCACTCAGTGGCCACTCTATTAGGTTCAGCTGTACATCTGCTCATTACAGCAAATACCTAAGCAGCCAATCGTGAGGCTGCAACTCGATGCATAAAAACATACAGACATGATCAAGAACTTCAGTTGTTGCTCAGACCAAACAACAGAATGGGAAGAAATGTGATGTAACTGCTTTTGATTCTGGAATGTTTGTTGGTGCCAGATGGGGTGGTTTGAGTATCTCAGAAACTACTGAGGTTTAGTTGTTGTTCAGACTAAACTTCAGAATGGGGAACCTGGCAGCATCAATGGAAAAGACATTTGACATTTTGGGTCAAGACTTGATGAAGATAGCAGACTTTGTCATCAACACATCGGTTATAATCAATACCTGTTCACAGCTTCAAGTCTGAGAGAAGTTTATTTATGCTGGGAGAGCACTAGTTCCTTTTTCAAAACTTTGTCAGTTCATCTTGGTCCAGAATATCCGTTTCCTTATCCTGAGACCATGTCCCTATTTCCAGATTCTACTATATGAGTAAAAATCTAATCAGCATCTAACTATGAATCTTGCCACAGTCACTGCAGAACAAACATGTTCAATCTCTTCTCCCCTCATCTAAGGAATCAGTCTTATGAATCTAAACTACAGTTTCCTACTTATCCTGGCAAATGTGTTCTCTATGAAGTTCTACATAACTCCAGAAAGACCTCCTCCTGCATTCCCTTCTGAGAGAGACAAACAGCTTCCTTCCTAAATGTTTGTATGCAAAACAAGATTCATCAATGCATTTACATTTACTACTTCTTTCTGTCTTAACAAAATTAGTTTTTCTAGTTTTCCCACCGAAGTCTCAAAATCAATATTTCATTTTCAAAATTCTTGTCCATTTGCTAACTGCAACTACCTGTCATTGCAGACTCCTTACGTCCTCCTTATTGGCTTACCTTTCTAGTTAGCTTTGTATCACAGTAAACGTGGAGACATTACACTTTACTTCTTCATTTTGGTCATTAATATAATTTACGAATGGATTATGGCCCAGCAAATGGTGCCTATTAATAGGCAGGAACAAAAAAAACATTTGACTAACTAACAGTGTTTAACATTGTTCCATAAATGTTAAATGCAATCTTAAATGCTCTACATGTCAGCTGGGACAGCACAATTATGGAAGATCATAACTAATACTTTCACTATCACTACCGCCAACTGTTTTGGTTCCTAGGATTCAAGTTATTAGATTCAAGGAATGTGGTAGCTTTTAATCACTGTAGTTGCCCCAGTAATTTATTTTGGTGATAAGAATGATTTTCTGTGCCTCACCATCCTTTAAATCCGAACTCCTGACAATCTCTGCTATATTTACTATGCTGCAATGTAGTCAGCTATTTGCTTAATGCCTCTATTATTTTTTAATTTTTCCATCATAACATCTCTTCTATTTATTTAATCTAATAAATAAGATTTATTTTTTCTGATTCTTTTCCTTTCTGATAATCCATTTCTTTCTGATCTAATGGTCTGTCATTTCTATAAGATACATGGCAGTTTGTTACCTCTTCCTAAAACGCTTCCAGTCCTTGGGTTTAATTTGCTCCTTGACCACACTATGAGCATCTTCTTTTTATCTAATGGCATCCTCAACCTAATTGGCCATAGATGGATCAATATTTATGTGGAGTTTTGATTACTGCTTAGATTGGATGCTCATGAAGAATTCTGTAATATTTTGTGAAATTGGTGCTTATCTACTAGCAAACCTTTTAGTTTAATTTCCCAAACAATTTTACATATTTTCCTTTCTTAATCATAGAATGAGTTTTATGTTGATCTTTACTCCTTAATTGTTCCCCCTTCAAACTGAAACAACACAGTGACAATTTTCCATATATACTCAGTGACCACTTTACGGGGTACCTCCTCTACCTAATAATGTGGCCACTGTGTGAACGTTTGTGGTCTTCTACTGGCTGTAGCCCATCCACTTCAAGACTTGATGTGCTGTGTGTTCAGAGTTGCTCTTCTGCACACCGCTATTGTAACGTGGTTACTTGAGTTACGGTTGCCTTCCTATCAGCTTGAACCAGCCTGGGCCTTCTTCTCTGACCTTTCTCATTAACGAGTCATTTTTGCCCACCGAATTGCCATTCACTGGATTTCTTTTCAAATTTTTCACACTATTCTCTGTAAACTCTGGAGACTGCTGAGTGTGAAAATCCCAGGAGATCAGCAGTTTCTAAGATACTCAAACCACCTCGTCTGGTATCAACAATCGTTCTGTGGTTAAAGTCACTTAAATCACATTTCCCCATTCTGATCACAAGCAAGAGTAGGTCTGCAGATGCTGGAAATACACACGCAACACACACAAAAAGCTGGAGGAACTCATCGGCCAGGTGGGACACATAGTGGAAGCGCGCATCAAGGAGCACAAGAGGTGTATCCGTTTGGGTTACCTGGAGAATTCAGCGATAGCAGAAAGTCGCATTTGACAGACAGACAGACATACTTTATTGATCCCAAGGGGAAATTGGGATTGGCCGTAGGATTGACTTCGACAGCACAAAACTACTGTGCCACACCAATGGCTTTTGAGACTGCCAGGTAAAGGAAGCCAGTGAAATAAAACTAGAGGAAAAGAATTTTAACAAAGACCAAGGTCTCACACTAAGTAAGAACGGGAGTTCAACTGTAAACAAGGTGGGAGAGTGGAAACCTGATTGGATGAGGACTAACCAATCAGGAGGGACGGAATACAGGGGTATAAAAACTGGACATACTCAGGCATCATCCCTGATGTTGCTGGGACTTGAGGACCTGAGTTATAGGGAAAGGTTGAATAAGATAGGATATTTTCCCTGGAGTATAGGAGAATGTGGTGAGACTTGATAGAGGCATACAAAATTATAAGGGGTATAGATAGGGTAAATGCAAGCTGGCTTTTTGCATCTAGGTTGGATGAGACTGGAACAAGAGGTCACAGGTTAAGGGTGAAAGGTGAAATATTTAAGGGAACCTAGGGTGAAACATCTTCACCTAGAGCAGGAATTCCCAACTTGGGGTCCACAGGCCCCTAGATTAATATTGAGGGGTGGGTCCGTGGCATTAAAAAAGTTGGGAACCGTTGACTTAGAGGATAGTGCAACTGTGGAACGAGCTGCCAGAGGAAATGGTGGATGTGGGTTCCGTTGTGTCTGTACACAACTACATATCAATTAAATAAAAGCACACGCAAGGGAAATAGCTTTAACTGGTGTATTCACATTGCAGTCAACCAGAGAAAGAGAGCACAATGTGCATGTGTAGGCAACAGCGCATTCACAGACAACAGATCAATACATAGTGCTAAGGGGGGGGGGGGGGGGTATTGCTTGAAAAGCAATAGATCCCTACATTACAGGTTCGATTGCAACATTTTAGAGAAGTTGAATAAGTTCATGGATGGGAGAGTTATGGAGGCCTATGGTCAGGTTACAGTTGATGTTACTAGCCAGAATAACAGTTTGGCATGAATTAGATGGGCCAAAGAGCCTGCTTCTGCACTGACTCTAAATGCTGAATTCCTACTATTTAATCACTTACTGTACCAAATGGCAACTGATCCCGAGGCTCCAAGAATTCACCTTTATGAGAGCATCCATTTTACATTGGTTATCCTTTACAATTTCATTGGTTCAATGTAGATAAAAAATAGTGCAATATTGCTGCACTTTTATTTTCCATCTTAAATTAGTCAGAGAGAGGGAATGTTGATAAGATTACCAGAAAGGCTGTTCCTGGTGATCTGGTGTGTTCCTGTAAATAATTTTACTGAGTGGAAAAATACTAATCAGTCATGACATGACGTCTGTGTTATTGCTGCAGGTTAATCTCCATCATTAAGTTGTGCAATTGCTTTGCAGGGAGCCTTGGTCATGCCTATGTCAGTGATTCAGCAACTCCTCAGCCCCACATTGAATACGAAGAAGAAGGCCCTTTTTACCAAGTACACAAGGAAAGTGATTTCATCTGTTTCTGTTCCACCACACCAGGTAACTAGGCACTTCATGAGTAAGTGTGTTTTGCAACAGCATGACTGAGTTCAGTTCTGGGAACATTCTAACTTGGTTAGCCATTAAAGAAGGTAACAGAAAATTGAAGAGATTGGAACTGGCAGGAACCTTGTAGAAGTGACAGGGATCGGAGAGATTGGACCTGTTTGAAATCTTCTGTCCTTCAAAGCTTTGTTTCAATTTACCACAATTAGGAGTGGGAGAGGCTTGTTAGCAAAAGAGTAAATACTTACACCTGTCATTAAAATAATATACTTGGCTCTTAACTCAAGTGCACAGGAAGTCTACCTTGCCACAATTTAAAGTAGAACAGCTAAGTTTTTTTTCTCTAGTGTTTCCTATTCAACATCACTTACAGATGATCTTAACAGGGACTTGTAGTATTGAAAAAAGACTTTTGCCAGTTTTCAGGGATTTTATTTCTTGTGACCCTAAAAAAGCTCTAAAAAGATTATAGTATTTTACATGTGGTTCAAAAGATAGTTTGCGTGGCCCCGAGATCAGTGTACCAACTCAGAAAATTGGGGTCAATCACCACAAGTAGTTAGGTAGGGTAGATTATCACTTAGGAAATTCCCAGGCACACAGAGTCCTCCCTTTCCTTTGTTTTTGCCGCGCATCCTTTGGAACTGCTCTGTAACCAGTGTGGAGATGATTCTTTAATCAACTGGATGGGGTGTTTACTGACACCTTCAACCTCTGCTTTGACCGTCTGAAGTACCCACCTATTTCAATCATATCAGTCACAAGAAGAATGTGGTAACCTGCCTGAATGACCATCTTGCAGCAGTGTTTATTGTACATCAGGGGTTCCCAACCTTTTTATGCCATAGTCCCGTACTGTTAACCAAGGGGTCCATGGATCCCAGGTTGGGATCCCGTGACTTACATCCACTTTAAAGAGGTGCGTTGAGAGGTTCGCCTTGGGCATATCAACTCCTGCCTGAGGGATGAGTTGTATCCTCTCCAGTCTGGCTACCATAACAACAAATCAAAAGCAGGTGCTATTTCATTGGCTCTTCACAGCTCGGGAACATCAGGACAATGAAGGTACATACACCAGGATGTTCTTCATTGACCACAGCTCAGCATTCAACACTATCATCCCCTCGGAACTAATCACTACGTTCCAATACCTATGCCTCCATACCTCCTTGTGCAACTGGATCCTTGACTTCCTCACTTGCAGGACCCAGTTGGTGTGGATTGGTAACGTCTCCTCCACAATCATCGTCAGCACTGGTGCACCACAACTGTGTGCTTAGCACCCTGATCTACTCAATTTATACTTAGCACTGTATGACTAAGTACAGCTCTAATGCCATATTTAAGTTTGCGGACGACACCACCGTCATCAGACCACCCTGTGCATCGATGACAGTGACACCTGTCTTCCTGACGGGCTGAAAATCTTCTGTGCACGTTTTGATGGACTGAATGATGTGCTGGCGAGAAAGACTCCCCCTCCCACCATGGTGCAGGCACTCTGTCAGGCTGGAGAATGCTGTGAGGAGGATCCTGGCCAGGATTAACCCACGTAAGGCTGTGGGGTCTGACCACATACCCAGCCGTGTGCTCAGAGACTTTGCAGCCCAGCTGGCAGATGTTTTCACTGACATCTTTAACATCTCCCTGAATCAGACCACTGTCCCCACAGACTCACCTCCACTACCATCATCCCAGTGCCCACAAGTAAAAATCAAGAAAACGGGGGTCACAGGAGTTTCTGAGTAAGTTTGCTGTTTTAATGAAATATTACTAAAATATATAAATAAAAAATAAATTAAAATATGTAATTTAATTGGAACCCTAAATGAAAGTATTGGGAAAATATGGCAAATTAGGCAGCAAAACAGCTTAGTGTGTGTGTGTGTGTGTGTGTGTGTGTGTGTGTGTGTGTGTGTGTGTGTGTGTGTGTGTGTGTGTGTGTGTGTGTGTGTGTGTGTGTGTGTGAGTGTGTGTGTGTGTGTGTGTGTGTGTGTGTGTGTGTGTGTGTGTGTGTGTGTGTGTGTGTAGGGGGTGGGAGGCAGCACGTCAGTCATTATCTCTGCTCCTGCAAGATCACGCACAATTCACCATTCACACCCTTACAGGCAGCCCCCTGAGCCCTGCTCCACATCCACCCCCAAATCACTGACTCGACAGTGAGCGGACGGGCGTGACCCTGCAACGTGGTCCACCAGCTACGGTTACTTGGTTATCGATAATTACATGTTTGCTGAGAAGCATCTATATCTAATTCTAACTGAAAGACTGCCAGAGATTGCCAGGTTTTCCGTATCAAAACCCTTATCAGAAAGTGACTAATATAGAAAGCCTGGCATAACCCATGTTGGAGTAATCTATTTAAAACAGCTATGAGTATTGCAAGCCTACTGAGAATTGGGTGGGGCTGCCTGCAGCAAGGCCAATCAGCGAGTGTGAAGCAAGAGGCTTCTTCTGTTTGCCTTCCGTACCTGCGTGTGTTACAATACTTATAAAACGTGACATGAAGGCTGCACCTATTGCAGTGGAGTCCTCTGCCAGAAACGACGAAACTGCAGAGAGGAGAGAACACGTGTAGTCACTATCTAACGCTACAACTTCTGTTGAATCCCTGACACATCATATTTTGAATTATTTTATTTTTAGTGATCATATTTTGATACTTATCATACTTAGTGAGTACACACTGTTTATTGCCAAATAGAATTTGCATATATAATAGCATTAAAAATATTTATCTCATGTATCTGGTAACTGCCTAAAAAACTAGTTTTATTTTTAGATGTATATTCAATCGATTTGCAGGAAAAACTTCTTAACTTGCAGTTGTGCAACTACCGTAGTTGTTTCTCCACATCATCCGGCACTTCCATCAACACGTCTTAATACTGATGACTTGCTCAAGGGAATGGCTTGCATAGTGTCATATGCACTCTCATTCATAACAGTAAAAATTACGAAAGAAACTGCAGGCAGGAAATATAATGGCTTGTAGAACTGATGGTGCTACTTCAACGGTAGGAAGATACAGAACATTCTTTGCTCATTTAGCAATGCTATGCCTGACATTTCTTTCCATATAATGTGTCATTCACCATCAGCATTTGGTTGCAAAAATATTGAGGGGAGGTTTGCACAACGCCCTTGCTCCTGTAATAACGCCTGACAACTTCATCAAATCAAATGCACTTGCAGATCATCTTCTTCGACAATTTTGTGCGGAAAGCTAAGAAGATTTTGAATGGCCATTAAACATGATGAGGTCTGATGGTTATCTGAAGGCAATTGTCTTGGTCGTTTTGTTGCACTTTAGGATAGTATTGTAGCCTCTCTAAGTGATAAGCTGCTTGGAGAACAAATTGTTGCTGCTAACTCTGATGTAATTTTACCTGTTGGATATATTTGAAAACGAATTTATTAAACAAACAGTTACAAAGAAAAAAATTGCAATCTCGTATCATGCAAAAAGGCTATTACTGCTTTCCTTGGAAAACTCAACCTGTTCAGCAGCGATATTGGATGTCTCAAATTTATGCAATTTTCTTCACTGGCCACTCTTAAAATAGATTTGCAAGATGCTGAACTGATTGTACATCTGGACCATTTGAAACACTGATGTGGAATTTCAGTTCAGAGACTTGCTGGAGATGCATCTTCCCGACTGGGTGGTGGATCCATCTGGGGTCAATGTGAATGATGTTGACACCACATTGCAAGTACATCTTACTGAGCTGCAGAGTGATGTTACAGCTCAAGCAAAATCCAAACACTGCAAGCAACGTTTCTGGATAACTCGTGATATTCAAAATAAGTTACCACCGCTTTGGGAGAAAGCAGGATTGTTTTATATGGGATTTCCCACCTCTTATCCAGCTGAATGTGGTTTTAGTCAAGCTCTTCACCTGCTATCAAAAACTCTTAACTGTGGTGATGTTGTGAAAAGAGGTGATCTTTGATTATCTTTAACCAAGTTGCAACCAAAAACTCGCTGGATTACATCAGTCACAAGGATCTCTCAAAATACCCAAAGTAACAGTAATACGTGCTTTTTGTTGCTGGTTGGAAAAATATTACGTGTGTTATAAATAAAACATTCTATTCAGAGCTTTGAAACAGTTTTACTTTTCTTATGCATCGGTAAAATTATATTTAACATATAGTAATACCTATAACCTGTTAAAACATTAATATTGAACTCTATACAGTATTAGAATAATTAATACCGTTGACCATATAAAACTTTAACAACTAGTAGAGACTAAGGAGGGTAAATGACGTAGGAGGGTTACAGACGTAAATGAAAGTCACAAGGTGGCTATGAGCAGGGAATTGATGGTGATATACATACATTGATAAGAAAATTACCGCCAACTTTAAGCTCTGGCTTTCTTCCCAGCAGGGAATGCAGCAATCCTACAGCGTTATGTAAGTTCTCATACAGCTTGTGACAGAGCACATAGTTCTTGTTTTAGCAGTGTAAAAAGCGTTGTGCTGCTTTTAAATGTATCCTTGTACTATTATTTTTGTAAGGGATCTGAGTGTGCCTCTCAGACCACCTCATCATGCCCTTTGCACCATATTTGTTCACTTGCACTAGACTTTCTCTGTAACTATAACACTGTATTGTGCATTCTATTATTGTTTTCCCTTTGTGCCACCCTGATATACTTATGTGAGGAATGGTCTGTCTGGATGACATGTAAACTAAGCCTATTGCATGGTAGATGTGACAATAATAACTCATTACCAATTAGCACAATGAAATCCAAGTTCGCATGTATTTTACTTTTTAAATAATTGAGTTTAATGTACAGTAAACTGCTAAACTGAATATTATTCAATTCATTTTAGTGATTAGGAAAAAAAAATCTTTACTTTTAATGCTATACTGTTATCTCAGGAAACCTGGATGAATTCTGAAAGTACATGACGTATATTCCATTATGTGTATCAAAGGAGAATTTTGGTGACCTTGCATTATAAGCTGGCAGCCGAGTGATTTTACTGATGTTCTGCTGCTCATCAATCATCTAATCAACTGGCACCATTCATAAGCTGGTTCATTGTTGTGGCTTCTTTGCCTCTGACGGCTGACAGAAATTCTCCTTTTTCAGTACTAACACTGATGATCTTGTCTCTGCAGACAGCGTGGCCCTTAGGCATCCTGAGAAGGGAAGCATATTCATCCAGAACTTGATTGACGTTATGAGGCAAAACGCATGCAACGATCATATTGAGGAGCTGTTCTTCAAGGTAAGAGAGGACGAATAGCTGTTGCAGGGATTATTGAGATCATTGTGGGATGGGAAGTGACAAGGTAATTGCTTCATAGGCTCCAGCAACACTACTCCTTCGAACTAACCACCAGCCAGGAGGCAGGTGGTATCGTTATTTTCAATTTGTTCTTCCCTCTGGAATGTGCCTGGGCAATCCACAGCATTTTTCAGTTCATTCTCCTGCCACAAGCAGAATCAAAGAGTGGGAGAGAAGTAAAGACCTATTATGCATTACAGCATGTTTCCATGCCTGAGCTCCTCTTAGAATACTTTCAAACCCATCACCTGCAAATTCCAATCTTCAAATGTAATCCCTCCAAAATCCAATTCTGGAATCTTAATAATGAATGCAATTGATTAAAGATTACAGGTCTCCCTTGATTTATGAATGTTTGATTCATAGATCTACTTCAGTTTTCATATTCTTGATGATACAGAGAGGCCATTCAACCCATCAAACCCATGCTGGATCTCAGAACATTGCCATTTGTCCCAGCTCCTGTTATTTTCCTGTAACTTCTATTGCATGTTCTTTAATTCTCTCCTAATTATCTTGCTATTCACTGGAGAAATTAACAGTATACCTGCCAGTTAACCTACCAGTACATTCTGGTACACCAGGGGAAACAGATATGGTCACAGTGAGAAAATGTAAATCCAAACAGATAAGGCAGGAAGTAAGATCAAACCCACATTGTTAGTGCTACATGACGGCGACACTAACAGCTGCACATTGTGCCATACAATTGACTTATTAAGGTACAATACATATCCACTATTTATAAAAGCAGCCACTTTAAGAAAGGTCACTGTTCAACTGATGGCTGCTCTAGAGTACATTGCTGTTACAGTAGACCGTTGACTTAAATATATATTAAATAAGCCACAGGTGATTGATATAATTGACTGTGGACACAGAAATAAAATTTAATTGGGTGTGGAGCAATGTTCCTCCAGGAAATGAATCACATGCTACAAAGAGCAGATACATAATCAGGAGGAAATTGAAAAAAGATTAAGAGTGTAGTTAGGAGACCAGAATCAATTGCAAGTGCCTTGAGTTTGATGAGGAAAGATGCGTGCTTGTAAGGAAAGAATATAAAGGGACAATGTATCTTCTGAAAGTGGTTTGAGCATTTCAAGAAATGTACCAATCTGCTTAATACGGCCATAGTCATAGTGGGGTGTGTCAGGAATGGACAGGAGGAGGAGTATAGGAAACTGATACAGGACTTTGTGATATGGTGCAACTCAAACTACCTGCGTCTCAATGTCACCAAGACCAAGGAGATGGTGGTGGACTTTAGGAGATCTAGGCCTCATATGGAGCCAGTGATCATTAATGGAGAATGTGTGGAGCAGGTTGAGACCTACAAGTATCTGGGAGTACAGTTGGACGAGAAGCTAGACTGGACTGCCAACACAGATGCCTTGTGCAGGAAGGCACAGAGTCGACTGTACTTCCTTAGAAGGTTGGCGTCATTCAATGTCTGCAGTGAGATGCTGAAGATGTTCTATAGGTCAGTTGTTGAGAGCGCCCTCTTCTTTGTGGTGGCGTGTTGGGGAGGAAGCATTAAGAAGAAGGACGCCTCACGTCTTAATAAGCTGATAAGGAAGGCGGGCTCTGTCGTGGGCAAAGTACTGGAGAGTTTAACATCGGTAGCTGAGCGAAGGGCGCTGAGTAGGCTACGGTCAATTATGGAAAACCCTGAACATCCTCTACATAGCACCATCCAGAGACAGAGAAGCAGTTTCAGCGACAGGTTACTGTCGATGCAATGCTCCTCAGACAGGATGAAGAGGTCAATACTCCCCAATGCCATTAGGCTTTACAATTCAACTGCCAGGACTTAAGAACTTTTTTAAAGCTATTATTAATGCTTTTTGAGTTAGTGATTTAGATGCATATCATATTATTACTGAGTTAAGTATTGTATGTAATGAGTTTTTGCTACAACAAGTGTATGGGACATTGGAAAAAATGTTGAATTTCCCCATGGGGATGAATAAAGTATCTATCTATCTATCTATCTATCTATCTATCTATCTATCTATCTAATTATTTTTCTAGTTGAAGAGATGGAGAGTGTGAGAGGAGAACTTTTCCAAAAGTATTGAAACAAATGATTGATGATAGTAGCTACTCTTCTAAGCAAGTGCTTAGTGTAGACGAGATGCTGCCTGTTTGGAAGAGGATACCCTCGCACACATTTATCTCCAGGGATGAGAAACTACTTCAGGCTTCAAAGCTGCCAAAGTTCAACTTATTTTTCTCCTTGGAGCCATTGCTGAAATTTTAAGCCTCTCTTAATTTACCATTCCTAACCCGAGAGCTCTAAATGAGAACTCAAAGGCCATCCCTCTAGTTATGTAGCAATCAAACCAAAGAACCTGGGTGTCAGTGCTAGTTTACCAAGATTATCCTACTTTGATTCTCTTCCCACGCTTCTCCAAGCAATATTGCATAAGGAAAAACCTTGGCAACAAAGTCCTGTTTGTTGTCAACAAACAAAATGTCATCAAGTTAACATTAAAAACATGACTAACAACATCAAGGTTGCATTGTCGCCCCTTAATGCCATTCCATTGTTACTACCCATGTGTATCAGACGCTGTAGTTGTGTTTCAGGTTTGCTGTGTCTTTGAGTATGAGGCATATGCATTTTGGAGTCAAGTGGCAATGACCAAACCAGAACTAGATTGTCATTGACTGTGTCAGTGCCTCTTGTGATTATATATGATGTAGGTTATGGCCAGAGTCTGCGTGACTTCCATGAATTTAGGAATCTGAAAATCTCCAAGAAGTCTGATCAAGTTGACACATAGGGCAGGATTTGAGGACGCAGACAAGGATGACATAGAAGCATTTCTAGAAATGCCTGGTGGCAGAGGAGTTACTGGCGTTACATGGTGATGGGCTCAAAAGCAATCTTCTAGAACTTGATGTCACCGAGGAGCAAACAGCCACAGTGTAGAACCACTGCCATCAAAACACGTCAGAATGAAAAGGCTTCCAGAGACAAGCTGTCAACTTCAAAGACAAACATTCCAATATGGTGAGCAGCATAAGATGTGGCCACATGATTGAAGATGCTCTGCTTTAACATTAGGTCCTTATGAGAAGAGAAAGATAAGAACTACTATACTCTGACATTCAATAATACCTTCCCTAAGACTTGTTCATCATCCACCAGGAACTGTAAAGAACCATCACCTTCAATATGAAAGTTCCATCAAGCTCAGATTCACCAGCATCACCTTTACCTGAACACCAGTGACAACCCTGCCTCTTGCCTTCCCTGCTCCCTCCTGGGCTTAGAATGCCACCATGAACTAATAATGAGTTAATAACTCATCTCCTTCTACCTTAGGCCATGAACTTATCATTCACCCCTGATGAGTTATTAACTGATGAGTTATTAACTTCAAACTTTCTGCATAATTACTCAATGAGTTGACCTGCATGTGCATGTAATGAGAGCTGTATAATTCATATCCTTCTACCTTAGGCCACAAACTTATCAATCACCCCTGCTGTGGATACTTTCTGCAGGTCCAAGATCCGTATGCTCCACGGCCGCTGGACTAAGTGTGTAAATGTAGGAGGGGACTATGTTGAAAAATAAATGTTGCTAGGTTTTCTAAAATTGAATCCTTCTACCTTAGGCCAGGAACTTATCAATCACCCCTCGTATCTTTCCTGCAATACCGTGGGCTCTTATCTTGTTTTGCAGCCTCATGCGTGGCACCTTGACAAAGGCCTTCTGGAAACCCAAGTAAATAATATCCACTGACTCTCCTTTGTCTATCCTGCCTGTTATTTCCTCAAAGAATACCAACAGATTTGGCAGGCGAGATCTCCCCTCTAAGAAAACAAGCTGAATTCAGCCTCTGGCTTTAGAGACATCAGCCTTAGGTCTTACTCCATTCCTGTTCACTTTCTGTATCTGCCTTTCATTTCACACCCCTTCGCAGTCCATTAATCACCTCAAAATCCATTTTTGCCGCTCTCCTTCCCTCCATACTGGCCATCTTGTGTCTCCACTCTCAGTCCTGATGCAAGGTTTTGACCTGAAATGTCAACAGCTTAATTCCTTCCTCAAATGCTGCATGACTCACAGAGTTCCACCAGCCCAAATACCAGCATCTGCAGTCCCTGGTGCCTTACTATCTGCCCTGTTTGTGTCTTTCATAGTTTTTTTATATCTCTTAGTTCCCACCCCCCACCTCTCAGCCTTCCTTTATCCAAAGAAGTCAACCAGTTTCTCCTCATAAATGAAATATATTATTGGTGCATACCCTCCCTTTTTCAGTGAAAACCTGCTGCCAGCTTATAAATTTAGAGCCAACAACCTGTCTCTTAATGTGAACAAAACAAAACAGATGGTTGTTGACTTCAGGAGGGCACGGAGCAACCACTCCCCGGTGAATATCAACGGCTCCTCGGTAGAGATCGTAAAGAGCACCAAATTTCTTGGTGTTCACCTGACGGAGAATCTCACCTGGTCCCTCACCAGCAGCAGCTCCATAGCAAAAGGCTCCGAAGCATTCGGGCTCTCACAACCAGACTATGTAACAGTTTCTTCCCACAAGCCATCAGACTCCTCAAAACCCAGAGATGGGACTGACACCAATTGATTGCCCTCTCCTGTGCCTATTGTCTTGCTTATTATTTATTGTAATGCCTGCACTGTTTTGTGCAATTTATGTAACTATGTAACAGCTTCTTCCCCCAAGCTATCAGACTCTTCAATACCCGAAGCCTGGACTGACACCTTGCCCTATTGTCCTGTTTATTATTTATTGTAATGCCTGCACTGTTTTTGTGCACTTTATGCAGTCCTGGGTAGGTCTGTAGTCTAGTGTAGCTTTCTCTGTGTTGTTTTTTTATTACGTAATTCAGTCTAGTTTTTTGTACTGTGTCATGTAAACCATGGTCCTGAAAAACATTGTCTCATTTTTACTATGCACTGTACCAGCAGTTATGTTCGAAATGACAATAAAAGTTGACTTGACTTGAGACTTGCTGCCTTACTGTCTGGAGTGGATACCAGAACTGTACGTGACACACACAGTAGCTTTCATACTGTGAAAGTAAAATTAGCAGTTAGTAAAATTGCTTAAAGAACTTTCGCGTTCAAAATATTTTTTAAATAATTGAAGTTTACTGCAGAATTCAACTCCTGTAGACTGCTATTGTAATAGGCTAAAACATAGTTCGTATCTCCCTGTACATCCATTTTTAGTTTTACTCTGACAGTGCATTGTGGAGAGTGAGCAAAGGAGCAACAGAAAGGAACGGGCAAGTACCCTGTGTGAGAAAAGGGAAATATTAGCAAAAATAATGAAAGCTGTAGGGAGTATGTGACTGAGATACTGAATGATTAGGAATGTATAGCCTGGTGCCATGCTAAGCTTGTGTTCTGGATTCATGGGCACCATTGACACTGTTAGGACCTTTTGCTGTAAATCTCATTTGGTAACTGGAATTTCTCCTTTCCCCCCCACCCCCCCAGGTGCAGCAGTCCTTCATGGAATTTACCAGACAACTGCCTGTGAAGGAGAGAGGCACACTGATGAAGAAATTCTACCTGTTCCCTGGTTTTTGACACCTCAGTTCCCGGAAGTGAACCAACCCCGAAATCCAGAGCACTGTATTATAGAAATCAAAGCTCAGCTGAGTTACTTCTGCAGTAGAATATCAGAATATACATTGGAGATTATTTTGAAGTATTCCTTAGGATGTAGATTGATGGGCTGGGAAGGAGTGGGTGGTTATCTCCTGCTGGCAAGGTGAAAGGTATCCATGGTACCTAGATACCTGATGCCTGTTTGCTTCTGTTCATGTTAAATTAATTGGGGGCTTTTAATTTGCTTTGATTGATTGCATATTACTTCAGATAGTCTCAAGGAGAGCAAAGTGAACTAGTCTTCTGCATTTTGTACAATTTTCAATTCTCACTGCACTGGCAGTGAAGCTAGAGCTCAGTTCTTCAGCCTGTCCAAGAGGGCAAAGGCCACCATTGCTGCCGATCCACACTCTCTGAAGAACTATATATCTTTTTCTTTTTACAATATTTTTATTCAGAAGAAAAAAAAATATTTAGAGTGCAACACATAGATACATCTCAAAATAACTTGTGTACATTCATATATTGTAATAAAATTGATCAAAATGTTATAGCATAACACATACAGGTATACCACTCTGTAATCAAAAATTTAAAGATAGGTCATACATCATGAAAGAAATTTTTTTATATATAAAAAAAAGTCAACTCCCTACCAACTACCAAAGAAAAAAGCTGATGGGTGACAATGGATAATTAGAAAAAAAAATATTCACTTAAGAAGAGAAGATAAAAATATACATAAAAGTCTGTGCACTGTTAAACTTTATAGATTGGAAAAGTAATTTAGGAAAGGTCCCCAAATATAAAAAGATTGTTTCAAATTTAAGACTGAGCAGCGGATCTTTTCTAAATTTAAATAAGACATGATATCACGTAGCCATTGAAGATGTGTAGGAGGGGTAGACTCCTTCCATTTAAGCAAGATTGCTCTTCTTGCTAAAAGAGAGGTAAAAACTAAAACCTGTAGGTTAGGAGTATTTAAAGTTATATCTTCATTTGCAATAATACCAAACAAGGCAGTAAGGGGATTAGGGTCAAATTGGACCCCAAACATAGGGTGCTAGCTTTAAAAACATTCGTACTGACCTTTATGAGGATATTTGTGCCGGTAGTCATTGTTCCTTGTTTATTTTCGTCTAATGTTCACTTATTTCCTCTTGTAGCTTTGTGATCTTCGCTACTGTCACGCAGGCTCATGCAGACTGCCCCCACCCCACTCCTTCACACGCCAGCTGTTCCTTGCCTACATTCAGCAAAACGCACAACACGTTCCAGCCAACAGAAATCCTCACTTTAAGAACTCTTAAGGTGGCACTCACAGTGCCTGTTGCCTGAAAAACTTGAAAGGTATTTCTATTCCTTCGCATAAAATTCCACCTTGTGCAGTCCAGCGTGACATAGGTGCAGGCGTGCGTCATTCAGCAACTCATACCTTCTCAAAGACCACAAGCTCAAAGAGAGAAATGGTAAGGGTTCAAGCAAGAGAAAATCTGCAGACGCCGGAAATCCAAAGCAACACACACAAAACGCTGGAGTAATTCAGCAGGCCAGGCAGCATCTATGGAAAAGAGTAAACAGCTGACGGTTCGGGGCGGAGACCCTTCCAAATCAGTGAGAGAGGGTTTCACTAAACAGTTGAAGGGAAATTTTTAAAAATTTCTTCAGGATAGGCATCCCTGGAATAAACTTCGCAGAGTAGTAGTAGCACAAACACAAGAATATCTGCAGATGCTGGAAAACACAAAGCAACTCACTCAAAAAGGGTCTCAACCCGAAACATCGACTGGTTACTCTTTTCCACAGATGCTGCCTAGCCAAAAGAGTTCACACAATTGGTTATCGGGAGGAGAGTATTTCCTCGGGACATAGAAAGAGGCCATTCAATCCATTGAATCCACACTGGGTCTCAATTTGACCTATTATCCCATTTTCTCTCTCCCATGGCCATTAACAATTCCATTACTGCTGATATATGCTGGGGCATTTTACTGTCTGGGAAAGCGAAGCACCCAGGGCACATCCACACAAATACAGAGTTCCAAGTTCACGCAGACAACACCAGAGATCAGAATTGAACCCAGATCACTGAACTGAGCCCAGCTCTGAGACTACAGCACTATTGTGTTGTCCCCTGCAGGTTGGACAGTGAAGTCATTTGCCTCAGAGCTTAGCAATTCATTGCTGAGTGTTTAATCAGGAGGAGCAGGTTGAGCTGCAGTAGTGACTGAGGTAGTTTTAATCTTCTTTGCTTTTTCTTTCCCACGTGGAAACCATAGAAAGGATGCAGAGGAGAGTTACAAAGGTGTTTCCTGGCTTATGAGAATAAGTTGAGTGAACTCGGCCTTTTCTCCTTGGAGCCACGGAGGATGAGAGGTGACCTGATAGAGGTGTACAAGATGACGAGAGGCATTGATCTTGTGGATAGTCAGAGACCTTTTCCCAGGGCTGAAATGGCTAACACGAGAGAACACAGTCTTAACGTGCTTGGAAGTAGGTACAGAGGAGATGTCAGGCGTAAGTTTTTTTACGCAGAGAGTGGTGAGTGCATGGAATGGGCTGCTGGCGACGGTGGTGGAGGTGGATACAATAGGGTCTTTTAAGAGACTCTGGGATAGATACATGGAGCTTAGAAAAATAGAGGGCTATGGGTAACCCTAGGTAATTTCTAAGGTAGGGACATGCTTAGCACAGCTTTGTGGGATGAAGGACCTGTATTGTGCTGTAGGTATTCTATGTTTCTTTGTGAGTTCAACAATCCTCTGGGGTTCAGAAGAATGTGGGGCCATTTCATTGAAACAGGAATTCTTATGGAGATTGACAGGGTCGATGCTGAATCACTATTTCCCTTGGCTGGAAACCTAGAGTTAGGAGTGAGGACAAGATCTTTGCTATTGGGGAGGAAGCATTAAGAAGAGGGACGCCTCACGTCTTAATAAGCTGGTAAGGAAGGTGGGCTCTGTCGTGGGCAAAGTACTGGAGAGTTTAACATCGGTAGCTGAGCGAAGGGCGCTGAGTAGGCTACGGTCAATTATGGATAACTCTGAACATCCTCTACATAGCACCATCCAGAGACAGAGAAGCAGTTTCAGCGACAGGTTACTATCGATGCAATGCTCCTCAGACAGGATGAAGAGGTCAATACTCCCCAATGCCATTAGGCTTTACAATTCTACCGCCAGGACTTAAGAACTTTTTAAAAGCTATTATTAATGCTTTTTGAGATAGTGATTTAGATGCATATCATATTTTTTACTGAGTTAAGTATTGTATGTAATTAGTTTTGCTACAACAAGTGTATGGGACATTGGAAAAAAGTTGAATTTCCCCATGGGGATGAATAAAGTATCTATCTATCTATCTATCTATTAGAATTGAGGCTTGTAGTAAATTCTTTCTCTACACGTGGAACTTCGGAATTCTCTACAATGCATGCTTCAAGTATATTCAAGACTAGATGTTTACACACTGAAGAAATCCAGGGATATGGAGATGGGCCAGGCCATGATGTGGATGTAGACTTTCAAGCCTGATGAGTACTGAGGTAGGCTCTAGAGTGGATAACCCCACTGCTCCTCCTCTTCAAAGTCATTGTTGGTCCGTACGTAAACTCTGCTCACTTGACTTAGTTCCATGTATGTTGAATATTCTTTGCTCATAAAAAATATAATTGAGGTCAGTCTTGAAAACCCCAATTTATAGAGTCATAGAAAAGTACAACACAGACGGGCCTTTTGGCCCATCTAGTCTGTTGCAAAACGTTCAGTCTGCCTACTCCCATTGACTCGCATAGGGGCCATAGCCTTCCATACCCCTACCATCATGTTCCTATCCAAACTTCTCTTAAATGTTTAAATTGAGCTTGCATGCACCACTCGTACTTATTCCACACTCTCACAACCCTCTTGAGTGAAGAAGTTCGCCCTCATGTTCCCCTTAAACTTTTCACCTTTCACCCTTAACCCCTGGCCTTGAGCTGTAGTCCAACCCAACTTAAGTGGTAAAAAACCTGCTTGCAGTTACCCTATCTATACCCCTCATAATTTTGTATACCTCTATCAAATCTCCCCTCAGTCTTCTACATTCCAAGGAATCCTAATCTATTCTATCCTTATAACTCAGGTCCTCTAGACTCAGCAACAGCTTTGTAAATTTTCTCTTTACGCTTTTCAACCTTATTTACATCTTTCCTGTAGGTATGTGATGTGGCTTGCTTTTCAGGAGCAAATGGAATTCCTGTCATTTGCTGCACTTAATAGAGGAAACAATCAGCCAGATTTCACTTCTAATAAACCTAGAACCCTAGTTCGTGCCTCCTTATTCTTCATTTCCCAGACAAATTCTATCAGCATTGAGAATAATTGAGAACTTCTCAATTATTTCATTTCTCAACACCCTGTATTCAAGGGATATAAGTCAGTTGAAACAACCCTTCTTCAAAACTTAACCCTCTAAATAATTCTGGTGTCTTGCATCATACCATCTCCAGAAATCCTTTATGAGGTGTTGTGCACAAAACAGAATATTGTTCTCCAGATGAGATCAGAATAAGTCTCCATTCAATGTCTGTTTGAACAGTAATTGGAACAAAAATATAGACAGTCATCTGTTTCCTTGTGCTGAAAAATACACTCATTTGTTGCGTGAGTCAAGCTAAAGGGGTCAATACATGTCTTTGCCAGAAGAGGGCAGTCACTACTCAGGCTTTGCTAATGTGTAATGGAAATAAAAGACTGCAGATGCTTCATTCTGCAGGAAACAAAGCACTGGAGGAACTCAACAGGTCAGGCAGCACCTACAGAGGAAATGTCCATTTCCCTCGACAGATGCTGCCTGAGCCTCTGAGTTCCTCCATCGCTTTTCAAGTGTGAATATTTGCGTGTGTGTGTGTGTCTGTTCTTAAGGTCCATATTGAGGTCACAGTTGCGTGGTTGCTGACGTGAGTAGCTGATGCACATTGTTGTCCTGTACTGAGGGTTCCCTTCCGTTTTTGTTCTACTCAGTAAAACTCATTGATCCCATTAGTAACAATTAACTGTAAATTCCCAAAATCAGCAGAAGCAGTATTTCAGATAATCGAAAGTGGAAAATTTTGTGGTTAAATCAGAAACTTTTGCTGACATTAAAATACCTCAATAATAGTGAAATTTGATTTGACATTATTTAAATTGTTTCAGTTTTAATAATATTGGAAGATTCATAAATCTGTCAACATGTTTTATTTTTTGAGAATAATAAAATGTTTCTTCTTTCCCAAATATGTATTTTATTATTTTGCAGGAAGAAATCTCTTAGAGCATAAGGCAAAAGAGCAGAAGAAGGCCATTCAACCCATTGAGTTTGCTCCACCATTTGATCATGACTGATTCATTTCCCTCTCACCCCATTCTCCTGTCTTCTCCCCATAACTTTTCACATCCTGACTAATCAAGAACTTATCAATCTACGACTTAAATAGACCCAAAGCCCTTGCCTGTACAATTGCCTGTGGCAACGAGTTCCACATATTCATCACCCTCACGCTATAGAAATTCATCTTCATCTCTGTTCTAAATGGATGTCCCTCTACTCTGAGGCTGTGCCTTCTGGTCCTACACTCCCCCACCATAAGAAACATCTCTCCACATTTCTTTTTAGGCCTTTCAACATCTGATAGGTTTCAGTGAGAACCCCCCTCAATTCCAGTGAGTAAGGGCCACGGCCATCAATTACAACTCATACGATAAGCCTTTCATTCCTGGAGTCATTCTTGTCAACCACCCCTGAACTCTCACCAATGTGAGCATGTCCTTTCTTAAATAAGGGGGCTAAAACTGCTCATAATACTCAAAGTGAGGCCTCACCAATGCCTTATAAAGCCTCAGCATTACATCCTTGTTTTTATATTCCAGTTCTCTCAAACAGATGCTAACATTGCATTTGCCTTCCTCACAGTTGACTCAACCTACAAATTAAACTTTAAGGAATCCTGCATGAGGACTCCCTAGTCCCTTTGCACCTCGGGATTTTGAATTTCTCCCCATTTAGAAAATAGTCTATGCTTTTCCTTCTACCGAAGTGCATGACCATACACTTCCCGACACTGTACTGCATCTGCCACTTTTTTGCCCATTCTCCTAATCTGTTAAAGTCCTTCTGCAACCTTGCTGCTTCCTCAACACTACCGGTCTGCCTTTGTATCGCCCACAAGCTTGGCCACAAAGCCATCCAAAACACTTGACATACAACGTAAAAAGAAACAAACACTGACCCCTGTAGAACACCACTAATCATCGGCCGCCAACCAGAACGGTCTCCCTTTATTCCCACTCTTTGCCTCCTGCCAATCCGCCAATGCTCTATCTCTGCTATTATCTTTCCTGTAATACCATAGGCTCTTAAGCATGTTAGTCAACCTCATGTGGCACTTGGTCAAAGGCCTTCTGAAAATCCAAGTACACAAAATGCACCGATTCTCCTTTGTCTATCCTGCTTGTTATTTTTTCAAACAATTCCAACAGATTTGTCAGGCAAAATTTTCCCTTAAGGAAACCATATTGATTGTGGCCTATTTTATCATGTGCCTCCAAGTACCTCGAAGCCAGATCCTTAACAATTGGCTCCAACATCTTCCCAACCACTGAAGTCAGGCTATCTGGCCTATAATTTCCTTTCCTGAAGAGTGGAGTGACATTTCCAATTTCCAGTTTCTTCCAGAACCATGCCAGAATTTAGTAATTATTGAAAGATCAGCAGTAATGCTTCCACAATCTATTCAGCTACCTCCTTCAGAAGCCTGGGATGTAGTGCATCTGGCCCAGGTGACTTATCTGCCTTCAGATCTTAATGTTTCCCAAGCACCTTCTTAGCTATAGAGAATACACTCATGTCTGCCCCGACACTCTCGAACTTCCGGCTTATTGCTAATGTCCTTCACAGTGATGATTGATCCACAGTTGCGGCATCCTGCCTTTAGAATAATTCTTTGGAATGTACTGTATCTATCCTGCACCTTCTGAATTGTTCCCAGAAACTCCAGCCATTGCTGTTTTGCTGTCATCTCTGCTAGTGTCCCCTTCCAATCAACTTTGGCTAGCTCTGCTTTCATGCCTCTATAATTCCTTTTACTCCACTGTAATACCGAAACATCTGTCTTTAGCTTCTCCTTCTCAAATTATGATCACTGTCTCCTAAGGGTTCCTTTACCTTAACCTCCCTAATCAAATCTGGTTCATTACACAACCACACAGTGACGTATAGCTGATCCCCTAGTGGACTCAACCACAAGCTGCTGTAAAAAGCCATCTTGTAGGCATTCTACAAATTCTCTCTCTTGGGATCCAGCAAAAACGTAATTTTCCCAATCTACTTGCATATTGAAATCCCTCATGTCTATTGTAACATTGTCCTGACATGCCTTTTCTATTTCCCATTGTAATTTGTAGCCCACATCCTGGCTACTGTTCAGAGGCCTGTATATAACTTCCATCAGGGTCCCTTTACACTTGCAACTTCTTAACTCCACTCACAGGATTCTACATCTTCTGATCCTATGTCGTCTCTTTCTAAGAATTTGATTTTACTTTTTTTTACCAACAGAGCCTTACACCTCCTCTGTCCACCTGCCTGTCCTTTCAATCGAATGTGTATCTTTAGATGTTAAGCTCCTAACTATGACCTTTCAACCATGACTCAGTGATGCCCACATGTCATACCTGTCGTTCACTTACTGCGCGAGAAAATCATCTATCTTACTCCAGATACTGCGTGCATTCAAATATAACACCTCCAGTCCTGTATCTGTGGACCCTTTTTGATTTTGTCCCCTTTTACAATGCAGCTCATCCCAGTGACTGCAACCTTGCCTAATCATCTGCCTGCCTTCCTGTCAGTCTCACTACACACTGCGCCTACTTGCAAACCAACAGCCCCATCCTTAGCCCTATCACTCCAGTTCCCTTCCCCCTGCCAAATTAGTTTAAACCCTCCCCAACAGCTCTATCAAACCTGCCTGTTTGACTCATGTTTAGTGCAAAGAATACTCCAAATAGGCTAAATAATCTATTGTCCTTATGTATTATAGTGGTAGTTAGTGTTTGTGGTAGGAACGTTGGAGTGGTTACAGGGCGATATCAACTAGAGACACTGCCTTTAGATAACATTCATCCATGCGGAAGTGATTATTTCATTCAGCGTACTTGGCAAGGGCTTTTTTTTCCCATCTGCAAAATAAAAATAACTTGTATCATTTATTGTCTGTTCTTCTGTTCATCCCATTACATAAAGGATATACTTTTCAGAGAGATTACAGAAATGTTTTGAACGGCTGATAATGGCACATATCAAAACTCCATTGCTGCCAAATTGGATGCTCACCAATAGAACTGCAGTACAGCAGATGCCATAGCACCTAGCATGTACCTAGGCCCTGACACACCTAGAAAACAAGGACACATATGTCAGAATGTTGTTTCTGGATTTCGATTCAGCATTCAACACTATTGTCCCACAGGCCTTGGTGAGGAAACTCCTACTCCATCTGGGTGTTGCACTTCCTGATGGACAGACCTCAGTTAGTCAGGATGCACAACTGTTCCTCCCACCCCATCGGCTTTGACACCAGTGCCCCCCAGGCCTGTATGTGAGCCCATTACTGTGCACTCTGCTCACACATGACTGCATGGCCAAACAGCCGAGAAATCACATGGTCAAGTTCGCCAATGACACGACGGTGAGGCTCATCATCAACAACAATGAGAGGGCCTAGAGAGAGAGGAACTGAGAGAGCTCCAGGCAAATAACGTCTTCCTTAATGCATCAAAACAAAGGAGATGGTTGTTGACTTCAGAAGAACTCACACCCTTTACATTGGCAGTACAGCAGTGTAAACTGCAAGCAGTTTCAAACCCCTAGGACTATATATCATACACAACCTCTCATGGTTGCAGAACACATCCAACACAGTCGAGAAAGCTCACCAATGCCCCTTCTTTCTGAGGAGGCTGAAGAGAGCTGGACTTTGCACATGTTGTTGCACAGTAGAGAGGATCCTGACAGGTGGCAGTGGACTGGAAGTCTCTACAACACGTAATCAAAACTGCCTAGCACATTGCCAGCACCATCCAATCCATCATCAAGGACTCGTATACAGAAAGGTGCTGGAAAAGGGCCAGTAACATCATGAAGGAAACCTTGCATCCTACTTGTGGACTGTTTGCCCCATTCCCATCACGGAAGAGGCTAAATAACATCCAACAGATACATAAACAGTTACTTCCTCCAAGCAGTAAAACTGATCAATGCCTCTAACTCCACCACTACTTCATTATCAGTCACATTGTGTACAGCCTAGCATCACTCTATAGACATATAATCTATAGACAATCTATGCATATAAGCTATCTTTTGTATTCATATTTATTGTGTTCTTTATCTTTAGTGTGTTTTTGTGTAGCATCAGATCTGGAGTGACAATCATCTTGTTCTCCTTCATACTTGTGTACAGGAAATGACATTAAACAATCTTGAATCATGATTCTAGGAGTTTTGGAAAGGGTACAGAGGTGCTGCCTGTATTATAGGGGATGAGCTACAAAGAGATGTTGGAGAAACTTGGTTTGTTGTCTCTGGAGGCTGAGGGGACTCCTGATAGAAGTTTATAAAATTATGAGAAACTTATTTAGAGTATACAGTGAGAATCTGTTTCCCAGGGTAGAAATATAAATATGCACTGAATGTGAGAGGGGCAAGTTCAAAGGAAATGTACAGGGTAGGTTTTTTTTAAACACAGCGAGTAGTAGGTGCTTGGGACAGGCTCCCAGGGATAGTGGAGCAAACAGCAGCAATAGAAGCAAATAAGAGGTGGTTGGATCCATATTCTCATCGTTACGGTAAAGCTGAAACTTGGCTGAGAAATCACAGGGACTTCTGAAACAATTGTCTGGCATTAGTCAATGCATCAAGAGCAGGAAATGGATGGAGAGAGAAATTATAGGCTCTGACATCTGCCACAATGCAGACCAAGCCCTGTAAACTTCAATTTCCATCACCTTACAGAGGTATTGCCAATGACGGTGAACTGCTTGTGAAGGAATGTAGTGGAACAAGGTCAGTAAGCACCTAATTCTTTTGCAGTATTTTTAGGTGATCAAGTTTCGTCATCATTCCATCATCAGACAATTCAAAGCCCAAGTAATTGCAATGCTCACGCAGATCTCTATTTACTCATTGTAACTCAGTACATCATCATTAAATCCCCACACCCTTCAGCGCCTCAGGGAACCCACCTCTGAGTACTCACTTGCTCCACATACTACAATACATACACTGATTGCATATCTCTGGACTGCTACCACGCAACTTCTTTCCTCCATCAGCAATCGTTGCCCGAATCCTGGGGTTCCTTCTCTAAATTATTCCCCAATGATTACTCCCCTTTTACTTGTCCTAAAGTTCTGATTACTGGCGCCACCCTCTGTCTCAAAAGCACCCGATAGTATTGTTACCTGGGGATTCTGATTGAATGCAGATTATTAACTTCTGACCACATTTTAATTGCAATTGAGAACCAGGTGAACATTCGTCATCTTGCCTATTTCCGCCGTGTTCTCAATTTCACATGATCTACAATACCTCTGAATTTTCCAGTAGAAAAGCCCGCCCTTGTGAGCATTTTCTAATTAAATCAATTGGACTTAAGCCACTTGTCCCTTATATTCAACCCCTCCTCACACTTTGCATTTTTGCTCACTTAATGCCTGATCTTGTTTCTGTGGGACCCTATGAGAAACTTTACATTATAATATCTAATGATTAGCTGTATTTGTCACACGAATATCAAAACATACAATGAATTGCGTCATGTGCGTAAAGGACCAATATGGTTCTGAATATGTGCTAGGGTGCAAGTGTCACCATGCTACCAGCACCAATATAATATGTGCATAACCTAATAACCTTACTAATGTATACGTCTTTGGAATGTTGGAGGAAACCCATGTAGTCATGACGAGAACATATAAACTCTGGCAGGGATTGAACCCCAGACGCTGGCACTGTAAAGCACTGTGTTAGTTGATATGCTACTGCAGTGCCCTCCTGCAGTAGCTCTGTCAGGAGTTTCCTGTTATGTCTTATCTTTCCTCCATCTTGAGGCCTGAAACGTTGAAGGCTTCTCTTTGAATACTGCCGTGGGATCATTTACTTCCACTTGAGAGGGACCTTCCACAAATACCACACACTGAAGTTGCCTTTTTCCCTCAGTGCATCACTGGGACGGTCCTGGATTCTGTTCTCGAGCTAATGGAACAACATAATCTCACTAACCGAAGAGGTGATAGTGTTACCAATGAGCTCAGTGAGCAATATCTAGATGGATGTGTTTATGTATGTGTTACCTACCCCGTAACTGGGTGTCAGACCAGCAGAGAAAGAAGAATCCATTGGAGTCTGGTGGTACCAAAAACCAAAAATGTTTATTAGTAAACTACACAATACAGTATCAAAAATGCAAATAAACATATAAAACAAGTTAGCAATAATAAACCTAAAAGTGTAGGAACAATAATAAGCAATAATAAACAAGCTCTATCGATGTCTAGGGGTAAATGAATTGTCAGAGAAAAGTATAAAGTTCAGTTCATATGTGCTGAGGTAGTTATGGTTGTTGTGTTCTAATCGTTGGAGAGAGAGAGAGCGAGCGAGATGTAACAGCTGCAGCAGGCAAACCTTCTATTGCTTTCTTTTTCCGTCGTACCGTTGTGGTCATTCAGCTGTGACCCATCTGTTCTTCAGCTAGACCCTTCTTCTGTGGTGGACTCATCACTCTGGCATGAGTGGACACACACACAAGTCCCCACTGGTTCCACCGTAACACTGTGAGCTTTATCGACCGATCTCCTGATGCGGTCTCCGAAACCCCCACCTTTCTGTGGGTTCACAACACTCAGTCAGTGTCCACTGGTGTGTCTGAAGGGGGTCTCTCCAGACCTGTCTTTTATCCCTACTAACGGGGTCTCAGCTATCCATCAACTCTGAATGACTGTGTCCATCAAATCAGGCCACTCCTGCTATCTCCTGAGGAATGTTAACGAGCAAAGTAAAGTCCTTGTAGTGAAAGGTAAATAATCCAGGAAGAGTCAAAATACAATAAATCAACAGTCTCTCTCTCCCTCTTATCTGCAGCAGATGTTCTTGCCTGGGTGTCATCTCTCTCTCTCTCAGTAGCAGCATAGCAATAGCAATAGTTCATAGTTCTCGGGGGGGGGGAATGATTAACTCTGCACCCCATTTTCCATCAGGTCTGTCCATCATTCATAACAGTATGTTTGGAATTTAAAGTTAGAGATCCACAGCAACGCAACAACAATGGGCATTTTTATTCCGTGGATACTCTTAAAGCTTTCGGCCAATAAGTCAACAAGGTTGATGTTCACTTTAAGTCAATCTTCCTTTAAATTGTCTCCTTCAAAATGATCTGATCAAATGTCCTCTGGTGGGAGTTTAACAAATCTTAGAAGGAAGGACCTTCCAGCAATTGCATCTCTTTGGGCTTTAATTTCTCGAAAGCATCAAATAGTCAAAACCAGACAGAGCAGGATTTTGTCTCACAAGGATGGGGTAGAGGGTCGGTACCATCGTGTACAGATGCATCTATCACAAGGAGGACACTTCAGCAATTATATCTATAAAACTCTGACTGTGTACAAGCACTAAATGCCCTTTGGGAATAGCCCTTACTGTGCCAATGTTATTCAAAGATGTCAAAGAATTTACAACACTTCCAATCTCAACCTATTACGAAAAGAATTTGAAACAAATAGAAGAAAAGCAATCATTCGATCGAACTGTAAGTATGATTGGATAGTTGTAAGGAAATAGAAGCTGGAGGGATCCAAGAAACGTACATAACCCACCATCCCGGCAAATTGCAAGTGCTGACAGCTGAGATTGCAATAGTTGTACTGTTAAATTAATCAGCTACAGATTGGTACCAATCTCAGTTGAATTTAGATCTTGGTTAGATTCTAGCTGGAATTGGTTAATTAGTGCAGATTCAAAACATGTGGGACTACAGAATTTGCAGTACCACAAAATGCCAGATCAGAGAGTATCAACCCAGTTTTTTTTAATCAACACTAGATATAAACCTTGGAATTAACCACCTGATAGCAATTTGCAGTGTCCTCATTAGAAAGTCTGCATTGCTTTACAAAGTTGGCTCACAATGGAAAGCAATGGCTAATGAATGGTGTCTTTACATGCAAAATTGAACAAATATTAGTTTTTTAGCACGAACTAAAAGACTGGCAGTGTGCCCTATGTAGGTTACAGACTGTTTACATTCATACATCATCACAGCTTATGTAATTTATTATGTTTCTAAAGGCTGGGATTGAATATTACATTCCACTAATAGTTTCTGAGAAATGTGTTGGTGACAAAAACTGATGTCAGCAGATAAGAAAGCTTAAATAAAGCTGTCAGCTTTTCTCATGAAAAACACGTTGTAGTCTAATCAGAAGTAAAATAAACAACCTTTCTCCATTAGAAAGCTGGATGTCCCTGTGGCCACCTATTTTAATTCAGCTTCCCATTCTATTATGTCTATCTATGGCTTCCTTATCTGTCATGTTGAGACCACACTTAGGTTGGAGGAACAACACCTTATATATTTCATTTGGGTAGCCTCCAACCTAATGGCATGAACATCAATTTCTCAAACTTCCAGTAATAACCCCCTCCCCATCACCATTTCCCATCTCTTTTTTCCTCTCTCACCTTATCTCTTTGCCTGCCCATCGCCTCCCTCTGGTGCAACTCCCCTCTTTTCTTTCTTCTGTTGCCTTCTGTCCAATCAGACTCCCCTTTTTCTAGCCCTGTATCTCTTTCACCAATCAACTTCCAAGCTCTTTACTTCACGCCTTCCCCTTTAGGTTTCACCCATCATCCTCTCTCCCCTCCCCCCACCTTTCAAATCGACTCCTCAGCTTTTTTTCTCCATTCCTGCTGGAGGGTTTCGGCCTGAAACATGGACAATACTCTTTTCCATAGATGCAGCCTGGCCTGCTGAGTTCTTCCAGCATTTTGTGTGTGTTGCTTGGATTCCCAGCATCTGCAGATTTTCTCTTGTTTGTGATTGAATATTTCTCCATTAGCTATGTTTCTTCCTCAAAAAACTCCACTTTCATTTATTCAGTTCTGGTTGCCTCATTATAGGAAGGATATGGAAGCTTTAAAGGAGATTTACCTGGATTTGAGAACATGACATATGAAGATCGATTGAGCAAGCTAAGGGTTTTCTCCTTGGAGCAAAGAGAGTGATGGCTTAATAGAGGTGTACAAGATGACATGAGGCATAGCCAGAGACTTTTTCCAGGACGGAGATCGCTAATACAAGGGTACATAATTTTAAGGTGTTTGGAAAAAAAGTATAGGGGGAGGATGTCAGAAGTAAGTTATTTACACAAAGGCAACATGAGTGAATCTGCAGATGCTGGAAATAAATAAAAACACAAAATGCTGGCAGAACTCAGCAGGCCAGACAGCATCTATGGGAGGAGGTAGTAACGACGTTTCGGGCCGAAACCCTTCATCAGGAGTGAAGTAACATGGGATGGTCGGGGGGGAAGGGGAGTAAGAAGTGGGGGGAGGGATGAAGTAGAGAGCTGGGAAGTGATAGGCTGAATGGAAATGGGCTAGGGGGAAGGTGGAGAATTATGGGAAATAAGAGAGAAAGAAAGGTAGGGCTGGGTGGAGATTATAGTGAGGGGAGAAAAAGAGAAAGAGAACCAAACTAAAATTATAGATAGGGATGGGGTAAGGGGGGGCAGGAGTATCAACGGAGGTCAGTGAGTTGAATGTTCATGCCGGCAGGTAGGAGGCTACCTAGGCGGGAGATAAGGTATTGCTCCATCAACCTGCGTGTGGTCTCATCTTGACGGTAGAGATGACATGGACAGACATGTCGGAGTGGGAGTGGTCTGTGGAATTGAAGTGTGTGGCCACAGGGATTTACTCAAAGGGTGGTGGGTGTGTGGAACACCTAGGGGTGGTGGTAGAGGTAGGTACATTAACAACATTTAAGAAACTCTTCTATGGGTACATTGGTGATAGAAAAATTGAGCATTATGTCTTAGGAAAGGGTTAGATTGAACTTAGTTGGTTAGAAGGTCAGCACAACATCATGAGCTGAAGGAACCGTACTGTAATATGTTCCTTTTCCATCTCTCTTGAAGGAGCTGACTTTCAGTGTGTAAAGTTCTGAAGTTACAAGTTCCTTTGCTGACCAGTGGGAATCTGAGTAGCACTATTCATTTACAGCTGAAACAATGTGTATGTTCTTTACTGGTAGCACAGCCAATTTTTGAGGGGAAAAAACAACCTTTTGGAAAGATAAAGGATCAGCAATTTTAGACTGAAATGTGGAGAGATTTTTTCACTCAGGGAATTGGATTGTCAACTCTGGAGACTGTTGTGGCTCAGTCATTGACGACATTCAAAACGGAGAGTGAGAGATTTCTGGATGTTTGAAGATTCAAATGATATGCAGACAGGGCAGTTGCTGAGGTAGACGATCAGCATAAATTTGTTCTCCCATTCTTCCATGGCTCATTGTCTTCTCCTATCAGATTCCTTCTTCATCCTTTTACCTCTTCCACTTATCATCTCCCAGCTTCTTACTTCATTCCCTTGACCCCACCCACCTACCTTTCCCCTCATTTGGTTTCACCTATCATCTAACAGCTTGTACTCCTTCCCTCCCTCCCACACCCCTTCTTATTCTGACCTCTTGTACTTCCTTTCCATTCCTGAGGAAGGGTCTTGTTCCAAGAGGCCCTCTGTTTATTCTTCTCAGTTGATGCTGCCTGACCTGCTGAGTTCCTCCAACATTTTGTGTGTGTTACTCAAAATTTTCTTGGTGCTACTCCTGTTGACTCTTGCACTATTTCTTATGTTAGTTGCTGCATCTAGTTACTTATTGTTAGTAATGGATGGTTAAACAGATTGTTGGTTAAGCTCAGAGTAGACATTCATCAATAGTGTTATCCTAAGGTTTAATAGGTCTTGCAGTTCTTTGATGCTCTATTTTTAGTCCTTTGTAAGCTCCCAAATTAGTGAGTCAGAGGCAAACCTTACCCTGGGTAAATTAGCCTACACCTTGTCATGGAAACTTGGCTCCACTGCATATTTCCCAATTTCTTGTTTACTTTCTCAAACTAGGCATTGTCTCAGTGGTTTCAAAGATCAGCATATATGACTATCTTTTATATAGCGTGCATGTGAACTTTTTTATAGATAGTGCAAGGTAGAGACTGTCTGAAATGGTGAGTGTAAACATATTCTTCAATTATAGACATTGGAAATAATAATACACTACACAGCCTTGCAGACAGTGTAGATCCAAATGTAAATTCTTTTCATACTAATATCAATTTGTGTTGTAGGTAACACTCTATTACAGAAAGTATGATTGTCTCCACATACAGTGTATGTCACTATAAATCTATTACAGACATACATTAGAAATAATTCATGCTTTTGTTTTATAATGAAATGAATTTCTTTAGTAATAAATAATATTTTATTTAATAAACAAATATAGCAGCATCCAGGCACTGGAGAAACTGTTGAGTGTCTCTAACCTCATTATATTATGTACATTACAGATAAATTAAATGAAAAATGCCAATGCTGGAAATAAAAGCATAAGAAATACAGAATAATTTTGTTACATCTGTATAAATGAGTACATATTGAAGATTCCTTTCCTGTGTATACTTGTTCTGATAAAACTTTACAATCAATATTGTTTCTCTTTACAGATGGTGATGAAACTGTGCCCAGTACCAGCTATTCACATTTTACTACATATTATCAATGGCATAACTCTTAAAAACATTATTCTTAAAAACCTTTAATAATCACCAACTAGGACAATACCAAGCACCACCTCAGATTCAAACAAGCTGGTTGATAGTTTAGAAGATCCAGTGTAAATTGTATTAAGTCAAGTATTTTATTTTCTATTGTTCTCTTTATTTGACAATGGATTTTTTTAGTCCGTTTAATCACTCCTGTAGCTCATGAGTACAGAAAACACTGCAAAGCCGGGGTCTCTTTTAAGCCAAAATTTCTTATACATACAGTAAATGTTCAGCTTTTTTTAAAAAACAACATTCCCCTTTTTATTTTAACAGTAACGGATAGTCCATGTACCCAGCTTCATTTTGTTTTATTTGATCAATAATCTCTGATAAGAAATTACATATTCCAAGGGACTAATTCCATGGTGTAAATAACCTCCTGAATAACTATCGGCTAATGCCCAGAAATTTGGTTTAGAAGTAAGCAAAAATTGACTTTAGCTGGAGTATAAATCAATTTCCAGGTGAAATTCTGATTGATGCACAATTGTTTTGGGCACTTCTGGTCGGGAATTAAAAGAGATGCTTGAAATATTCTGCTGAAAAGTAATTTATTCAAAACATCAGCCCTATTTCCCCCTACAGGTATGTTCATGACTATTTTCAACATCCAGCTTTTTAAGTTTCATGTTACTAGCATTGGCATTTATTTTGCTTTTCATTAATAACTGGTCAGTATCAATGTCTGTGTAGTCAAATTTTCTTTTGTGTCAAAAGTGCATTACAACTTCTGCACTCACCGTTTATAGCCCATCAACCCAATTTGACCTCCCACAACTGGAAAAAGACAACACACACAAAATGCTGGAAGAACATGCAGATCAGGCAGCAATCATGTTGAATTTTTTCTTCTTCAGGATTAGAAAGGAAGGGGAAAGATGCCAGAATAAAAAAAACCTGTTGAGGGGGCAGGAAAGGAGGATAGCTGGAGGGTGATAGGTGAACCCATGTGTGTGTGAAAGGTAAAGGGCTGGAGAGGAAGGAATCTGATAGGGGGGGAGAGTGGACCATAGGAAGAAAGGAAGAAGAGGCACCACCAGGGAAAGGTGATAGGCAGGTGAGAAGAGACGAGTCTCCACGGGTCTCACTAATGTAGAGAAGGCTGCATTGGAAGCACCAGACACAATAGACAGGTGAAATTGACAAATTTGCAGGTGAAGTGTTGACTCACCTAGAAAGACTGTTTGGGGCCCTGAATAGAGGTGAGGAAGGTAAAGAATGGGCAGGTGTAGCACTTTAGACACTTGCAGGGTTAAATGCTGGGAGGGTGATTAGTGAGGAGGATGAATGGACATGGGAATCACAAAGAGAGTGATCCCTCTGGAAAGCGTAAAGTGGGGGGAGATAAAGATGTGTTTGGTGGTAGGGTCCCTTTGGAAGTTGCAGAGAAGGATGTGCTGGATGCCGAGGTGGTATACAAGTACATGAGGAATTCCATCACTGTTGAGGCAGTGGGAAGACAGGGTGAGCGTGGATGTCGAGCAAATGAAGGAGACGCAGGCGAAGGCAGCATCAGTGGTGTAGGAAAGGAAACCCTGTTCTTTGAAGAAGGCCAGCTTCTCTGATGTCCTGGAAAGGAAAGCATCATTCTGGGACCAGGTGCAGCAGAGGCAAAAGAACTTAGTAAAAGGGAAAAGCATTTTTACAGAAGACAGAGGGGGAAGAAATATGGTCAAGATAGCCGTGGGAATTGGTAGGTTTATCAAAGCTGTCGACAGTTTGTCTCCAGAGATGGTGGTGGAGGGGAACTGGTTGGTTCTTTTATTGAGAGAGAAAATGAATGTCAGAAGACAACCATAGAAAATAATGAAGCACAACCTACCAAAACCATCACTGAGATAGAGATTAAATAGACTCCATTGTGATATTGTACACAGCATCTGCCAGCTTATTTTGCAATGCTCAAGATATTAACAAATCACTACTGTCTGCTCCATCGGTGATTACCTTAAGCGGCCCAGCATAGTCCGCCGCAGTGCCTAACTCACTGATCACTCCGCACAGTAGCAAGGGGCCACACACGGCACATCATTTCATCAGAGCAGATCCTTGCATGGGGGATGGAGTGTGTTGAGGATCACTGCAAGTCTCCTTCCCATGTACTCCCTCACTTGCTTTAAAGCTGCTGTTGGGAGAGGGTTCCATAAGATCTGATGAGCCTCTCTGGAGATCACTACGGAAGTTTACAGCTGTCCATGACACTCACATTGGGAAGTTTGCAGCTCAAGACTCCTTTCATCTTTTGAGGCAAGGTACAAAAGCACACTTCCAAAACTCTCTTCATACAATTTAACAATGTATTAAGGATGGGAATTAAAGTGGCACCAACGTTGCATGTAACAATGTTTTAACGCACCAAAAGTAGATGAAATCTAATACTTGGGTACAAATGTCTCAAGGGAAAACAGACATCTGAGGCAGTTTTCACCTCTTAAACAATGAAAGGAAGCTTTTTCCTTCCGGAATCTGACTCCTGGTCCTTCGGAGAAAGAAAGAATGATGTTTAGAATCAGAGCTCTCGCTGGGATTTTCGGCAGAAGCAGGCCAGGTTTGTTCCGCTTGCTGCTGGTTTCTCAGTTGTTGGTTTATTATAAACTGCATGTCATCCTGCAGAATAATAGCACAAATAACAATATTGTCAGTCCGGTAACCTGACCAAATATCCACGTGTCTATAAAGCTTTTGAATTCATCTGCCATTAATCCATTCAGCTATCTGTAGAACCATCAACTCACCAGCCACAGCATATTATGCTGAAATGGAAATAAATGACCCTTTAGCACTTTCTAAACTACTGGTGGGTAGAATATCTCTCATTCACACATATTAAAGCACGCGATTTAATTAATTCCCTGATGTTTGTGGGCCTTGCTACATTTAAAATTGGTTGTTGTGTGCCCCTACGAACAAACTGTAGTGCTGTAGTTATATTATAGTTCCAGTCATCCAGTTTGAAACTGATGTTCAGTGCTGTTTACATGGAGTCTGTACTTTCTCTCTGTAACTCTGCGTTTCCTCTGAGTGCTCTGGATTCCTCACGTCTCGACAATGTGCTAGTTTTCAACTTAGCTGGTTACTTGTACAGATGGTTGGAAGGAGAATCGGGGGGGGGGGGATGTTGATGAGAAAATAGGGGAGTGGAATGGACAGGAATACTCTGAGAGTTGGCTTAGACACATAGGCATGGCATCCTTCCATGTCATAGTGCAATATGAGAATTTACACTTTAGATGTGCAGAATCAGCTGAAATGCATTCAAGTATTCAGGACCATAAAAGATGCCATATACATAAATGTAACTGTGTTTTAGTCCAGTCCATTTCCTCAGATATCAGTCTATGTCTACACTCTCCATATATTAAACATTTGTCTACAACAGCTTTCCACTCTGTCTATTTCAATCCAGATTTATCATTGCTGAATCTCCTTAGACCTGCTCACAATTAAAGTCCAAGTGAAGTCCTTTTCTCCCATAAATAATGTACTGAAGTTAGCCTTTCCCTTGTAATCTTGGTTGATTTCCCCCATCAATAGCTTACATTCCCATTAGTGATCTTCCCATTCCCAACTCCTAATTCATCATGGGCACATCAATACCTGCCGTCTGTACTGTCTACATGAGGAGCTGCATCAAGAAGGCAACATCTCCCCACTAACTTCTTAACTACATTCTACAGAGGCGTGGTTGAGAGTGTGCTGACTTTTTGCATCACAGCCTGGTACTCCAGCTGCAGTGCTGCCGACAAAAAAGCCTTGCAGAGGGTGGTTAGGGGAGCAGAGAAGGTTATTGGGGTCTCCCTACCTTCTGTCCAAGACCTCTTTCAGAGTCGATGCCTCCAGAAGACTCGGTACATCATTAAAGACCCCTCACACCCTCTCCATGAACTGTTTGGTCTTCTGCCATCAGGTAAACGTTACAGGAGCATCAAAACTAAAACCACAAGGCTACTAAACAGCTTCCTCCCACAGGCAGTCAGACTGCTCTACCTGACTCTGCTTTGGACACTTTTAACTTGCACTGGACACTTATAACTTGTTTTTAACTGACATGTGGCTGTTGTGTTTTACTATTTATTGTTGTGTTTATTATTTAGTGTTGTGTTTGTTATGTTATGATTGCACTGCTCCTGGGAAACGCTGTCTCATTCTGCCCTGCAGAGCTGATGTACGGTTAGAATGACAATAAAGTTTTTGAATCTTGAATCTTTGAATCTATCACCAAAGACCCATACCATCCAGGCTATGCCATCTTTTCACAAAGGTACAGAGGCCTAAGATCCTACACCATCAAGAATATCTACTTGTCTTCAACCTGTAATATCTACTTGTTCCTGAGCCAACCTGTACAACTGTAATCAACTCCTCAGTATAGCAACACTGTGACCACTTAGAACTCTTTGCACTATAATGAAATCTGTTTCTATGTTCTAATTGTATACTTCTATTGGAAACAACAATTTTTAAAATAATACTTTTTATAAGATTCATACTTTTAAGAAAACTCACTGGCAGCTAAAGTAAGTTTATCACCTTTCTCATTTTTCATTGGCTAATTATCAGCATATTGCCCATGTGATGTAATTGGTTTAATTATGTAGCCTAATAATTAATTTATCTCTATCTATCTAAGGAATTTTCTTTATCTTGTGTTAGATTTTTCAGAAGAGCCATCTTTATTCCTTTGTCTTACACCCCTTAGCATTAACACCCTTTTAGCATCTTCTCTCAGCTCTTTGTTTAGTTTGCTTAGTATTTTATATGTTTGTTTGAACTCTTAAAATAAACTGAAATTTTGGAATTAAGACTGCACGCCATTCTTGACTCCTGGAAGAATCCCAAGGATCAGAAATTAAACAGAGGTCCAACTATTTCTTGTAAATTTTTTTGTATAATTTATGTTTAGTTTGTTTTACTTGTGAACGTTGTGCATCTGATGCGATGTGCCTGTGATGCTGCCACAGGTCAGCTTTTCATTGCACCTGTGTGTACATGTACTGTACTCATCTTCAAACTTCTTTCAATATACTCATGTACAATATACTCATCTTCAAACTTCTTTCAATATACTCGTGTACAATATACTCATCTTCAAACTTCTTTCAATATACTCATGTACAATATACTCATCTTCAAACTTCTTTCTATAACTTAATGCAGTGAAAAGAAGTCTCATGAACATCTTAATCCAATTAAAGTAGCCTCACTTCGTTATCAAAAAAACATTTCAGAGCTTGTTTATACAAGTGACTCTCCACACGTTAGATATATTAGTGTGTTAATGCGGATGCACTGAATAAATGGACATGGAAATTATAAGGCACTGGAAGAAACAGCTCCCTTGGGCCAACAGAGTAAATTGATTTTTTTTTTCTGTGAGACATCCAGTTTCTTCACTTCCCATAATATTTCTGATTTTTCATTAGTGCATTCCTTTTTCCCCCCAAGAAATTTCCTTTCAAAATAATTTTCCCTTACTGTCCCTAATGTTGATGAGCAGATGGTCCAATTGCTGCACAGATTGAAAGGGTGCTGAAGGAGGTGTCTGGCATGCTTGAGTCAAGACCCTGAGTCAGGAAGTAATGTTGTAGCTTTATAAAGCTTTGGTAAGGGTGCCTCTGGAGTATTGCATTCAATTCCAGTTGTTCCAATACAGGGAACACGTGGGGGCTTTGGACAGGGCACTGAAGAGTTTTGCCAGGATGCTGCCTGGTTTAGAGGGCATATGCGATAAAGAGTGAGTAGGCAAACTGGATTGTTTTCTCTGGGGCAGCGGAGATCTGATAAAAGTTTATAAAATTATGCAGGCGTAGAAAGGGTAAACAGCAGTACCTTTTGCCTGTGGTCGAAATGTCTAACACTAGAGCGTGTGCACTTAAGGGGAGAGGGGGTAAGTTCAAAGGAGATGTGAGGGGCAATCACACCTCCTGATAAAGGGTGCTGCCTGACCTGCCGAGTTCCAGCACTTTGTGCATGTTGTTGTGAGGGGAAAATGTATCTTTACACAGAGAGGGGTGGGTGAAGGGAATGCACTGCCAGGAATGGTGGTAGAGGCAAACATGATACTGTAGAGGCAATTAAGAGGCTCTTCGATAGACACATGAATGTGCAGATAATGGGGCATAAGTTCATTGGATAGGCAGAAGGGATTTGTTTAGGAGTTTAAATAGTTGATTAAGCATCTCTACCTTACTTAACTCAGCACACCAGCACCAAAGGGCCTATTCTTGTGCTTTACTGTTCTACGTTCCATTAGCTCTTTTGTCAATAGTTTGTGGTAGAAAACTCCTTGTCTTAAACTAAGTTTTATAATCTTTACAATTAACTCTGAAGCGATACCTTCCTATTGCCTTATTAGTTAGTGAAAACATACATCACAACATTTCATGATTCTGAAGACTGTAATTACATAAGTCATCCTTTGCAATGGCTTTGAACATACCTGCCAAGCTTCTAGCTCCTGTGACAGATCTACTTTCTGCTGAATAGTTTCCAGAAGCTGGGAGTTCAACAACTTCATGTCCCTTTGACACTTGGCCAGCTCCACTTCCATAGCGTTCTTCCTGGAAAAAATAACCCATTGTTACTATACCTGGGGGGAAAAGTTACAGAAGCATTTGCTGTTCATCCTAGTGTTCGGCTAAACAAACCATCCTTCCTTTAGCCTCACACAAAGGAGCTGGTGCCACATCCAATCCTATTGGTCATCTAAAGGGGGGGGGGGGGGAGGTAAATGACAGGAAATTATAGACCAGTTAGCCTGACTTCAGTGGTTGGGAAAAGGCCAGAGTCCATTATTAAGCATGAATGTTCTGGCCTGTGGAGGTGCAGTTTGTTTCGTATGCATTCTATTTGTATGATCATCACTTCCGGTAAGTAAGCTGTGTTTTTATATCATTTCCTGTGTGGATTAATTTCGATTTTGGTTTGAAGCGCACAGTGGAAAGATGTCCATCTCCATCCACTCTTTACTTGCCCTTGAAACAGCAATATCTGTGAATCTTAAGTTTTGTTAATACAGTGGTTTCCGGTTAATTGGGACAAATTAGGACCAGCACATTTTGACCCAATCAAGTAGTTGCCCCAATTAGCCAAAGTTTCATGGAAATAGTTAAAAAGGAATAGAAAATACAAACTACAATTTAACTGAGTAACAGATGTATTTAAATGAAATACAGAATTAATCAGAATACTATCAAGACTACTACAGTACTATAAAACTGTATTAGTTTCTAAATGTTATTGATGGAGGAATTCATTTAACATACACCAATGTGTTCTTATGATTGTCTATAAATTAACAAAATCAGTGCAGATAATGGACTGCCTTCAAGCAGTGCTTTGGATGATTGCATCCTCCAAATCTTTTTTTAATTGTGGCTTTCAAGATGATTGTCAATACCTTCAAATTCCACATGGTCCCTAACTTTATGAAGTACTGAAATCCTTTCATTTTCACTTCCAGCTGTTTTGGGCATCTCCAAGTCTGAATGCTTGAAACTACAGTGACCAAAACAGTTCTGAATTGTCTTACTGTATATGGCTTGCCAAATATCAGTGACAAAAGTCACTGCTTTTTGAACACAAATACACAATGGTGCTATTTAGAAACAATTCAATCTAAGCATGTGTAGTGTCTAACAGTCACACAAAATGCATGTGACTGACTCTAGTTAGAAAATGTTCGGTGACAAACTCTGGTCTCAACTAAGTGATATATTATCCCAAATAAACTAAGGGAATCCCACCTATTGTCTTGATTTGTTTTTGTTCTTTAAGAGTTGTCCCAAATAGCCAATGATTAATTGATGTCTCAATTAACCCGAATCCACTGTATTGGTAAACATTCAGTATTTTGAAGGAGGTATTATATTTATTTATTTCTTATTGTTATTAAGATATTGTTATGCCATGAGTTTACTGATGTTTACACTGTGTGGTTATGTAGTGTTGCATGTGTGTAATACCTTGCTTAACACCAACTGCAAGAATAATCACTGTATTTATATATTCAGATGCATAACAATTCTGTATTGAATTCATTGCATATGTTGCTGAACTTTCTGCAGTTCCGCAAGTCAGATCTTGTTAAAATCCCTGAAGGAAGCTTCTGTGTCGGCTGATTTTTGGGAAGGTGTTTAACTCCTGCATAGCTTTGTATTTATGCACCGCAAGGGCAGGAGAATAAGGTTTCAGTGTACTTGGATGCACTTGATAAAATAGGTCAAAGTCAGGATGGTTTCTTCAAGGGAAAATCTTGACTTACAAATCTATTAGAATTCTTTGAAGAAATAACAGGCAGGATAGATAAAAGAGAGATAAAGGATGTTGTTTCGTTGGAATTTCAGAAGGCCTTTGACAAGGTACCACGCGTGAGGCTACTAAACAAGAGCCCATGATACTACAGGAAAGAAAATTGGTGGACTGGTAGGAGGCAAAGAGTGGGAATAAAGGGGGGCTTTTCTGGTCAGCTGCTGTTCTGCAGCGTTCTGTGCTGGGAACACATTTTTTCACGTTTTATGTCAATAATTTGGATGACGGAATTGATGGCTTTGTAGCCAAGTTAGCAGATGATACAAAGAAAGGTGGAGGTGAGAAAGCAGGGAGTCCACAGAAGGACTTAGACCGATTCAAAGCATGGGCAAATAAGCGGCAGATGGAATACAGTGTAGGGAAGTCTACGGTCATGCACTTAGTTAGAAGGAATAAAGGCATAGACTACCTTCAGAAATCAGCAAAGTCAGAAATCAGAACTGCAAAGGGGCTTCTGGGTCTTCATGCAGGATTCCCTAAAGGTTAACTTGTGGTTTGAGTTGATGGTAAGCAAAGGAAATTCAATGTCCACATTCATTTTGAGAGGACTAAAATATAAAAGTAAGGATATAATGCTGAGTCTTAATAAAGCACTTGTCACTCTGCTCTTATTGCGAGAAGTTGTGGTCTCCTTGTATAAGGAAGGATGTGCTGGGGTCAGTTGTGCTGTGAGGATTACATTCCTTGACTTCTCTAGTGCCTTTAACACCATCCAGCCCAAGATCTTAAGGCACAAACTAACGGAGATGGGAGTAGACTCTCACATGGTGGATTGGATAGTGGACTACTTGACAGATAGACCTCAGTATGTGCGGTTGGGAGACTGTAGGTCTGACACGGTGGTCAGCAGCACAGGAGCGCCGCAGGGAACCGTACTCTCTCCGGTCCTGTTCACCCTGTACACATCAGACTTCCAATATAACTCGGAGTCCTGCCATGTGCAGAAGTTCGCTGATGACACGGCCATAGTGGGGTGTGTCAGGAATGGACAGGAGGAGGAGTATAGGAAACTGATACAGGACTTTGTGATATGGTGCAACTCAAACTACCTGCGTCTCAATATCACCAAGACCAAGGAGATGGTGGTGGACTTTAGGAGATCTAGGCCTCATATGGAGCCAGTGATCATTAATGGAGAATGTGTGGAGCAGGTTAAGACCTACAAGTATCTGGGAGTACAGTTAGACGAGAAGCTAGACTGGACTGCCAACACAGATGCCTTGTGCAGGAAGGCACAGAGTCGACTGTACTTCCTAAGAAGGTTGGCGTCATTCAATGTCTGTAGTGAGATGCTGAAGATGTTCTATAGGTCAGTTGTGGAGAGCGCCCTCTTCTTTGTGGTGGCGTGTTGGGGAGGAAGCATTAAGAAGAGGGACGCCTCACGTCTTAATAAGCTGGTAAGGAAGGCGGGCTCTGTCGTGGGCAAAGTACTGGAGAGTTTAACATCGGTAGCTGAGCGAAGGGCGCTGAGTAGGCTACGGTCAATTATGGATAACTCTGAACATCCTCTACATAGCACCATCCAGAGACAGAGAAGCAGTTTCAGCGACAGGTTACTATCGATACAATGCTCCTCAGACAGGATGAAGAGGTCAATACTCCCCAATGCCATTAGGCTTTACAATTCTACCGCCAGGACTTAAGAACTTTTAAAAAGCTATTATTAATGCTTTTTGAGATAGTGATTTAGATGCATATCATATTTTTTACTGAGTTAAGTATTGTATGTAATTAGTTTTGCTACAACAAGTGTATGGGACATTGGAAAAAAGTTGAATTTCCCCATGGGGATGAATAAAGTATCTATCTATCTATCTATCTATCTATCTATCTATCTATCTATCTATCTATCTATCTATCTATCTAAAAGCTTATGGGGAGAAAGCAGGAGAATGGGATTAAGGATAATAAATCAGCCATGCTAGAATGGCAGAGTAGACTTGATGGGCCAAGTGGCCTAATTATGCTCCTATGTCTTAGGCCTTATGGTCTTAATTGGCAAAAAACTTAAAATCAGCACTGTGGCATAACTAAAGCAAAGTAACAGATATTCCCAAGGTTGACATTGTGTCAGTAGAATGCTGCAGCTCCAGCAACTAGGGTTTAATCCTAAACTCCAGGGCTTTCCGGATGGAGTTCACCCATTCTCCCTGTGACTACACAGGCTTTCCCCTGTTGCTCTAGTTTCTTCCCACATCTCAATATTAACATACGATGATAAATTGTCCCTAATGCCTGGGAAAGTGGGAGAATTTGGAGTGGCTGATGGGAATGTGAGGAGTATGAAAACATGGCTTAGTGTAAAAGAATGGTTGGTGGTCAATGCAAACTTGATGACGAGGATCCTGTTTCCGTGGAAAAGCAAGCAATCTGCTGGAGGAACTTAGCAGGTTGAGGGTCATCAGTGGGAGGACAGGAATTGTTGATGCTTTAAGCTGAAACCCTGCATCAGAATTTGGGTCCCGATGTAGGGTTTTGACAAAATGTCAACAGTTCCTTTCCTCACACAGCTGTGGCTCGATCCACCGAGTTCCTCAAGCAAATCTATTGCTCCAGATCCCAGCATCCACCGTCTCATATCCCCAGGCTGTTCACTCAAGGTCTCACTCTATGGCTCTTATGGTTGTATTGCAAAAACTGAGCTGAGGTTCTTCAACAGCCGCTAATTTCAGGTAAATTAAAGTTAGCACTTTAAAGTAATGATGTTGCTTAACTGGGAGCTGAGATGACTGGGTTTACATTTTGGTGAGGGGCAGATGGGACTGATTGAGATAGGATGGCAACAGCAGTTATAAATGTGCAGTGTGGATGGTGTGAGCTGAAGGGAGCCATGTTCACAGGTAACAAAATATGGATGAGAGTTTTGGCTGCAGGAACTGAGGTGGGGTGGAGTCCTGCAGCGTGAGGGGGATTGAATTCAATAGTCTTAATTATGAAAGATGTGTGGGATCAGATACCAGAAATTATAATGTGCATTTCTGCTGCATCAAGACATAGGAAGCTTGTAACAACTAGAAGCAGATTAGAAAAGGTTAGTGAAACACGATATGCTCTGACACTCACTTTGCAATCGCGGTGTCCCGTTCGCGAATGGCCTGCTGGAGAGGTTGATGATCTGACGAGTTCTCTAGGCTGCATCTCAGGCTGTCATTTTCCTTCCTGAGCTTCATCAGATCAGCGCTTTGCAACTGCACCTAAAAATCCAATCATACCATCATGCTATGTGAAAAAAATAACGCGAACATTTCATGTGTCTAAAACTGCAGTACCAAATCCATTGAGAGCATTTCCCTTGGACCATGCTCTGTCCCAGAAACACCCTGCAACCCCAGTAAATGCTTTTGAACAGAAACTGAGACTTCAATAACTTTTTTAATGATCCTCACTGGAGGATTATTTCAGAAAAGGACCTTTTTTCATCATTCGAGATTGATTGGGTGTTCACTGCAAATGACGTGGCTCTCTGCCACTCAAACAGAGGTCTGCTCTGCTGGCAACTGAAAACACAAACCACACCCGGGCAGTTATAGGTTTTGCCACACCCAATAATAATCTCAAACATGCTATTGTTCTGTCTGAGAGTGAAACACCAAATCACAGGATCTCAAGATGATTACAGCAAGGAAGGAAATCGTTCAGCCTCTTGAGTCTGTACTGAGGCTGTCTAAGAACAAACCTGCCAGATCCACTCCACTGATGGCTCACCTTACCCCTGCAAATTATTTCCTTCTCCAGCTCCCGTCTGAACTCTAAAATTGAACCTGCCTCCACCACGTCTGCAATAGTCTGCAGACTCTTAACCACACAGTGACAGAAAAATAAACATATCCTTGTGCCACTTTTGGCTCTTTCCACAATCATCTACATTTTCCATCCTCTAGTCTTTGATTCTTCCGCCAATGGGAACTGCTTCTCTTTGTCTAATCTGCTGATCTCAAACATGCCATTGTTCCATTAAAGGGTGAAACACCAAAGTCACAGGAATTCAGGGTGATAAGAGCATGGAAGGAAACCATTCATGGTTTTAAATGCCTTCATCGGATTGCCTCCCAACCTTCTCTTCCAAGGTAAACAACTCTATATTCTTCAATCTATTCTCATAACGAGCCCCGCATGGAATCATTTTGATAAAACGCTGCAAACCCTTCGCATCTCTCTTATAATATGTAAAAAGACAAATGTGTTTTACAAAGACTCATCATGAATTCGTTGTTCTTTGACCTTACTTATAAAGCCTACCTACTTAATTATCTCCTCACCTTAACCCGTTATGTTCCATGATTTATGGACACCTACCCACAGATCTCCTAGTATCTGTACTCCTTTTAGAGCTCATTCCCATTCTATTCCCATTTTTCATTGTTTTGACCACCCAGTAATGTTCAGCAGAAACATTACGCAGATCATCATGACCTAGATAATCCCTCTGGGGTTGCACTACCCGACTTCACCCACCCTAATTACATTTACATATAAATTCCAACGTCCTGTCAATCTGAACCGAGCACACAGATGAGCGCTGCTGGACTCTGGTTGGGTGGCCAGGGTCTGTGCTTTATAGCTCGCAGCTTGGTGTGTTCGAGGAGCAAATCCTTCCTAGTAGTGTAGATTCTAACTTTCTGGCTAACTAGCATGTAAGAATAGAAACATTGGCTGATCCACTGCTCAGTACAAGAGGACATGGCTTTAAGGTAAGGGGAGGGAAGTTCAAGGGGGATATTAGAGGAAGGTTTTTTACTCAGAGAGTGGTTGGTGCGTGGAATGCACTGCCTGAGTCAGTGGCGGAGGCAGATACACTAGTGAAATTGAAGAGACTACTAGACAGGTATATGGAGGAATTTAAGGTTGGGGATTATATGGGAGGCAGGGTTTGAGGGTCAGCACAACATTGTGGGCCGAAGGGCCTGTAATGTGCTGTACTATTCTATGTTCTATGTTCTATCTACCTTCTCCATTGCCCAAAAATGATCTCAATGTCCAAGCACCTTCATACGGCTGCTTCATGCATCCATCAGGCCATGTGGAAACTAGCCTGTGGACTATGTCATTTTCTGCACAGTATTACCTGTTTCTGAAGCTCCTCAATCATCTGCTGCTTTTCTTTGTTCAATGCTTTCTCCTGCTGGAATTGTTGCTGTTGCCATTTCAGCTTCTCCTCCAATCCTTTTGGATCATCTTCTAGGTGAACCTTGGGAAAATGTTAGAAAATGATTAACCAATTCCCAGGAAGAGCACGTATCCAACAGCAGGCAGACAAATGTAGCATGGTAGTCATTGTACAAGTGCCATTAAAATTCCTTATGCATATCATAGTGTGGGGTGGGGTTAGTGGGGAAAAGCTCCCACTATCTATTAAATGTCCCCAACATCATGCATCTCCAATTGCCTCTGACAACCAACTCCAGCTCCTGGCCTTCATGTGTGACTTGGAGAAGCAAAATTCTGATCTCAAACCTCTGCTGCCTTGCAGCTATACCCACTCATGGGAAGGGCTTTGGGAGTAAACACAAGAGAAAAATCCAGAGCTCGAATCCCTAAGGCAGTCCTACATTGAATTTAATGCTAGCTGGCAACTCCTATGACACCGTTGGTGCTGAATAGTATCGGTCGGTCTCTGCCGTTCCTTTGGATTCATCAGCTGCATGGAGAGGGGGAGCCTGCAGCAAGGGGAATGGCTTGCTCTCCACATTGTGCTGCCCTGGTTTACGTATTGAATATAGCCAGCTAGGGTGCAACATCCATAGTTGACCTCAACCAACAGAGGCCTATAAATGAGTCATGACATTAACTTTACTCAGCTGGGCTAGAGGAATTGAACTATGTAATCCAACAATTCGCTATGGTAATGTGCCTTTATAGCTGTTGCCTTATTGGTCAATGTTGTTGTTATGCAGTTGCTTCACCATGTCCTCTGTGGCTCCCAGCCCTGCATCACAAAGTCCTTATTGTCAGCAGGTTAACTTTAATGTTATTTTTATATCAAAGTGCTGCCAACGATCTGAACTCGCACCTTTGGACCATTATTACAGGCTGGCGATAGGTGTGTTTGTACTCTGCATTTTGAAAACCTGCTGACTCAAACCCTTTGTTTTAGTTGTCCCAGTTTCTTCACGAGACCAAACAAAGCGGTCTTTGAGGACTAGATAGAATAACATTCACAACAGGTTTGGTTGATGTCCTGGAAGAGCTTCTTGGGACAAGCTGAAGAGACTTGGGCTCCGTTAGTACTTCATTCAGAAACGTATGCAATGTAACTGTGTTGGGGAGGGGGAAGGTTACACAGTGGCTCATCTGTGCAAACCTTACTGGGGCCTGCATTCATTCTACTCAAATGTCAAGGAAAACAACAGTTTGCTCTTTATCACTGACAGGTATGAGCTGAAACCTCATTCTCTTTGTGGAGAGAACTGGATTCATCAAATAGTCTAGAGAGACATGATTGGAGCTGTCACCATGAAATGGATCAGCTTACCCTGCAGAACAACTGTCAGACATGGGGGAAGGGACCTTTGGTGGGAAGTTCTCACTGCAGCCATCCAGTATCCGGCCATGCATGGAGATTAAGTGGAATTAAAGCTTTCACCTCTCAATAATATGCTTCAAGACCCAATAACAGAAAAAAAATTCCACAATGTAATGGAGAGATTTTTCTGAGTTTCATCTCCAAGTAAGATGACTGCTGAATTAGTGCTCTGGCCTATGAGCCTATCCCCACTGGGACACGGATTGGAATAGTTCAAATTCCTTTCCAGCTGACAAACAGAGAAGGTTTTAATTCTTTAGTCAGGTTGGATTCCCTGCACCTCACTCAATGTGACCCTTAACTACTGGTCAATTCCAGCTGCAGTGAAATCAACTGATTGATAGGTATAAGAATTTCCTTACCGGTATAGCTGAGCCATGCACCAGATTGTATACCAAGTCTTTCAGGTGCAAGAGGGCTGCCTGGAGACTGGGTGTCTGAGATCCAGTCAGACTACCAGAGCGGTCCGTACCCATCAAGGTCAGTAACTCCTGATGCAGCTTCTCAATTTCAGTCCTTATCTGGATTGAGGCAAAGAAAAGCACAGCTGATTAAGAAAGTAACGAGTTCAGCAATTCCCTGCCTATCAGCTCTCCTGCAAAGTTTAGGGCAGTATAATCTGTTAGCGTGGAAGTGTCCAGTGAGCATCCGTACCTGATCTTTCTCGGTCTCCCAGGCCTCGGACTCCAGGCTCTGCTCGATTTCCGAAAGCAGGGATGTATTACAGCTCGTGGATTCCTGCATTGTCTGCTGCTCGCTCAGCTCCTGCAGTCGGCTCTTCAGCTGTCGGTTCAGTGCTTGCACCTCCTTGTAATCCTCCTGTGACATGGTTAGCTATCAATGGCAGGCAAAGAAAATGTATCAGCAATATTCAGAGAGAGGTCATCTCCTCAGCAATGATTATTTACTATTGGTACAACCACACAAGTGGGACCACCTGGCCTACGATAACACTTTCTTCCCACAAACTTTTCTACCACAGTGTTCCCTTCCAATCTCCTGCCAAAGCCACTGCGTATCACGGAGGACCTCCTCTGAAAAGAGCCTGAATTCAGTGGCCGGTCCTGATGTTCAAAGCCAGCAAGGATCAGCTATTCCGTCGCAGGCAACGTTATACGAGAGTCAAAGCTTTCCTTTATCAATGCTCACATTCCAGCGGGATTTACTGAATCGCTCTGGGAGTGCTGTTCTTCCTTTTAGTTCCAGAGAACCTCAGAAAAACTGCAGTAAACACAAAGGAGTGGGAAATACTGATGAATGTTTGAACCGGGGACTGAGTAGATACCGACTTGGAACTTGATTGGCCACAAATATCTGATCATGGCATCTCCTAAAATTGAGTTCCCTGGACATATTCTCAGAATCCCCAAAGGAAGCAAAGCAATTCACTGACTGTTGCGGCACGAGATCTGCACTGAGGTAATTCAACTACGACGTTTGTCCCTGTTACATGTCTAGTCATTAACTAGAGCTTAATTCGGCTTGTTTTGATTGGGCTAATCAACACACACACAGTATTACCGGCTACCGTAGAAGGAAAACTGAAGCCAGCGAGGATCACAAAGCTGAATAAAAATAACTGCGCAGCCACACAGCAGGTAACCATCCACATGCTGAGTACATAGCAGGTGAGAAGTCTCTTGTCCTCACATTTGGGTTATAGATGTTCTTGCTCACAGAAGTACAATGAAGAGCTGCCTAGAAAGTGAATGAAGGCTCTCAGTATGGCAGCTATCCCAACTGTGGAAACTTCTGAAAGTCCCATTTCCTCTCCAGAGAATTAGTTGGCTGACACTAATCAACAACACCAGTGTGAGTGTGCGTTTGAACGTAGATGTGTGCATGCATAGTTATTTTATGTCCATTGTGTATTTTTTTCTGACAGCAGGGGGAAAGGTCATTCAGACCATCAAATCTATGCTAACCCTTGGAGCACTCCAGTCATTTACATCCCCTATTTACTTTCCTGTGATCTAGTCTCTCATCCACATCTATCATCACCCCCCGATACTCCCAACAGCCACCTACACTGGGGGTTACCTATCAGCTGATCTACGAACCAGCAGATCTCTGGATGAGGGAGGAGAGACCTGTGTGCTCACAGGGAGAAGGCTGAAGCTCTAAACAAGCAGCTAAGGTCGAATTGAAACACTAGAAAGTCTGCAGATGCTGGAAATCAAGCAGCACACACAAAATGCTAAAGGAACTCAGCAGGCCAGGCAGCATCTATGCAAAAGAGTGAACGGTCAACGTCAAACTGAGGCCCTTCATCAGGACCGGAAAAGATGCTGAGAAGTCGGAATAAAGGTAGGGGGAGGAGAGGAAGATGTACAAGCTGGTAGTTGATAGGTGAAATCAGGAGGGAGGCATGGAGAAGGGGGTAAAGAGCTGGGAAGTTGATTGGTGAAAGAGATAAAGAGCTGGAGAAGGGGGGATCTGACAGAAAAAGATAGAAGACCATGGGAGAAAGGGAAGGGGAGGAGCACCAGAGGGAGGTGATGGGCAGGTAAGGAGATAAGGCGAGAGAGGGAAATGGGAATGGGGAATGGTGAAGGAGAGTGGGGGCAATTACTGGAAGTTCAACAAATCGATGTTCAAAATTGAACTCCGTCCCTGGAGCAGTTAAACAGCTGCATAACCTTCTGTGTGCTACCCATGTCAATGTCGGCATGCTCAGATGCAAGTGTGGTCCTGTACAAGCTGTGGGTTTGCTTGCCTCTTCATGAGAGGTTGGTGCTTTCTATTGTAGGCAGAAGATTAGGTGTACAGTACAAATAGCTACAATGTACCTTAATTTGTTCACAAAAAAGCTATTACACTGTCAATACATCATGTAATTTCTTAAAATATATTCTAAATCTGTACTGTCTGTCCATTAATAGCAGTTTGGCATTTCACTTTTACAGAACAAAGCAAGAGTGATGGCACAGACGTTAAACGATGGAACAATCACCTAAACAGTCTTTCCAAGTGAAGCCGCACCTCACCAAAGCACTTACACTTTAGTGTACTGCATTCAGTGTTCTCTACTTTGGAAACAGCAAATATACTTTGCAAAATATGTGGGTTCTTTCCTCAGGACTGACCTTGACCTCCCCCTGTCCCTTGCCCATGCTGGCCTGCCTGTCTGTGTACTTTTGCACTGTTATGAGTAGGCCCAACACACACTTGATGAATACTATCTTCTGTCAGGGCACTTATTATCTTACAGACTCGAAACTGAACTCTAACTTTGGGTAAATTGCTCTTTGTCTCTGTTTCTATCCACTATGATTTTGGCACAGTCTTTCTTCCTTCATTGGGGCAGCCAACAGCAAAGCTGATCTAGAGCCTTGCTGAAGCAAAACATAACAGCCAAAAAAGCATAACCTGTAACTATGACACTAGCCCATCGGAGATCTACTGATCTACCCACCTCTTCCCCACATTCTCTGCAAAAGAAAACTAAATATTTTTTTCCCCTCTCAGTCCCAGTTCTGATGAACGGTTTCACACCTGATAGGTTAATTCTGTTTCTCTGCCTGTGACTTGCTAAGTATTCCCAAAATTTTGTTTATATTGCCAACGTCTGAAATTTCAGATTCTCATTTGTTATTTTCTCTGATCTAAGGAATGATTTTATGATTGTCTTATTGTTCTATTCACTGACTCCTGTTAAGCTTCAGTTTCGAGTCCAGCAGTCCATCTTACGGATCGTACCTGCGATGCCCACTCCTGGTTCTTCTGCTGCAGCTGTAAGCATTGTTCTTGTATTGAGTCGTGGCTGCTCTTCAGTGACAGGTTTTCCTTTTCCATTGCAACCATCCGCTGCTCCAGGTTGTGTTTCTGTTCTGACAACAGGGTGATCTGTCAAGAAGCAATGAAAATCTTCATGATCACTCCCTTAAAACCTTTGCAAGAATTGGTTTTAATTAATCCAGAGAAGGCCAACATCTTCATAGCAACATTGTAAATACACAGTATTTTTAAAGTTTTACATGATCTGTATCATTAGCAAATGCTGGAGCACTTCCGAAGCACTGTCAAAGGAATTGTTAACTGCTGGATCAACATACTGAAAGTACTGGAGGAACTCAGCAGGTCAGGCAGCATCTATGAAGGAGAATAATCCATCACAGTTTCAGGCCAAGACCCTTCATCAGGACTGGAAAGGAAGGGTTAGAAACCAGAATAAGATGGTGGGGGTGGGGAAAGAGTACAAGATGGCAGGTAATGGGTGAGACCAGGTGAGGGGGAAGGTGGGTGGGGGAGGGGGGAAACTACCATAAGGTGGAGAAATCAACTTACTACTTCTTCAGTTCCCCACTTTTACCTCTTCTCCTCACCTGGCTATCACCTCTCCCTGGTGTCCCTTCTCCTACCCCTTCACCAATGGTCCACTCTCCTCTCCTATCAGGTTCTTTCTTCTCCAGTCCTTTATCTTTTCCAAGTATGACCTCTGAGATTCTTACTTCATCCTCCCCCCCACCCCACTTGACTTTCTAGCTTGTCTTCCTCCTTATTCTATCATCTTCCCACTTTCTTTCCTCTCCTGATGAAGGGACTTTGGCCCAAAGTGTTGAATGTTTATTCATTTCCATAGATGCTATCTGACCTGCTGAGTACCCCCCAGCATTTTGGGTGTGATACTCCTGTGTTTACATTAACCACTGGGACTGATCTGACCTTAGGTGGCTATCTCCATGTTCATCCAAGACTCCTATGTTCCAAACAGATCACATACCACAGGCTAAACATTGAGGGATCATTTTTCAGATAGGGCAGTCGGGACTTACAAGACAACCAGGCTCAGTCTCACACTTCAGGTCCTTAAACAGTTTACATGTCATGGTCTATCAGACAATTTCAGAGGCTCACCAGATTAGCTGGCAGCAGGAGTAGGATACCAGAGTAAAACCAGCTTACTGTAAAATACATCATAGGTTTTACTTCCCTTTTCTAACTCAGAGCATAATTGTAGCTCTTCTATTCAGTTAAGGGTACTTAAAATTACAGAAGAGTGGATAAAGCTGGATTCCTATTCAGTAGACGCACCGAACTCACAGGACTATTTCAAACTCCATAATTAGTCAGATGTTCAAATTTAAAAAAAAATATTGAGGTACAAGTGTTGCCAATAATCACCAGCTTTCTGTTTCTGCAAAAGCACACTTCAGCAGAAAACAGATTTATCTGTGCCATGGAACATACAGGGGCCTTTAAAACATTGACAGTCACAATTTGAATCACACTGTCACAATGTTTCTGAATAACTATTAGAAAATTGGTTCCTTAAACAACCCATAAATGATACAATTTAAAATTATTATTGTTTTCAAATTCCTTTGTGGGATACTTTGTAATCTGAGTTTGTCCTATACTGATCTGTGCAACTTCAGTTTTCCTCACCCTACCCTCAACCCCATCATGTGTGCCTTATTAAAAAGTTTGGTTACCGTTACTGCCAAGCTTACATAATAAAGACCGTTTTTTTGGGGGGGGTGGGGAAGGGGTGAAGAACGAGAAGCGATAGCCTCTCTCTCCATTTGTTGATGATACTGCCTTTGTGAGATGATGCAGAGAGAAATCAGAAAGAGGCAAATACCCACTAATGTCTATTGGCCACATACAGCTGGTAAATGGTTAACAAAATAATCCCCAAATGTCTATTGTTCATTTCCAATCTCTAGTGTTATAGCTCCCATTAGTGCGCACAACTGATATGTCAAAAACACAGTGGCTCTCTTAATTAACTGACTGGCATACTTTTAACTTCAAAATAAAATACAAAATACTGGAAATTGTTCCCTGTAAAAATGACCTCCGTTTCTCTCCCATTCATGCATCCTGAACTGCTGAATATTTCTGAGATATTTCAGGTACCTGTATTGGTTTGTTATTGGAGATCAATACACTTCCTGTAGCAGGAAACGGCACCTGGGAAGTACTTTTGCATTTGTATTATCGGTCAGATCTACTACAGGTCACCCTGCCCACCTGATCCAGACAGTTGAGACCCAGGTGAACATGGGAAAGTATTTGTTCCATCATCACACAAGCTCCAGCAAACATTCCTCTCCATCGGAGATGGGGGAAATATAAAGACCAGCCAGGTTGGTGATGGTAGTATTTCTGTTATCTATCTCTTGTCAGACCCAGCTCACTTCTTTCTAAATGTGTGCCTGTTTACCTTGGTTAGAAACTGTAATGGCGTATCAGTCTGGTACATCTCCTCCTCGAATGAGCAATTGGATAAGACAGTTTGTTGAAATTGAGTGATGATGGAACAATTTCGCTCCTGTATTCACTCAGTGCAGGCTTGTCTCTCTGTTGGTATTTGGTGCTTCAGTTACAGAGACCCGAACACTCAGAAGTGACCTCAGGCCTCTGACCATAGAAACATACATTCAATGGTCCTTCATTAGGTACCGCCTGTGTCTAATAAAGTGGCCACTGAGTGTATGTTCATGGTCTTCTGCTGCCGTAGCCCATCCACTTCATGGTTCAACATATTCTGCATTCAGAGACGCTCTTCTGCCGTTGTAACATGTGGTTATTTGAATTACTGTCACCTTCCTGTCAGCTTGAACCAATCTGGCCATTTTCCTCTGACCGCTCTCATTAACAAAGCATTTTTGCCCACAGAACCGAACTGCCACTCACTGGATGTGTGTGTGCGCATGTGTGTTTTGTCATGCTATTCTCTGTAAACTCTAGAGACTGCTGTGCATAAAAATTGCAGGAAATCAGCAATTTCTGAGATACTCTAAACTACCCCATCTGGCATCAACAATTACTCCACAATCAAAGTCACTTAGATCACCGTTGTTCCTCATACTGATGTTTGGTTTGAACAACAACTGAACCTCTTGACCACGTCTGCATGCTTTTATGCATTGAATTGGTGCCACATGACTGGCTGATTAGCTATTTGCATTAGAAAGGTGTACAGGTGTATCTAATAAAGTAGCTTCTAGTTTAACTACTTTGCCAGCTTTAAATATTATTGCCAATAACTTTTCTGATGAGATATTTGTTAAACTAAATCAGTACTCAATAGAGATGCTCAGGTCTGATCTCTCAAGATGAGGCCTTGCATCTCCAGATCATTAAATCAACACTTGGGTGAGACCAAAAAATGAGTCACAGGCTAGACAATCTACTGTCTTTTCTAAATCACGTCTCTGAAAATGCAGTCACATCATTTTGAGAGCCACCTCAATCCTCAGGCTCCATGTTTCAGCTCTGCCCTGTGTACTCACCTCGGCCTGGAGACTCTGAGCCCTTGTCGCATTGTCAGTCAACAGAAGTTTCTTTCCCATAAACATGCCTCGCAGTGCTTGGATCTCCTGGGCAAGAGTCTGCTCCGCTTTGGTCGCCTGGTGAAAAGAGGTACTGTATTTACTGAAGAGCGCACCATTCTCCAAAGGAACATGCACATGCAAAGCTACTATACCATGGTTTAAATAACACCTGAATGGACATTTTAAAAACTGTAGATCTGGGAATCCAAAATAAAAGCAAAAAAAAATGCTGTAAAAACTTCAAAGGAAATTTTATTAACAAAGTACATATATGTCATCATATACAACACTGAGATTCATTTTCTTGTGGGCATACTCAACAAATCTATAGAATAGTAATTATAACAGGATCAATGAAAGACTGCCCAACTAGGGCTTTCAGCCAGAGTACAGAAGACAACAAACTGTGCAATTGCAAATATAAATAAATAGAAATAAATAATGAGAACATGAGATGAAGAGTCCTTGAAAGTGAGTCCATTGGTTATTGGAATGATGGGCAAGTGAAGTTGAGAGAAGCTATCCCCTTTTGTTCAGGAGCCTGATGGTTGAGGGGTAGTAACTATTCTTGAACCTGGTAGTGTGAGTCCTGAGGCTCTTGTACCTTCTACCTGATGGCAGCAACGAGAAGAGAGCATGACCTGGTGGTGGGGATCCCAGATGATGGAGCATGGGTCATGGGATGTAGCGGGTCAAGGTCTATGAAGAGTGAAACAGTTAATGTTTCTGGTCAATGTCCCTTCATCAGAAGTGAGAAGAGGAGAAACAAAGTTAGAAGGCAGGGTAGGAATCGACAGGTCTAATGGAATATCTCTCATTGGATGACACCAGGGCTGCCATGGGGATGTTGTAAATGAGGTCATCTGATTGAAGGGTTAGTGGAGGCAGTTTGAGAGGGAGAATAGGGGATTTTGTTTGTAACAAGCTCTCAAACAAGAATATGAATTCTAAAATATAAATGCTGTTTATCCATGGGCATTAGCTCCTAATGTATTCCCACAATGGAGTAAATTCTCTGTCCGTTATGTGTCAAGTCAAATTTTCCGCAGAAGCTTTAAATAAATTTTAAAATCTATTAAAGACGCTAGATTGTGCTGGATGCGGCCTGCAGCCCAGTGTTGCTGCCCTCCGTTCCCAGACAGCTGCTCAGAGCTGGTTGTTGAGGGCTGACCTTGTTGGCTATCTGTACCCTCTCATGGGGCATCATTGCTGAATGTCCACCGTGCTGTGGGTGGCTCACTACCTCTGCAATGCCTTTGACAGAGGCAAGATGGACTGATTTCTCATCTGTTAATAGGTCTTGAAAGTTTCTGTCCTTGTGCCATTTATTGGGTACTATACTTGAAGTTCCGGCTGGTGGCATAGTGGCATCAGCGCTGGACTCTGGGGAGAGAGGTCCCAAATTTGAATCTGGTTGGGTTGAGTGTCGAGCTAGCAACTCGACCTCGTAAAAAAAAACCTGGAGAGGGATGGGTCTCTGCCAGGTTTCAGATGCCCAAGACACGCCGTACGATGAGCAATCACCAAAAAGATCGGTGCAAAAAGCTTGTCGTGACGGCACCCCGACGACTCCACCAGGAGTTAAGGGTGCACACACACACATACTTGAAGTAAATGATTGAAAAAGATTTTTAAAAAATTAACACTTTGTTAATCTAAGACATAACACTTAGAAGTAATTAAAAAAGATTACAGTGAAACAAAATAATTAGTAACCATACACCTCTCCTCCCCTTCCCCCCCCCCCCCCCACAATCCCAAACCCCCAGCTTCGCCTCATAATTCACAGGTCTAGAATCTCCACTGAGAAGAACGAGGTCTCTGATCCCACGTGGGTTGTGGGTTGTGACCTGGTTTAAATTTGGACTGTTATTCTGGGGAATCATATCAAGACTGGCTTCTGCATCCATACACTAGAGCTGGTACGTGGTGGTACATTGGCTGCTTGTTAAGCCTGGGTCATTTCACTAGATGAAAGCCAGTGGCTCAGTTCCACAGTAAGATTCACCCCAGCAGATTAGAGATCAGATATGCACTTTATAGCCAGTGTGCAAAGGAATTCCCTTATGTCGTAAAGCCACCTGTTCAGAAGTTGCTACGGCCGCACAATGTTTGCATACAAAGTGATCAGTTGCCATATGAATGCTTTTTTCAGTACATTCTGTGCTGATTCAATCACTCCCAATCCTGTTTTCTGATATTATCTCAGCATGTGACATTGACGCAAAAATACGGCCCACCTTTATTCTCCCTTTGGGCTATTACATCCGTTTGACAATTCACCAAGATATTGTTATCTCCTTATAAGTATTTTCAACAGTAAACAACAATAGCAAGTGTTACTAGCTTTCTATTAATTCAAAACATTGTGATCAGCAGGACAACACGTCCTTTATTTGCTAGATTCGTGTGGGAGGTGCTCATGAAAAGCATTGTAAGTGATTCAGGAAGGAAGGAAGGACAAACTAGTGTGTTTTATAAATATGAACATTATCTACTGGAGAGCTGGAGAGGGGGTATTTAGGGCTGGAAATTTAAAGCCTGCTATTTCAATACAAAAATAGGAATAATGGGGTAGGCCAATTGTTTCTGCCTGCTTCTGTCCTACTGAACTTGTGTCCTCACATCTCTATTCCATTCTATGCCTCTTGGTTCAGTCCCTTCCCACCCACCTACATCCACTACACTTCTCATGCCCTCGATGTCCTCAGTAACCTTCAATTCCCTGGCCCTGACCGCCTCATCTTCACCATGGATGTTCAGTCCCTATACACTTCTATCCCCCATCAGGAAGGCCTCAAAGCTCTCTGCTTCTTACTTGACAGAAGAACCAACCAGTCTTCCTCCACCACCACCACCCTTTTCCATCTTGCAGAACTGGATCTCGCCATGGCCAGCATCTCCTTCAGCTTCTCACTTTCTCCAAACTCAAGGGGTAGCCATGGGCACTAGCATGAGTCCCAGCTAGGTCTGCCTCTTTGTCAGCAATGTAGAATAGTCTATGTTCAAAGCCTTCCCCGGTCATACTCTCCAACTCTTTCTCCGCTATATTAATGACTGCATTGGTGCTGTTTCATGCACCCATGCTGAGCTAATCAATTTTAAACAACTTTGCCTCTAACTTCCACCCTGCCCTTAAATTCACCTGGTCCATCTCTGACACCTCCCTCCCCTTTCTCATTCTCTCCGTCTCCATCTCTGGAGCCAAACTATCAACTGACATCTTTTATAAACCTACTGATTATCCTGACGATACCTCTTCCCACCCTATCTCCAGGTCATTCCCTGTCCTCAGTTTCTTTGCCTCTGCCAAATCTACTCACAGGACACAGCTGTCCTGACACCCTCCTTCTTTAAAGGTGGAGTTCCCCTCTCTCTATTATTGATGCTGCACTCACCTGCATCTCCTCCATTTCCCACACATCCATGCTCACCCCACCATAATAGTCCCTCTTGTCCTTACCCACTACCCCATCTGCCTCCGTAACCAGTGCGTTATCCTCCACAACTTTCACCAGCTCCAAAGGGATCCTACCACTAAGCACAGCTTTACCACCCTTACTCCACAATTCCCTTGTTTCCTCGTCCCTCCCCACTAATCTCCCTCCCAGCACTTATCCCTGCAAGGGGCCAAAGTGCTACGCCTGCCCATTCACCTCCTCGCTCACCTCCATCTAGGGCCTCAAATAGTCCCTCCAGGTGAGGCGACCCTTCACACTTGCGAATCTACTGGGGTTGTCCATTGAGTCTGGACTCCTGATGCAGCCTCCTCTACATTGGTGATAGCCGCTGTAAATCGGGGAACTGCTTCACTGAGTACCTCTGCACCATCCATCACAAGCGGGGCTTCCTCGTAGCTAAACATTTTAATTCCCATCCCCAAGCCGATGTGTCAGTCGGTGGCCTCCTCTTGTGCCACCCTGAGGGTGGAGGGGCAACCCCTTTTATTCCGTCTGGGTACCCTCCAAACTGATGGCATGAATATCGATTTCACCTTCCGGTGAACAAATCCCTCTCCCCCCTTCCTCTATTCCCCACTCTGACCTTTCACTTTTTCCTCACTAGCATATTACTTCCTCCTGGGTCCCCTCCTCCTTCCATTTCTCCTATTGTCCACTCCTCTCCTATCAGATTCTTTGTTCTCCAGCCCTCGACCTTTCCCACCACCTGGATTCACCCATCACCTACCAGCGAGCCTCCTTCTCCTCCCCACCCCCCACCTTTTTACTCTGGCATTATCTCCTTTCCTTCTCAGTCCTGAAGGGCCTCTGTCCAAAACGTCAACCGTTTACTCTTTTCCATCAACGCTGCATAACTTGCTCAGTTCTTCCAGTGTTCTGCTTTCCAGCACCTGCAAACCTTCCTCGTATTTAGGAATAACTTCAATTACGTCTGAACCTCTGAACATTGAAAGACTGCCAGGACTTAACCCACGTCTGTACCATCTGGAACCCAAACGTTTCCAGAAGTCTCAGCACAGTCACAATTGCAACCCCAGCGTCTTGCCCAGTATCCCCACAGCATAAACACGACATGGAGTAAACCTGTATAACGTTCTTCACCTTCAGAAGCAGATTAAACAGTATAAATTTGTTTTCTTTCAAGGTTACAATGGAACGTCTTTTCACAACACCAGGAACGGATCATCCTGAACCGGTTCTTTTGCATTGTTTGTTCCTCAGGCAGATGACCTGAAAATGATATTCTCTGCTACCCTGTTGTGTAAGGTTCCCCTATCCCATGACTTTTCTGTCATAGGGGCAAAGCAGAGCACGTCTACAAATGCAGCCTATATTCCCACGCAGCAAATCCAAGGCTTATGCCTCTACACCACAGCCCTAAGGAGTCTGCCCTGTGTTTTAATGGTGCTCTGACTCTACACCAGAAATCCACGTACCTCGGTGCCCATGCCGCATATTTTCAGCTACATTTTCTTGTAGTGAACTTTTTGCCTCACACTTTTACTGTGAATTGAACGCTTTGTGATTACAGTGTCAACAAAACTATATAAGCAATAGGGCCAGGAGTGGGCCATTTTGAAACTGCTCTGCCATTCATAGAGTCGCAGAGTTGTAGAGCACAGAAAAAGGTCCTTCAGCCAACCAGCTCTAAGATAAAAACACAAAATGCTGGCAGAACTCAGCCCAAAACATCGTCACTACCTCCTCCCATAGATGCTATCTGGCCTGCTAAGTTCTGCCAGCATTTTGTGTGTTTATTTATTTCCAGCATCTGCAGATTCACTCGTGTCAGCTCTAAGATGACCTTTTTGCTCATTTACACTAATCCCATTTGCTCACATTAGGCCTGATTCCTTCCATAACTGTCTAAAAGTCTCTTAAATGTAGTGATTGTATCTGAATCCACAATCTCTTGTAGCAGCAAATTCCAGGTTACAACCACACTCTGAAAATTCTTTCTCCCAAAAACTCCTTAAAAAAATTCTTTCTTCACGCCTTAAACCTCTCTTTTTTTTAAAAATACCTCCATGATGGGAAAAAGATTCTGAAAATCTATCCTTAATAAACATGAGAAAATCTGGAAATCCAAGCAACACACACAAGATGCTGGAGGATCTCAGCAGGTCAGGCAGCATCTATGGAAATGAATAAACAGTAGACGTTTTGGGCTGAGAACCTTCTTTAAGGACTCACAACATAATTTTATTTACCTCTGTCAGATCATACCACAGTTTCCTTTGTTCCTGAGAAAACAAATGCAGTCTTCCAGTCTCTCTCCATAACTAAAGTCCTCCAATCCAGGCAACATTTTGGAGAACCTCTGCACCCTCTCCCATGCAACTACAGCCACTCATTAAGATCATGGTTGATCTTTTACCTCAGTGCCCTTTTTAAGCATTTTCCCTTATTTTTGATATTATCAATTTCTGTTCAGACTGCAATTGAGACTCCACATCCCTCTAGAGAAGATTCACCACATCTGAGTGAATAAATCTCCTCATCTCAGTCCCAAATGGCCTAACTTTATTTCTGATATTATGACCTCTGGTAAGCATCTTCCTTGCATCCAACCTGTAAGGTCTCAGTAAGTTTCAATAGTACATTTAATATCAGAGAAATGTTTACAACATACACCCTGGATTCTGTAAGTTTCAATGACATCGCCCTTTGTTCTGAATTTTACAAAGTGTCTGTTTAACGTCTCTTGTTGCAGCAAATCAACTTGGGAACATTCTCTGCATCCACTCTATGCGAGTGCATTCTTTCTAAGGTAAGGAGAACAAAACTATTCAAATTACTCCAGGTGTGATCTCACAAAAGAACCTTCATAATTATAGCAGGACATCTTTATTCCTGTCCGTAAATCCTCTTGCAATGAAAGCCAACAGAACATTTGCCTTCCTAATTATTGATTGCAGCTGTAGTTTCCCTTTCAGTGATGTGTACAAGTTCACCCAGGTCCCTTTGAACATCAGCACCACCTGATATCTCACCATATAAAAAAATTATTCAGCTTCTCTGTTTCGTTGCACAAAAGTAGAAATATGATATTTGGTTGCCGCACTCAAATCGTCGTAATGCATCCTGCTCCCCCCCACCCCAGGACATACCCTGCCATCCTGAGATAGAACTGGGTATTGGACAGGAATCTCAGTCCAGGTCAACATATCACCCTCAGCTCCACGTGCTCTAACTTTGTCGACCAATCTCATCTCCATATTGATCGATTCTCCTTTTCTATCCTATAAGTCACATTCTCAAAGAACTCCAACAGATAAAGCTTGACTTCCCTTTCAGAACCATATATTGAGCTGCCCAACCTGATTACTCTTTCCAGGATAATCTGTTAATAAACCTTTTGTTATAGTATTTTCTCAACTATTTATGTTTATCTAACAGGTCAATGTTGCTTGTTTTCCCTTTCCTTTCTTTCTTAAATACTGGGATCTCATTCATTACCCTCCTGTCATAGGCCACACTGTAGCTAGATGTAATATCAGATTCAGATTCAGTTTATTGTTATTTAGAAACCACAAATGCAATGCAGTTTAAAAAATGAGACAACATTCCTCCAGAATGAAATCACAAAAACGCATGACAAAACAGACTACACCAGAAAATCCACATAACGTTTGGCAATCCCCAATCCAGAGTCCAGAGAGGCTGCTGCGTATTAATAGCGTGCTCCCCGGAAAGGAGCTCCAATCCCACCAGACACACAAGATCAAAAAATAAAGCTACAAGACCTGCACAAAACCGCATAGTTACAACATATAGTTACAACAGTGCAAACAACAGCATAATTGATCAAAAACAGACCATGGACACAGTAAAAATAGTCCAAAGATGTTAAAAGACTATAAGTTTGAAAGAAAATATGTAATATGTAATATGTAACATGTAATTGTGTCATGGTTCTACACAGACTAGTACTCCTACTACAAAAATATAAAATTGCTATTCTGTATCAGAGAAGCTGTTTTCTGTTGTCTAACCTGTGCTTTCTGCACAGGAGATAACAAGTACCCATTTCTTTTACACAAAACAATTCTGTTCTGTGTAACTCTATCCATTAGGCAATGGATTGAGACTGACAAAATCCTTTGACTTTAATAACTACTTTTGACACTCATTTGATGCAATGTTAGGGAGAGAACATTAATGCCGAATCCTTCAGGAATACACAGAGTTTATCCAAATGTGTCATATTGGCTCAGTTAGTAAAATTCTTATCCAAGTAAGATATCCCAGTCTAGAATCCTGCCATGTTGGATATGAAGTATTTTGCTCAATACTTTAAGGCAATATCACATCAATCTGGGTATGTGGCAAAATATTCCAGACCACTGAAGATACCCAAGTACTTGGACATTTCCAGACAATATTCGTGAAACATTGTCAATAATAAATTTGTATTTCTTATTCTGGGCCACTAATGGATGTACTTAACTCCCTAACAGAAACTGATAGTGGTAAATGATACATACTTCGAAGTATTCCTTGCAAAATGTACTAAGACATACTATCAGTATGCCTTACTTCCAAAAGGGTTTTGTGTATGCAAAATGAAATTGGTAGATTTACTGAAATATGATTCAAACTCACTGAAGAAAAACACAAAGAAACTCAGTGAATGAAGAGAATTAGGTCTAGACTTTTATTAAATGTGATACTCAGGAAGCATCAACAGTACTGATGCCTGTCGACTGGACAAGAAAGAATACCAATGCCTGATTCAACTATTTTTACCCGAAGCAATCATCTGTGAAAGCTTTGTAACCTCAGAATTGATTCTCAGAAATACAAAGCACTGTGGGAGCGGCTTGACGGTGCTGCGTTTGTTCAGTCAATGTAATTAACAGAGCCTGGCACTGCTCTCGGTCTTGCTGTTACACTCTCCTCTATCACATGAGGCTCTGCAACACGAGAATGACTCACTCATGTACCCATTTCTGAGGTTAACATGTGAGAAGTGGAACACCAACACACATACGGAGGGACAGAGAGGTACACAAATATGTAACGGAAAATGGATCAGTCACAGAGAGACCCACTTTAGAGCTTCTGCAAGGTTTTCTCCAAAACAGGGTGAATAATTAACCACAAATAACATGCTCTTTCCTTTCTATAAGTGGAATTCAAACTGTACTTCTTAGTCTGTCTGAAGTTAACTTGTTCCTCTCAATGCTTACACAAGGCTTCCCACCTCATTTCCATGTGTGGAAACTAGTATTCATAGCTCAGGAACAGTGGTTCTCGGGCTTTGTTATATCTTCTATAGAACAATAGACAATAGACAGTAGGTGCAGGAGTAGGCCATTCGGCCCTTCTAGACAGCACCGCCATTCACTGTGATCATGGCTGATCATACACAATCAGTAACCTGTTCCTGCCCTCTCCCCATATCCCTTGACCCCGCTATCTATAAGAACTCTATCTAACTCTCTCTTGAATGCATCCAGAGACTTGGCCTCCACTGCTTTCTGGGGCAGGACATTCCACATATCCACCACTCTCTGGGTGAAAAAGTTTTTCCGCATCTCTGTTCTAAATGGCCTACCCCTTATTCTTAAACTGTGGCCTCTAGTTTTGGACTCACCCATCAGCGGGAACATGCTTCCTGCCTCCAGTGTGTCCAATCCCTTAATAATCTTATATGTTTCAATCAGATCCCCTCTCATCCTTCTAAATTCCAGTGTATACAAGCCCAGTCGCTCCAATCTTTCAACATATGACAGTCACGCCATTCCGGGAATTAACCTTGTGAACCTACGCTGCACTCCCTCAATAGCAAGAATGCCTTTCCTCAAATTTGGAGACCAAAACTGCACACAATACTCCAGGTGGGGTCTCACCAGGGCCCTGTACAGTTGCAGAAGGACCTCTTTACTCCTATACTCATTTCCTCTTGTTATAAAAGCCAGCATGCCATTAGCTTTCTTCACTGCCTGTTGTACCTGCATGCTTGCTTTCATTGACTGATGTACAAGAACACCTAGATCTCACTGTACTTCCCCTTTTCCTAACTTGACTCCATTTAGATAGTAATCTGCCTTCCTGTTCTTGCCACCAAAGTGAATAACCTCACAGTTATCCACATTAAACTGCATCTGCCATACATTTGCCCACTCACCCAACCTGTCCAAGTCACCCTGCATTCTCATAACATCCTCCTGACATTTCACACTGCCACCCAGCTTTGTGTCATCAGCAAATTTGCTAATGTTAAAGCAAGCGCATCCATTGCTTAGAAAGGCTAGTTCTGTTATAGGAGTCAAACTGGAAACACTGGAGACTGTGGTAGAACAAAGGACCCAATGGAAAATCCTGGCAATTCTGGATAATGTTTCTCACCCTCTGCATGCCACCTTGGCTGAACAGAAGAGCACTTTTAGTAACCGACTAAGACAACTATGTTGCTCCAAAGAGCGCTATATGAGGTCATTCTTACTCTCGGCCATTAGGCTCTATAACCTATAGTCAGGGAAGTGATGACCCCCTCCTGTTAGACTGTTTGACATAACTTATTTTTTATTCTTTCTTACTTCTCTTCTGATATTTGTATATCAGTGCACCTGTAATGCTACTGTGACACTGTAATTTCCTTTGGGATCAATAAAATATATATCTAAAGTCAAAGGTCAAGATATACATAATAGAAAGAAATAATTCTGGACAACCTTAACAATTGTGCTTTCCCTTTAAGAGAGTCCACCTCAGTTAACATCAAGTTAAGTACACATTGTGCAGTTCTGGTATAACAGTAGCAAGTACTAAATAGAGCAAGGGAGGTTTAAGAAAGACACACAATGTGGTATGGCAATAAATCATCCTCTGTGTACAACACGTACAGCAGGTTACACAAAGCACAGGATACAATGTACAAAGAAAGGCATATGCTGGGATTAGTAAAGCAGGACACCATGCACTCAGTCTGAAGCTAAAAAGGAGTACTGGACATACTGGCATAGCCTAATACTTATCAGGCACACCATGTACTGGACACGGCACAGAAGGCATTACACCCACTGGTCCCAGTGAAACACACACTTGTAAAACACGTACTGGGTACAGCAAATGCTTGCTACAACACAGCAAGTAATGCACATGGGTAATGCAGAAAGGGCAGTTTATCAAGGGAGTACACATGCAGTTTCTAAATATAGGAGTATCACTTGAGAACTAGATTGTACAGAGTGGAAATGCAGCCCAACTCAACACGACCCATCTGATACCAGAGTTAGACTAACCAATAGGAAGGAGCAAGCCCAAAGATCCCTGATTATATGCTTTCAGCTAATGCTGATTTCTGTGGGTATTTAACTTTTATTTTTGATTATTCCATTATTAATTTTTGAATGTTTGTCAAAGTTAACCTGCATTTTTTTTGGGTCATACTAAAAATCCAAGAATTTTCCCAATTCCAGATTCTTAAACACAGTTTACCTGATGAGCAAGTGATTGTAAAAGCAACTGATTTTTTTTAAAGAAACTATACCATATTGAGTTTGACATTTCCTGGGGTCCCAGCTCTTCATGTTTAGTTTTGTTCAATTAAACCCATTTAAATTTCAATGTGTTATAATAAAATCGTGAGTACTAGTTTGACTTGGCACCAATAAAATGGCACGGACTATGGTCTCCTTGTGGTCCACCATCTGCTGTGCACAGGAAGTATACTCAAAGCAATGGTGCAAGAAATGAATAAGTTACCAGAGATCTGACATCATGTGAATGTTAAATTATTAAAAGGAATCAGAAGCTCTGTTGGTATAGAGTATTCAACTCCCATTAGAAAATACTTCCACAATTCTGACACTACATGATGAGAGACTCTTGTTTAGATCTTCCTAGCCTACATCAAACTTTGTTCTAGTCAAATGCTTGAGTTCTTATGCTTTGATTCATTTAACTATTAGTGACTTTTGCTGTTGCCCTTGCTAGTTGTTCAAATTTTACCAAAAGCAGTATCAACCAGTGAAGGTTAAATTCAGTCAAAATTTTAAAAGTATTGGGACAAGCTGAAGGAAAGACTTACATGATGAAAATGGTGGGGCCTTGGGATGTGTAGTAGAACAAAGAGGGCTGGGAAGACAGATAGATAATTTCTTCTAAGTGACAATATATGTAGATAGGGTCATAAAGAGAGCTTTCAGCATGTTGGCCTTTATAAATCAAGTACAGAAGTTGGGTTTTTTTTAAATTTGCTTAAGACGTTAGTTAAGCCAAATTTGAAGTACTGTGTAGAGTTCTGGTCACCTAACTACAGGAAACATATCAATAAGCTTGAAAGAGTATGGAGAAAATTTACAAAGATGTGGCCGGGACTTGAAGACCTGAGTTATAGGGAAAGGTTAAATAGGTTAGGACTTTATTCACTGGAGCGCAGGAGAATGAGGGGAGATCTCTTAGCGGCATACAAAATTATGAGGGGTTTAGACAAGGCTGGGTGAGACTAAAGATACAGGTCATAGGTTTAGGGTGAAAGGTGAAATATCTACAGGGAATCTAAAGGGAAATATCTTTACTCAGAGGGTGATACAAGTGTGGAATGAGCTACCAGTGGAAGTGGTTAAATTGTAACGCTTAAGAGAAGTTTGGATAAATAATTGTATTAGAGAAGTATGAAGGTCTATTGACTGGATGCAGATAGATGGGACTAAGCAGCAGACCAGGTCAGCATGCACTAGATAGGCTGAAGGGCCTGGTTCAGTGCTCTAGCACTCTATGACTCCTTGGATATTTTACTTCAACATTTCTTTGGTGGTTCCCCCGAGAAATGTTTAGTTTAAGTAAAATATTTCAGTGCGAAGCAGCTAATGGGAAAATGAAGCAGTCTGCTGCCATTGTGGTTTCACGAGGGGGGTTTCTTGTCTCTTCAGCTCAGGAGACTTCCTGAACACATTAAAAAGCAAGCAATAACCCCACCATGTCTATTTATAAATTGCACGGTAGAAAGAACAAGTCAGGTTGTTGCCTCGAGGAAGTTTACATTACAATAGTGGGTGGGGGAATGCAACCTTTGCAGCTTTATATAGTATGACGTTTGAAGAATTATCAAGACTAAAAAGGATTTGTGACGTTATCAGAGACCTTTCCTAGTTAACAATACGTTATAAAACCTACAAACAGTGATCTTTATATCTATAAAAGAAACGAGTGGAATCACAACAAATTGTCGTGAGAGACTAGTTGGCCAGTCAGAGCTGCCAGGATGATGTCAGCATGAAAGCAAAATTATTCACTTCAAAGGGTCCATTCCCTAATGGGAGTTAATGATTGAATCGCTACTGGAATGTACTTAATTAAAGCTCATTTTTTACGTTCCTGTTATTGCAGCATGCATGATTTCACCCATTTGAACTGTTAAGGACCAAGCTGAACATTAAAGAAACAGAAACTATGTACCCTTTTCTAAATGTGCAATCTACAAGTTAAGGCCTTTCACTTGTTAGTTAACCTCCTGTCTGCCCACAGAATGTTCCGAAACCAATACAGAATAATTAAGCACAGTGTTTCTTCAAAACAAAACCACCACCTGGGGAGGCTAATTGGAAATGAATGATGATAAAGACAATGAAAAAGATTTTTTTTCCATCTTGCATATACAACATTCCGTACAAGTGGGAAGGGTTGAATTGAAGGGGTGTAGGCTGCTCTAATGGGCAACAGAAAACAAACAACATCAGCCTAAAAGATGGCTGTTAATAAATATCCAACTGTGGCAATACACTGCAATTGGATTAGCAGAAGGATCAGAGGACAGCGGGTATTTACATAATCAGAAGGCAAAACACTGCAGATGCTGAAAATCTGAAATTAGAACCAGAAAATGCTGTTAATTCCTAACAGGGCAGATAGCATCTACAGAGAGAAACAAAGTTAATGTCTCAGGTAATGAATTTTCAACAGAACTATTGTCATTCCAGAAGTGTTGCTTGACTTGCCAAATACTTGCAGCATTTTATTAAGTCGTCATTAATGAAATACATATACCTTTGTGCTTTGTGCTCTGTTAAAGAAAACATTTGTGACAAGAAGTGCACTCCAAGGAGCTGCTTTTAAAGAGAAAATTAAGAATGTAGAAATGGCACTGGAAACACCAATGTCCTCAAACAGAAGAGCCTACAAAAAGAAGTAGACACAGCCCAGTCCATCACAGGTAAAGCCCTCCCCATGGAGTGGGGTCACAGGAAAGCAGCATCCATTAAGGACCCCCTATCATCCAGGCCATGCTCTCTTCTTGCTGCTGCCATCAGGAAGAAAGTACAAGAGCCTTAGGACCCACACCACCAGGTTCAGGAACAGTTATTACCCTACAGTCAATGGGCTCTTGAACTAGAGGAGGTAATTTCACTCACCGTATCGCTGAACTGTTCACACAACCCATGGACTCACTTTCAAAGACTCTTTATCTCATGTTCTTGTATTTACTCTGAATACCCACAAGAAAATTAATCTCAGGGTTGTATATGGTGTCATATATGTACCTGGATAATAACTTTGAACTTTGGACATAATCGACAGAAGAAGGAAGTAAGTGATTGATCTTTTGATCCTACTGCACTGTTCAATAAAATCATGCCTGGCACTGTATCCCTAGTCCCATTTCTACTGGATTGGCACATTGTTTGCTTCCCTTACAGCATCTACTGACCTCAGTCCTGAACATATTCAATGACTGACTGTCCTCCAGAGACAGATATTCTGGAGATCTACAATCCTGAGCAAAGTCATCATCCTGAACAGACATTTCTGGTTCTAGATTCTCCTTTCAACACAGGCTCTAGTATCCATCCTGTCAATTCCCATCAATAGAGGTTTATTTATTTACTTAGAGATACAGCATGGTAACAAGCCCTTCTGGTCATTGAGCCTGGATTGCCTAATTAAACCCATTTGAGCAATTAACCTACCAATCCGTGCGTCTTTGTGATACAGGAAAGAAAGAAAACCCATGTGGATCTTGTGGAGAACGTACAAACTCTTTATAGATACTGGTGTTTAAAAGATGTACTCCAGGATAACAGAGACCTGAGGATAGGATCTCTACTTCACCCACACTGAAAACCATAGTGTTTGGTTTAACTTGGAACTGGGGAAGACTGGCAATGATCTAGCAAATTCCTTCTCATGAATTCAACCCTGTGGTTGATAGCATTAGGTTAGTCTATGCTGCAGAAGTTAATTAAGAGAAATGTGTTTAATTCATCCAGGCCTTACTTCTCTCAGTTGCTCCATGAGTTTCTGGTTTTGTTCACTTAGATCACATTCCATATCTACTTTGACCTTCTCCACCTCACGCACGTATTGTTGCTGTTTCTGGAGCTCCAGCTGCAGCCTTTGCACATCTCCTTCCAGCTCTGCCACTCGAGCCTCCCACTCACTCTCCCTCATTTCATACTTCATGCGCGAGGTATATTTCTCCTGTTCAAGCTCCTAAAGGGAAGGCAGTCAGAAGAGATTCAGACAAGTTATATTACATCATTGTGAACACAGTTGGTGCCCATATCATATCTAACCGACTCCTGGAAAATACTTCCATTGGAAGAGGCCATGAGCAAATCATAACACCAATTATTAATTACAAAGTAATTATGACCAAGGTCTACAATTTAGCTCATTATATTCCATTCATTCAGGAAGGCTACATCATTCTCCCATATCAGCAAGGGTCATTCCTCTACTTCACTTGAATGTCCATTGGAGACCTTAAATACTCCTTGTGTGAAAAAACTCCTGTTATCATGCTTTAAGGTATAGTTTGCAAATTTGATTCTTTGCCACACTCATTTTGATTCTGGATTTATGTTTTGCTTTGCCTTAAGTAGTTTTCAGTAAGTCCATCTCTGCCACATGAGACAAAACTTGGATAAACAAGATAATCATGTTTTGTCTCATTTGCAGATCTTTACCATTAGGGATCAGAGTTGAGTCTCTGCTGCTCACAGCCTCCAGTGCCTGAACGTCTCCTTTACTTCATGATGAACCATAAACACAATTCTCAGCTCAACTTCCTTAAATTTAACTCACAATACAAATTTTTCATATGTGAAACTGCATTTAATGTTCCTTTGCATTTGCTCAAGCAGAAAGATACTTTAGCTATGATTAGTGGAATTATACACCAACTCCAGCTAAGAACTAATGCAACTTCTTTGGCGCTATTGTTTACATAATTCAAAAATTTTCATAGATGCTTACATTCAGTAAATACAACATTGTTTGTGTTGGTATTAATTCAATTTCTCTTCAATTATTTGGAGTAAATGTGTGTTTAATGAGAGGGGAAAATCAGGAGCGTCAGTGAATTAAATACTGTGTTTGCACCATGCAAGCATGGTGTTACTTTCATGTTACTTAAACTAATCAGCTACTTTCTTAGTAGCTGTCTGCTTTGTGCTCTATCATTAGTTTCTAGTGGTTTTTGAAACAAGATGAAAAATAAAAGCAATCTAACATACAAAGATGTACAGTGCCTTGAAAAAATAAATGAGTATTACAACCAGTGATTTTCATCAAATTAACTGAATTTTTATTTGTGAATCACATGCTTCTTTTTTTTCCACAGCAGAGCCCAAAAAACAGCGAAACTTATAAAACATGAAAAACTAAAAATTCAAAAACTGAAACGTCAGCAGTTCAAAAGTATTCATCCCCCTTTGCTCAATACTTAGTTGAACCACCTCTTGCAGCTACTACAGCCAGTTAGTAATTTTGGGTAAGTGCCTATTAGCTTTTCACAATGTGATGGAGTAAGATTTGCTCCTTCTCCTTGCAAAATTGCTCAAGCTATGCCAGGTTCGTTGAGGAGCAGTGGTGTACAGCAACCTTGAGGTCTTACCAGAGACGGCTGATCAGGTTTAGTTCAGTACCCTGAATGGGTCAATTGAGGACATCAATTTTCATTGATGGTTGGTCTGGTAGCTTTATTTGGGTTATTGTCATGCTGAAAGATTAACTGCATCCCCTGTTTTCTGGCAGAGAATAGCAGGTTTTTATCTAGGATTTCTCTGTATTTAGCAGCATTCATCTTCCCATCAATCCTGACCAGATTTCCAGTTCCTGCTGCTGAAAAGCATCCCAGAAGCATGATGCTACCCCCACCATAATTTACAGTAGGGATAGTGTTACCTGGCTGAAGAGCAATATTAAATTTACACCACATGTACAACTTAGTGTTGAGGCCAACTGTTCAACTTCAGTCTCATTCAATCATAAGGCCTTCTTCCACATCTTTAAAGCATCTTCTAAGTGACACTTTGCAATGTCTTCGTGGGCAAGAATATGCTTTTTATTTAAGCCAGTGCTTACAACTTGCCATTCTTCCATAAATACACTTTCTGTGCAAGGCCTTAGAGATTGTGGAGCCAAGTACTTCATCTTCGATTGCAGTCATTGACCTCTGCAGCTCACTCAGAGTGACTGTTGGCATTACAGTAGCCTCTCTTACAAGTGCCATTCTTTTCCAGTCATTAAGTTTAGAGGGGCAGCCTGACCAAGGCAGTGTGGCTATGGTTTCATAATGTTTCCACTTTTTCATGATGAACTGCTCTGAGATCCAAGGTATGTTCAGTGCCTTAGAGATGAACTTGTACACTTCCCCACATTTGTGCTTCTCTATTACCATTTCCCTTACATATATATATATAATATAATTTTGAAATCTATGTTAATATAATTGTGAAATAACCAGTCATTAATTATATGCTAATGAATATAATCCGTAAATTGTCTAAATAATAAACATACCACAACCTTTGAAACATTTTAGCGTTAACGTATTTACATTGTCAATGTTTTCAAGTTACAACACTGTTATAAATTGTAACAATAAACACAGAATGGAAGTCAATAGCTCACTGCTAATAAACTTTTGGCCTGCTGAACGGCAACTCCATCTTTGCTTTTGCCATTGTGCCTTTCAGTTATTTTGACTGCCTGGCATTGTTTACTTGTGGTGTGAGTTGTGCTTTGTGTTTGTTTGATCTGTATATTGCAAAAAAAAGGCATTTAAAGTTTCCTGCTTACAGCAATGGTTGGTCCATGCAGCTGTAAAAAAAATAGCGGGAACATTTTAAGAAATTCCTCTGATCTATTTGATAGCTTTATTCTTTAACATCTCAGACCTAGTACACATCTCTTCCACCACAATGTCTGAATAAAGAGATGTTTTCTTTTTCACATCAAGGATTTTCTTATATTCAAAAGATATTAAATTATTTCAAATAAAATTAAATGCTACTCATACACATTTCCTCTCTCAAATTCCTATACACAGAATATGTATATACTATATGTAAAGTATATATCTGCTCAATAGCTCATATTCCACTCAACTCTAACATCCAGCTTTTTCTTTTCTAACCTGATACATTTCCATATATTCTTGTCAACATCCTGCTCTTATTTCTTCCAAGTCCCAATACACTTACTTACACGTCTTCGTTCTTCCCTGCATCTTGTGGCACAATCAGGATTTATTACATGTCAAACATTTTTTTTGGCTAGGAGGTCAAGGTCACATTGTCCTTGCAATTCTTTCCTTTTATATTATAAGATTTCCAGCCAAGTTTTTTTTTTTACATTTTAACTCATTTTCTAATTGGTTCTTTCCAAAGTTGGTAATCGTTTCATGGACTTTAGCATTTTGCTGGATTTTTCATTAAAAAAAGGGGTTAAAAATAAACCCAATAAAGCACTGGTGTAAGTTTTATCAACACACCAACAGTTCAATGGACAGGACTCTGTTTAATGAATTATTGTTTCAAACTTTAGTGGACATAGATCATAAATCTATTTAAATTGTGTCTGAAATGAAATTCCAAGGGAATAAATTGACTTATTATCTGTCCCTAAATTGGTAGCACTCCGGTCTTTGGCTCAGAAGGTTGTGGATTTATTTCACTCCAGAACCCTAGTGTAAAAACTCTAGATTAACACATCAGATATAGCAATAAATGACAGTTTTTCCCAGATCTTAAACTACTTCCTTGCTCTTTAGGAAGTATTACTAAAAATAAAATCCAAGGCACTTCCTTGAAGAATGGGGGATTTATTTTCCTGGTGCTCCAGCCAATACTTTACGTTTACAACAGATGACAATATGATGATCATGTTTCCATTTGTATGACCTTGCTGGGGACACACTGACTGCTTCCTAGTTACAACATTTGTTCCATGTGGAGTGTAAAATTTTCTTCTTTGTACGCAAGCCTTCCCCCCCCCCCACTAAACTAAAGACTCCATGAAATTAAAAGTTCATTTTCCTACTCCATGGGGTTAGATGACAGAACATTTTGCATTGTTTCTCCATTCATGCTACATAGATTAGACAAGTTGTCAGGAGCTGAATCAAATCCTCTCACTGTACAATAGCCACAAGCCGACATTCTCATTAGGAACTGTAGGAGAACCATAAGAGCATAAGGGGAGATTTGTACAAAATTATGAGGGGTACAGATAGGGTAAATGCAAGCAGGCTTTTTCCCACTGAGGCTGGGTGAGAAAAGAACTAGAGGTCTTGGATTAAGGGTGAAAGGTGAAACGTTTAAGGGGACTTTCTTCACTTAGAGGGCGATGAGAGTGTGGAATGAGCTACCAGAAAAAGTGGTGGATGAGGGTTTGATTTGAACATTTAAGAGAAATTTGGATAGGTACATGGATGGGAGTGGTATGGGAGGCTGTGTTCCAGGTGTAGTTCGATAGGACTAGGCAGAAAAACAATTCAGCATGGACTAGATGGGCCAAAGGGCCCGTTTCAGTGCTGTCACGTTCTATATTCTAACCACCAAATGGGCACCTATCCAGATCAAATTTGATTAACTCTTATCTGATCAGTCAAAGGTATGTGGACTCAGCATCTGCAACGAGTATTTAGTGGTTTAAGGAACACTCCATCATGGGAACAACGTTACCCATTAGGTCTAATCATGCACCTTTAAAGTTACACCACCAGTTCCTTTATCAATCAGTATATTCCATTGGTCCATGTCGCAACGAGTCCAAACAATGAACCTGTCCCAAGCCTCCTCCAGGGATCGGTCAATCAGCAAATCTCCGGGATGGAGTCAGCTGAAGTATTAATCTTCAAGGTTTGGAAGAGATTGAATCGCATAGGTTATGGTCATAAACACGAGAAAGTCTGCAGGTGCTGGAAATCCAAAGCGACACACACAAAGTGCTGGAGGAACTCAGTAAGTCAGGCAACATCTGTGGAAATGAATAAACGGTCGACGCTTCGGGCTGAGACCCTTCCTCCGGACCTCCAGTTGTAGTCTCAATCAGTATGTGAGGCGTCTGTGGGTAACCTGACCGCAGGGTCACTCTTGTGGACTGGCGGGACTAACGTGAGATATCACATAAACTCTGATGCGTGTTCGATACTAAAGACTAGCGATTTTTAAAAAAAAAAACCCTTTTGAAGTTAGGTTCAATGATATCTAAAATAAGTTCACACGCAAGCGCGTGGCCACTCACCTCTAGTTTCTGGCTGTATTCTTCCTCTAACCTGTCGTTTTCCCTCTTCAGATCCTGGATTTCAGTGAGCAGTGTCTTCCCCAGCTCAGCAGCCACTTGAGCATCTTTCTCTCTCTCCCTGAGGAGAGAGAGCAGGTCGGCGGGGTCCACGAGATCGGAAACTTCCTTGACACGGTCGCGGGCGAATGGGAAGAGATCCTCCTCCAAAGGCGATTTCATCTCCAGAGCCCCCGAAAGCGGTCACGGGTTCCGAGTCCTGGAAAGTGGATCCAACCAAATGTTAGCCTGAAGTTTGCAGTGAGACGGGAGCTGTTGGTCCGGTCTGTCCCAGTTCTGGGATGTGCTGGGCTTTGATTTTACTTTAATATATAGCTTAACGCCGATGGAAATGAGCGTCAGTGGAGCAGCGTCTTTCCCCACAGGAGACAGATGGTGGTATGAGAGAGGGAGGGGAAAGGAAAGATAAGATCAGGGCTGGAGATATATCCGATGTTCAGACTCCGCACCTTTCAATGGGAGTTCCGCGTTCCTCACTGAGAGGCTGATCGCTTCGGGACTCGGAAACACACAGAAGGCGCTCGGCACCTGCAAGGACGCACGGTTCCGATGAAACTGACGCCCAGAGAGCGTCCGAGATGAAGTGACGGAGTCCCAGAGCTGCGAATTAGTGGCACCCCGCCTTCAATTAGTCGTCAAATCTCCGCACAGCGTGAAAGCAACTGGGGCAGTTCAAAGCCCCAAGCCTGTCTGGTCGCTCTGCCCGGTCCGAAATACTCTGACCGAGTGTCAGATATTAATGTTAATCGCTGCACGGTCGTTTAGTTTGTCAACACTTTTGTTCTTTGGACATTGAACCAAGAATACAGGTTGTTGTTATTGTCTCTTGACTTAAGTTTGTGGAAAGCTCTGCTACTCCCAACACATCCCAGAACAATGCACAAACGCTATCCACGGTGCAACGCACAGAAAATGCTCGAGGAACTCAGCAAGTCGGGAAGCATCTATGGAAGAAAATAGACAGTCAACATTTCAGACCCACAGCCCTGAAGGTCCACTGTTTATTTCCCTTCATAGCTGCAGTCTGACTTGCTGAGTTCCTTCAACATTTTGCGGGTGTTGTCAAGATCTCTAGCATTTGCGGAATCTCTTGTGTCTCCTATTCTGCAGCATCTTCGTTGCCCTGCACGAGTTCTACATCTCCCTCATATTACAAACCAATTCCAACCATTGTCCTAGAGTCAAACTGGCCCTTCGGCCCAGCTACCCTAGCCCTTGTGTTGCCCAAGGAGCTAGTCCCATTGCCTGTGGTTGGTCCATAGCTCTCTAAGTCTCTCCTCTATCTATACGCTTATCTAGATGGCTTTAAAATGCTGCCAGTGACACTGCATTAACCACGATTTCTGGTGGCTCATCACAAATGCATAACACCCTTGGCATGAAGTTGTCCCTGATATCCCTTGTAAAATCTCTTGCCTCTGATCTTAAACCTATGTCCTCTCATTTTTATAACACCCTCACTGTGAAAAAGACTATGTGCTTTTACTTATGATTTACCTATATACCCCTATCAGGTCATCCCTCAATCTCCTACATTCTCGGGAATAAAGTCCCAATCTTTGCAGCCTTTTCTCATTACTCAGGCCCCCAGGACCAGGAAAATTCCTGATAAATCTTTTCTACACTCTTTTTAGTTTAATAACCAATGTCTTCTTGCTGCACCGTAACTTTCCAATTCCTAAACTGAATGCCCTGACTGATGCAGGCTTGGTCGCCAAATGTCTTCTTTATCACTCTATCTAATTATGACACTGCATTCAGTGAACTATACAGCAGTACTCCCATATCTTACTGTTCTATTACCCACCCCAAGGCCCTACCATTCACTGTACAAGTCCTATTCTAGTTTGATCTCCCAAAACACAGTACCTCACAATTATTTGGATTGAAAACCATTTTTTCAATCCTTTGCCCACATACCTGCAACATAGTTCATAAGACATAGGAGCAGAATTAGGTTGTTCAGCCCATCGAGTCTGCTCCACCATTTGATCATAACTGATTTAAAATCCCTCTCAACCATATTCTCCTGCCTTCTCTCCATAATCTTTGCTGTCCTTATTAATCAAGATCCAATCAAGTTCTGATTTATACGCAAAGACCTGGTCTTCACAGCTGTCTATGGCAATGAATTTCACAGATTCACCTCTCTCAGGCTAAATAAATTCCTCCTCAACTCTGTTCTAAATGGACGTCCTTGTATTCTGAGGCTGTGTCCTCTAGTCCTGGACACCCCCTCTATTGGAAACATCTTCCCCACATCCAGTCTAGGTCTTTCAATATTCCATTGGTTTCAATGAGATCATCCCTGCCCCCCACCCCAGTTCTTCTAAACTCCAATGAGTAGAGGCCCAGAGCCATCAAACTCTTCCCATATGTTAACCCCTCAATTCCCAGGATAATTCTTGTGAGCCTTCTCTGGACCATCATTAATGCCAGCACATCCTTTCTTCGATAAGGGGCCTAAAACTGCTCACAATATTCCAACTGCAGTCTGACCAGTTCCTTATATAGCTGCAGCATCACATCCTTACTTTTATATTCTACAGTCCAATCAAAATGAATGCCAACATTGCATTTAACTTCCTTGCTAACAACCCAACCTGCAAGTTAACCTTTAGGGAACCTTGCGTGAAGATTCCCAAGTCCTTTTGCACCTCAATTTCTGAATTTACTCCCCATTTAGAAAACAGTCCACATCTTTATTCCTTCTACCAAAGTGCATGATCATACACTTACCTACACTGTATTCCATCTCCCACTTCTTTACCATTTTTCAAATCTGTCCAAGGCCTTCTGCAGACTCCCTGCTTCCTCAACACTATCTGCCCCTCCACCTATCTTTGGATCATCTGTAAACTTGGCCACAAAGCCATCAATTCTGTAATCCAGATCATTGATATATAACATGTAAAGAAGTGGTCCCAATGCTGGCCCCTGCAGAACACCACCAGTCACTGGCAGCCAAGCAGAAAAGGCCCCCTTTATTCCCACTCGTTGCCTTCTGCCAGTCAGCCAATTTTTTATCATGCTAGTATCTTTTCTGCAATACCTTGGACTCTTGTTTTGTGGCTTCATGTGCAGTACTTTGTCAACAGCCTTTGAAAATTCAAGTAAACAACATCCACTGACCCTCCATTGTTTATCCTGCCTATCGTTACCTCAAAGAATTCCAAAAGATTTGTCGTGCAAGTTTCCCCCTTAAGGAAACCATGCTGACTTCAGCCTATTTTATCATGTGCCTCCAAATAAGCTGAAAACTTGTCCTTAATAATGGACTCTAACATCTTACCAATCACTTAAGACAGATTAACTGCCCTATGATATCCTGCCTTTAGCCTACCTCCACATCAATTACTTTCACAGCGTTGATATTTTCCCTGGCTGGATGTAGTCACAGTCTCAAATACAGGGATAAGAAATATCCTCAGGTACTAGGCAGTGATTATTACAAATTCTCTCCACAGAAAGTTTAGTCACTTAGTTTATTTAAGATAGAGATTGGTAGATTTTTACATATTAAGAAAATCCAGGGATATGGGTTTACTGCAGGGAAGTTTCACCAAAGAGTTGGCCTTGACTTTACTGAACAGCAGCTTGGGCATGAGTCATAAAGCATGGTACTAGGCCCTTGGCCCATGCCAACCAAGATGCCCATCTAAGTTAGTCCCATGTACTTGAGTTTAGCTCATATCTTTCTTATCTATGTAGCCATGCAGGTGGCTCTTAATATTATAACTTTTACCTGCCTCAACCAATTCCTCTGGCAGTTTGTTCCACATATGTACCACCTTCCAAGTGAAAAAGATGCCTCTCAAGTACCTTTAAAAGTTTCCTCACTCACCTTTAATCCCTCCCCTCTAGACCTGGGTTCTCTTTCCCCGAGAAAACAGCTGAGTGTATTCACTCTACTGTGCCTCTCCTGATTTTACTTACCTCTGTAAGCTCACCTCCCCCCCCCCACCCCCCAGTCTCCTGAATTTCAACAAATGAAGTCCTCGCCCACCAACCTATCCCTATAACTTAAACCCTTGGGTCCTGGCAACATTCCTGTAAATCTTCTTTGCACTCTTTCCCAGCTTGAGGCCTAATGCTCTATTCTTCTATTGCTTATGTTCCTTTGAGGTGGGAATATCTGAGGAATTATTGAAGGCTAATTTGAACTTTCACTGTTGTAATCTGGTTTCTTTGTTTTACTTGTTCATTTGAAGAAACATCCTTTGTTTCTGACTTGTTGATGCTAATTAAAACTATAACTTGGTCATATAGAGTTCATTCATGTCATATCAGACTATTAAAATTAGAATATAATCTTTTCCAGTTTCAAGTAGCTCTCTCTAAGGTTAACCAACTCATCAAGAGTCAAATTGGCCAGTGAGTCAAATAGAACTGTTGTTCTGATATATCTTCAATTTTAACATTCCAGGTTAAAGTTGTTCAAAATTTTTGAGGAGGAAACAACCTAATTTAAATAGTCAACTCTGTCAGTGTACACTCAGGAAACACAATCATAAAGTATGGAGAACAACATCCCTGCCTATATTTGGGATCTCAGTCAGCAGATTCACACATGGTGCAAGCCAAATCCCATGTGGACAAGTAGCAATGAGTCAAGCTAAAGGTATACACAATGCTGTGACTCATTCACGGAAGAATGAATAATATTCTATAGTTTCAATAGTTATTAAAAGCAGGAGCAGGGCTCTTGGCTAACAACTACACATCAATAATACTTTTGGCCAAATATCTTGGACGGCAAAAAGAAAATATGATCATTAAGATCTCTCCAGGAGAAGTGGAGATGAAGACTAAATGGGATTTTGGAACTCGTATACTGGAAACTGCCTGCATCTTGCCATCTCAACTTCTCTGAGGCCTCCGTCACTCAGAGTTGATGATGGATATTGTGTCCTAGCTGTCTAGATATGCAAGGCTGGGCAGTACAAAATGGAGAGCAAGCTGTTGCCCATGTAGCAACCTCCCCCTCTCCACACAACTGATAAACACGAAAGGATTAACAGAGACCAATACAGTTTGGTACCAGCTTCATCACAGGAATTGCCAGTCTACATTGAACTCAATGTAGCACTGCCTTAGGGACCCCAGCTCCAGATTTTTCCCTTGGGGTTTACTCCTGAAGCCCTCCTCATGAGTGGTATACCCACAAGATACCGGAGGTTTGAGATCAAAGTTTTCCTTCTCAATGAGCATGGCCGACGAGCCCAATCTGCCCGAAGCAACTGGTTTTAAGGCACCAGTAACCTGCCTTTGCCCCTTCCCCTGTCTGTAGAAATGGTTCCACCAGGCTTAGGTGCTAAGCCTCATGTGAAGGCCAGGAGCTGGACTTGGTTGTCAGAGGCTACTTGAGGTGTACACCATTGGGAGCGTTCAATTGGGAGCTTGTCCTCATTACCATCTCTGGCTATAACAAACTTAAGAAACCATTCAATAGGTAGTAGGAGCTTATTCCCATTGCCACCTCTGCTATAACAACCTTAAGGAACCATCTCAACTTAAGTTACTTATATTACAGTATTTTAAATGAATACTTATATTGTATTTAACAAAAAGATTTATTACACAATTCTACCTTGTGAAGAAGCTATGCAATTTCCTATAAAGGTGTGTGGCTTTCTAGATGCATGCCTGCTGTCATTTGTGTTTTGTGAATGAATAGGTATGTGCCCTGGACAGCACAACTAGTGCACATTATTCTCTGGTGCTGCCACATTAATCTAAGCACTTAAAGTAACTGCAGTTATTTACTCATCTCTGCCATCAACTTTTTGTGGAACTATGCTTTTTACTCTTGTTACATCAAAGAAGATTAGGATGCTAATATTCTTTCATATGAGATATTCATAAAGTATGGGTAGCACCAGTAATGATTTAAAAATCATAATAGCACTATCTAACCTGGTCCCAACATATCGGTGTAGCGACAAAGGCAGCAAGACAGCGGCTATATTTCATTAGGAGTTTGAGGAGATTTGGTTTGACACCTACAACACTCAAAAACATCTACAGGTGTATTGTGGAGAGCATGAGAGCATTCTGACTGGCTACTTCACAGGAGTGAAAGAGGCTACAGAAAGTTACAAAATCAGTCAGCTCCACCATGGGTACTACATAATATCCAAGACACCTTCAAGGAGCAGTGCCTCAGAAAGACAGTGTCCATTATTAAGGACCCCACCACCCAGGGCATGCCCTCTTCTCATTGTTACCATCGGGAAGGAGGTACAGAAGCCTGAAGGCACACTGTTTACTGTGATTCAGGAACAGCTTCTTCCCCTCTGCCATCTGATTCCTAAATGGACATTGATCCCATGAACACTACCTCACCTTTCTTTTATTATTTCTGTCTTGCACTACTATTTTTAATTTAACTATTTACTATACGTATATACTGAATATACTTACTGTAATTCAATCATTTTTCTATATTTATCATTGTTCTGCTGCCACTAGGTAAATAGCGAACTTCATGACACGTGCCAGTGATGTCAACCTGCTTCTGATTTTGGAAATGAATGAATGATTGAGTTACAGGGTGAAGCAAATACTTATTTGATCAGAAGTAATCATTAATTGAAGAACTATTGTGTTTTTTGGTGTTTACTACATACCACCAAATGACAGGAAGGAGATCATTAATCTTTATTAAGAAGTAACATAGGATCAGAAGATGTAGAGTTCTTAACCAGAGTTAAGAAATGGAATAGGTAAAAAGCTACTGATGAAAGTTAAATGCAGAATAACAAATTGTAGCTAGTTTATTGGGTCAAATTACAACGGGGATAGAAAAGGCATGCAAAGGGACAATGTTATAGTAGTTGAGGGACTTTAATATGCAGATAGACTGGGAAAATCAGGTTAGCACAGGATCCCAAGAGAAGAAATTTGTAGGATGCCTACAAGATGTTTGTTTTTAAAGCAGCTTATGGTTGAGCCCACTAGAGAAAAGACAACTTTAGATCTGGTGTTGTGTAATGAACAAGATTTGTTTAGGGAGCTAAAAGAACCCTTAGGAGGCAGTGATCATGTATGATAGAATTCACCCTGCAGTTTGACAGGGAAAAGCTAAAATCAGATGTATTGATATTACAGTTGAGTAAAAGGTAGCAACAGAGACATTTGAGAGAAGCTGGCCAAAGTTGATTGGAAGGGGACACCAGCAGAGATGATAGTAGACTAGGAGTTTCTGGGAGTAATTTGGAAGAGTCAATTCATCCAAAAGAAGCAGCATTCTAAAGGAAGGGTAGCCAACTGTGACTGACAAGGGAAGTCAAAGAAAACAAATGCAAAAGAGAAGGCAATCAATATGCAGAAACTAGTGGGAAACTAAAGGATTAGGAAACATTTAAAAACCAACAGAAGGCAATTTTTTTAAAAAAAGGAGAGAAAAGAGAAAAAATATAACCGATAATATAAAAGGGATACCAAAAGTGTTTTGTGATATATAAAGAGTAAAAGAAAGGCAAGAGTGGTGATAAATGAACCTGAAGTAGTAATAATGGAGACAAACAAACAGCAGACCAACTGAATAAGCATTTTGCATTAGTCTTCACTGTTGCAAACACTGGCAACATGTCAGAAACTTGAGAATGTCATGGGAACGAAGTGGGTGCAGTCACTATTACTAAGGAGAAGGTGCTTGGGAAGCTGAAAGGTCTTAGAGTGAACAAATCACCAGGACCTGATGGACTACATTACAGAGTTCTGAAAAAAGTAGCTGAAGAGATCATGGAAACATTAGTAGTCATCTTTCCAGAATTACTAGAATCAGGAATGTTTCCAGACAACTGGAAAATCACAAACGTCACTCCACCATTTAAGAAGGGAGGGAAGTAAATGACAGAAAATTATAGGCCTATTAGCCCGACTTCAGTGCTTGATAAGATTTTTGAGTCCATTATTAAGGATGAGATTTCAGGTACTTGGAGGCACACAATAAAATAAGCTGAAGTCATCATGGTTTCCTTAAGGGAAAATCTTGATTGACAAACCTTGGGTTTGGTTTAAGGAAGTAATAAGCAGGATAGACAAAGGAAAACCAATGTTTACTTGGATTTTCAGAGAACCTTTAATAAGGTGCTCTACATGAGACTGCTAAACAGGGTAGAGTGCATACTATTACAGGAAGGGGAATAATGGCCTGGATTATGAAATTGATGGCTTTGTGGCCACATTTGTGGATGATACAAAGGCAGCTATTGTTAAGGAAGCAGGTGGATGACTGGCAATTAAGTTGAAGATGGAATACAGTATAGGGAAAAGTTTGGTAGAAGAAATAAAAGTGTAGATTATTTTCGAAATGGGGAAAGAATCCAGAAATGGGAGGTACAAAGGGGCTAGTGGTCCTAGTGCAGGATTCTCAGAAGATAAGTCTGATGTAACAGATAAGTCTGATGTAGCAGACTTGGCAGACCAGACTTGGTGGACCAAATGGCATAATGAAACAGATGTTAATGAAATTACAGAAAAATGAAAGGACTGTTGATCCCTGGCATAGAGGCCACAATTATTCTAAATTAGACCAGTGCAGGAAACTAAATGAACGCTGTAGTTGCAGGAACTAATGGCTGATACTCAAAGGCAAGTAACTCACCTGATTTAGTAAAGCCTTTTTACCACAAGCAAGGTGCTTGTGTAGTACATCACTGCATGAATGCAATCCCAGCCACATAGCAGCGTAACGCAATCCAAGGTGGGAAGTCTGGTTTGCCTTTACTTGTCCATTAGCTCCACTTGTAGCAATTTGCACATTGCCAACACACAATGAAGTAACTTGCCAGAGTTTCCTTGAAACTACCTCCCAAGCATTGAGCATCTGTTCCTTAGAGAGACAAGGGCAACAGCTGCAGAGGAGCACCACCACGCTCAAGCTCCCCTCTAACTCACATACAGTTGAGTTTTGGAAATGTACCACTATTTCTTCATGGTTGCTGTGTCTAAACATTGAACACCCTTGCCTAATGTCTTTGTGGGATTCAAGAAAGAAGTTGAAAGTTCAGAGTAAATTTTATTATCAAAGTACATATATATCACCATATACAACTCAGATTCATTTTCTGGTGAGGATACGCAACAAATCTATAGAACAGTAGCTATAACAGAATCAATGAAGGAGTACCCAACTAGGGTTTTCAACCAGGGTGCAGAAGACAAACTGTGTAAATGCAAAAATAAACAATAATATAAATAATAAGCAATACATATTGAGAACATGAGATGAGGAGTCCTTGAAAGTGAGTCCATTGGTTGTGGGAACATTTCAAAGGGGCATTTGAAGTTGAGTGAAGTTATCCCCTTTGGTTCAAGATTCTGATGGTTGAGGGGTAATAACTGTTCCAAAACTTGATGATGTGAGCCCTGAGGCTCTTGCACCTTCTTCCTGATGACAGCCGTGAGAAGAGAGCATTTCCTAGGTGGTGGGGATCCCTGATAATGATGCTGCTTTCCTGCGACAGTTTTTCATGTAAACGTGCTCAATGGAATGAACCTTATCCACTACTTTTTGTTAGATTTTTCATTCAAGGGCATTGATATTTCCATTCCAGGCTGTGATACAGCCAGTCAATATACTCCCCACCACACAATTATAGAAGTTGGTCAAAGTTTTAGAAGTCATGCCGAATTTCCACAAACACCTAAGGAAATGGAGACCTGCCATGCTTCCTTAGTAATTGCACTTACATGCTGGGCCCAGAACAGGTCCTCTGAAATAATAACACCTAGGAATTTAAAGCTGATAACCCTCTCCATCTGTGATCCTCCAATGAGGACTGGCTCATGGACCTCTTGTTCTCTTCTCCTGAAATCCATAATCAGTTCCTTGGTCTCAATGACATTGAGTGAGAGGTCGTTGTTGTGGCACCACTCAGCCAGATTTTCAATCTCCTTCCTATATGCTGATTCATCACATTTGATTCAGCCTATGACAGTGGTGTCATCAGCAAACTTGGATATGGCATTGGAGCTGTGCTTAGCCACACAGTCATAAGTGTGAAGCAAGCAGAGCAAGGATCTAAGCACATAACATTGTGGCGCAACTGTGCTGATGGAGAATGTGGAGGAGATGTTGTTACTAATCTGAACTGACTGGCGTTTACAAGTGAGGAAATCCAGGATCCAATTGCACAAGGAGGTATTGAGGCCAAGGTCTTGGAGCTTATTGATTAGTTTTGAGAGGGTAATGGTATTGCATGCTGAGCTGTAGTCAATAAAGAACATCCTGATATATGCATTTTTGCTGTCCAAATGTTCCAGGGTTGAGTGAAGAGCCAAGGAGATGGCATCTGCTGTGAACCTACTGCTCTGGTAGCAAATTGGAGCAGGACTAAGTTGCTTCTCAGGCAGGAGTTGATAAGTTCCATCACCATTGTCAGTCAGGAGGAGATGTTATTTCCCATCTGTACTGACTGTGGTCTCCTGATGATTGTGAAAGGTGTCGGTGTAGGTTGTTTCTTGTAGGCTAATCATGGCACTCAATACATCGAGTGCATGCTTAACTTCTGCCTTCGATGGCACGTAAACTGAAGACTCGGCCAGCTACATAATGGGCACAACCCCTACTCTGCCCCCTACCCACACACACCCCATAAAGAACATCTTCAAGAGGCTCTTCCCTGTCATCAGATTTCTGAACTGTGCATGTTATTCTTTTTGGCACTATTTATTTATTTTGTAACTTATAGTAATTTTATGTCCTTTCATTCTATTGCTTTCCCAGAACAGCAAGTTTCACGTCATGCAAGACAGTGATAATAAACATGATTCAGAATCACAATGTTTTATACTATTCCATCTATCTCCTTTATCATTAGCGTGTAAGGAACCTTTACCATGCAAGGAAATATTACATTTTATTCGCTCCTCCAGGTCATTAATGTAATACTAAATAATTGAGCGTTAAGAACTGAGATACTCCACTAATTAAACGCCTCCAATCGGAAAGAGGCCAGTTTATTCTAATTCAATGTTTTCAACGTGACAACTTGCTCTTTACCCTTGCTAACACACTTCCTCCAGTGCTCTGGGCTCTCAATTTATGTACCAGCCTCTAATGTAGCATCTTATCAAATGCCTTTTGGAAACTTAAAAACATTACATCAACAGGTTCCTCTATTAACTCTCAGCGGCTCAACTCAAAGAATGAGCAAACTTGTCAGACATAATTTATCTTTTATAAAACATTGTTCGATTACCATAGATGCTAAACTAACTAGCCGACTGTTCCCTGCTCCCTGTTGTCCTCTCTTTTTGAACATGGGAGCCACGCTGCCTACTTTCCAGTCTTCTAAAACCCTCCTAAAATTTAGTGAGCTCTAAAAAATTTTTCAGCCAATGAGTCCTCTACCTCTGCAGCCAATTCGTTTCAAACCCTTGTGTTCAGCCCTTGGCGTCCTGATGATTTGTCTGCTTGTAGTTCTGTGATTAGTCTTAAAACAGGACATTGGGCACATCAAGGCCATGCCAACTCTTGGCACAGCAAATCCTATTTGTTTGTTGCAAACTTTCCATATAAAAATACTTTATTGAGCCTCACACATGCCCTCCAACTCATTGTTTTTGGCAATAATTTACACTAGGGGATGATTTACAGTAGCCAATTAACTTATCAGCATACCACTGGAAAGAGGGGGTAATGAAAGCATCTGAAGAAAACCCATGTGGTCACAGAAAAGAAGGAAACACTGAACAGACAGCGCCTGAGGTTACAATCAAACCAGGTCTGAGTCTGACGGAACAGCAGTAAAAGCTTCCACACTCTGCCACTAATCACGTATGAACATCAGGCTACTGAGGGTAGCAGATGATGGTGTACAGCAGACCACAACTTATCCCCTAGCTTGTGTACCAGTTTCAGACCAAATTGGTTCCGTGCTGGAGGTGAATTTGTCAATCCACAAATCAAACCAGTTGTCTCTCATTTGTTGCAATAGTCAAGGCTGCCCCCTTCTGGTTAAAATTTAAAATGTAGAGTATATGAAATTTATTTTTGATATCTTGTACTAATTTAGTGCAAGGGTCTCTGAGATACAGATGACAGACCTACAACTTGTCTTACATACAAATTCCCATAATATTATTAAATTCAAAAGTCCAATGTATGTACAGACATTCATCCCTCTGGATAGCAGAACGAGTTTCCTCCCTCTGTCCACTTCTAGTAATTATTCTTTCTTATGCCATTTATTACAACACTATGGTGAGAGGTATAGATACTATTGAATGAGTTTTATGTATTTTCTGACTCGTGGACAAAATTGACTTAAGGAATCGGTGAAAACAGAACCCATTTGTTACTCAGTGACAGCAAGCAGAGTGAAGTGTGGGAAAATTGAAATAGTCATTCTTTAAAGGGCCTTGGTTCATTATTAACTATGGAGACAACACACACAAAATGCCGGTGGAACACAGCAGGCCAAGCAGCATCTTTAGGGAGAAGTGCTGTCGATGTTTCGGGCCGAGACCCTTCGTCAGGACTATGAAGGGTATTTTTGTTTTTCAAAGAAACGTTCATTTTGGATTATCCATAAAACTGTTATTACTTGCCTTCCAACTTCTATAAATCCCTTTAATTTTCATTATCAGAACCAAATTACACAGGACAGCTTCATTTCTTTGTACTAACCTTAACAGTCATTCAAAATCTCTGCTGAAATACATTACAATGAACATTAGTGGCTAGGAAGTAGACTGTGCTTGCTTTTGTGTTAAAACATTGTTGGGTTCAGTTGTTCTCCGATCTTGGAAATTTACTGGCAAATGTTTCATCACTATACGAGGAGATATCGATGCACTTTTTTCCAAATTCTTGACTTTTATATACAGATCAATCAGCCAATTGATCGTCATTATGGAAACTCAATTGTGATGCAGGGAGGATCCATAATGACAGCCAATCAGCTGATGATATGTATATAAAGGCCAAACATTCAGAGGACAGCCCACAATTAACAACACACTGATGATGTCTTGAAATGTTTGCAAGTAAATTGCCTAGATCAGAGAACAACACAACCATTAACCACCTGAGCTACGCACTTTCCAAATGATTTAAAACATTGAATATAATTCTGCTGGTAATATAGTCCCCCACAAAGAGAAAACTTGGAATTGGACAAAGCAAACATAAAACAATTTTAGCCTGACTTCCGCCCCAAATGGTGTTGAACCATGATCTGCAGTCTGCAAGGTGTGCAGTATCATTATAAAACAGCTGCCAATAGTTTGCTATGCGGTAAGTTAGGAAAAATTGTCAGCCCACACTCTGCTCAATGCATGTTTTACCCATGTGATGATCATGGAGTCAAATATAACATCTTCTGTCTTATAGTCTACAAAATGTATTTAAAGCTTGATTGCACATTGCGCATCTTGGAATGTGAATGTTTGCAGTCAGCATTAGAGCTATCCAGTGAAGTATCTGGAGAAAAGCATAAATATATCATAAAAGTGCTCTTGATACTCTTGAAACTGTTTCATGAAAGTTGATACATGGAGTATCAGCTCCAATTTATGTGATTGTGGGATGAAATTTGCAATAAATGATGACAGACACCAAGAAAGCTTCAGCCATACGCAACACAACACAGATTGGGGCTGGAAGTGCCTATGACAATTCCACAATCTGTACCATGTTCATTCAGAAATAAACACAAACATGGCCTGCTTCAAGTAAAATTAAGGTTCAATTGCAAAGTGCAGACAAGAAAAAAAAGACAGCTCAATATCATCTAATTTCTAACTTGAGATGATTACTGGACAGATATTCACTAGAATTAACTGCTATACTCACATGTAGTGAATTAAACATTGGCAAAAAGATGTCAAGCAGAAGTTAACTATTTTATCATCCAGTCCAAGATGTATGCTTCTGCCCAAGTACTTCTGGCTGGAAACATAAGGTGTAGCCATGTTAGTCTAACCACGGAATTACCTGCTGATTTTCTATCTTGGCATATCCAGAAAATAGGGATATTTCAGCACATTATCAGAGTCCAACTCTAGGAAGGGGGTCATAAATCTGGAAAGTGTGCAGAAAACATTCACAATGTCGCTGCCAGGACTGGAATGCTTGGCTTATAAGGAGGGGGCCTGATAAATTGGGACTATTTTCCCTAAAGCATAGGAGACTGAGGCATTACTTTATAAAGGTATATAAAATCATGAGGGCTTTAGACAAGGTGAATTGTCAGTCTTTTTCCCAGTGTCTAACACTAGAGAGTACAAACTTAAGATGAGAGGGGAAAGATTTAAAAGATTGAAGCACAACTTTTCCTACAAAGAATATATGGAATCAGTTGTCAGAAGAGGTGGGTTTAATTACATTTAAAATGACATTTAGACAGGTATATGGATTAGAAAATCTTAAGAGGGATAGGGAGAAATGCAGACAAATCGGCTAGTTGAACTTGACAACTTGATTGCCATGAACAAGGCCCGTTAGCACAGTGTATAACTCTATGACCTTGTGCTGTCCAAAAAGAACCATTGCCTTTAGGAAAATAGAGACGAGACTGAAGGGAATAGGATTTCAAACCATTAATTACAATGCAGGCTTCAAAACATTGCTGAAAACCTGGGCCTCTGTACCTCTCTTGACTTCCTCATCTGGAGTCCACACAGTCAATGCAGACGAGAAATAACATCTCCTCACTGACAATCAACACCAGCCCACTTCAAGGATGCGTGCTTAGCTCACTGCTCTGCTCTCTCTATAGCTATGACTGTGTGGCTAGGCAAAGGTCAAATGCCCTCTATAAATTTGCCAGTACCAAGTTTTGTTGGCAGAATTTCAGATGGTGAGGAGGCATACAGGAGTGATATAGATCAGCTGGTTGAGTTGTGTCACAAAAACAACCTTGAACTCAATGTCAATAAAACCAAGGAATTGCTTGCAAACTTCAAGAAGGGGAAGTCTGTGGAATACACACCAGTCCTTATTGGGGGGTGGAGTGGGGTGTGATCAGCAGTGGAATGGGGGAAGAGTTTCAAGTTCTTGGGTGTCAACATCTCTGAAGATGTATCATAGGACCAACATATTGATGCAACTACACAGAAATCATGACAGCAGCTATATTTCATTAGGAGTTTGAGGAGATTTGGTATGTCACAAAAGCCACTAGCAAATTTCTACAGATGTTGGGTGGAGAGCATTCTGATTGGTTGCATCACTATCTCGTATGGAGGGGCCACTGCACAGGATCACAAAAAAAAGCTGCAGAGGATAGCAAAATCAGCAACCTCCCCAGCACCAAGGACATCTTCAAAATGCAATGCCTCAAAAAGACAGCATCCATCATTAAGGACCTCCATCAACCTGGATGCTCACTCTTCTTATTGGTGCCAGAGGGGTGGCACAGGACCCCGAGGACACACACTCAACATATTAGGACAGCTTCTTCCCCTTTCCATCAGATTTCTGAATGGACCATGAACCAACCCATGAACACTACCTCACTATTATTGTTCTCTTTTTGCACTACATATTTAATCATATATATATATATTTCTTATTGTAATTCATATTTTATGCAGTGTTCTGTACTGCTGCTGCAAAACCAATTTCACAACAATAATCATTGATATTAAAACTAATTCTGATGAGGATGTGTAAACTTTCCAAAGCTTTATCAGTGCATGGACCAGCATAGCTGACACGTCCTTGCTCATCCTGTGCGACAGCCTGCACCTCTCCTGGAATTCAGAGCAGTGCTAGATTTTAATGATCCAGTAGTTCCCTTACGTCTGTGAGCACTCAATAAGTTATGTTTCTCAAAACAAGTCACTTTGGCAAACAAGATCTCTTGAACTCTGGACTACCGAGCAAATGGCCCAGCATGAACAGCATTCAAAACACTGTGGGGGAGGACCGGCCCTTTGTATTGCCTCTAGTTTTAGGGTCAGTGAAGTGAGAAGCCCTCGTGATTACATCTCCCTCAGGTTGCTGATGTTGCCTCATCATATCACAAATGGCTGCTGCAGTGCAATTTGCATCAGGCCATCTACTCTACACATATATTACGTTAATTTAGCAGCCTTGCTCAGGGCTTCTGAATCCCCAACCATTCTCCAGCTTTGTAGTCACGAAAATGCCTGCAAAGAGCTTCTAGTGATTAATGGACAAGTAAAACAAACAGCTCAATGAAATGTTCTTAACCCAATTTCATTGCTAGTTTTGTCATTTTTTAAAACTTAAGTCTTTTTATTGACCAAATAATCAACTCACTCTAAGTCAATGAACCATCCACAAGCTTAAGTAAAACCTCACATTACCTATTGTAACTAGGTCTTTTCAATAACATCAAACCTGTTGAATACACTCACGTCTCTTCTCTTTCCTAAACTCTGCCCGTGACCCAATTCTGTTAATATCCCCATTACTTGCCAATTTACCTCCACGTCTTTTGGCCCTCACAGTAAGACAGCAAATATCAAAGTAATGTAATTTTATGAGAGAATATCACAAAAGCAGCAAGGTAATGTTAAAATTGGTGGTGCTTGGGTTAAAGCATAGTGCTGGATTCCTTAGGGCTGCCAACAATTGTTGCAAGTACTCCTGTTGGTTAATTGTGTGGCATTAACAAATGTTAATTAATGAGGACCCCTGCAATTATCATTCTCAGATTATTTTAAAGTTTCAGGAGCTGATGTATAAAGAGAATCAGCAGGTATCCTTGTTGTCATTGCCCTCCTCACACTTAATCTCTTTCTTGACATCCAGTCTCCAACATTATCTTTATGTATTCCTTTACAATTAACTGGTGTCATTTTTACTCCTTTGATTTCTACAACTTCACCACCTTATCCTTGATCACTCATTCCTAATCAATCCCTCCATTTCCATCCCAAGACCTCTGTTCGTTCCTCATCCACAGCTCCATCTTCCATTTCATCCTTGCCATGCTAGTCTAAACTGATGCTGGCACATCTTTCCAGCCTTGCTAGCCCGAATACACAACCCTGTCAAACCACTCAGTAGTAATCACCCTGATACTTTCACAGCCAGTTCTTTTATCTAGACTATTTAATGTCACCTCCTACCTCCACCACTCCATCTAATCTCCCTTTCTTTAGAGTCACTGCCCTACAAACCAACAGCACACTTGCTATCCCATTTCCCTTTATAAAATTCTCTCCAGATTGGTTACATTCAACTCAACTTCAGCTCCTCTGCCTTCCCTCAGTGTATTCACACCTTTCCACTCTCCTAACTTCATTTCTGCCCTCTGCACTGTCACCATCTCAGTTCATCACAACTTCCACTTTCCTGTATTCATTTGCTGACCTCCATCACCCAGATTTGCACAATCACTGGATTCCCCATAGCCATTTCACCATCTCTCCTCCTGATCTCTAAAAATCACCATTCCCGTAGTCTTCATCTGTGACTCAAAACCTCCGATTCCAGCAATCCCCGGTCTTTCTGTGAAAACCTTTGTCCCACTTTTCAATGCCTCAACTCCCTGTTATGTACCCCTTTCCAGAGTCCAACCTTCAGAATTTGCAGTATATCTCCCTTGATCTCACACAGGAGTTCCCAACCTGGGGTCTACAGACATTTTGCTTAATGGTATTAGTCCATGGCATAAAAAAAAGTTGGAAAGCCCTGAATCCAAGGCACATCTGAACATGGATACTCTAATCCTGCTACTCTTTTATTGGCATTCCACTTTACCTGCAGGCACAGCCTCCTTTCCCATAATTTGTTCAGCTTTCCAATCTTTACCATTGGGCCCTTTCTCACCTTCAAGTCCCCCTTACACTTTTTCTCTGACTATGCCCAAGACCCACTTTTCACTTTACACACTTCCTTTCTGATCATCCCCAGGCATGCCTCTCTCTAACCACTCATATCCTTCAGCAATGCCTCATTCAATCACGGCTTCCCTAATGTCTCCACACAAGATTTAATTCAGAGCTTGCTGTGTGAAAACTGACTGTTCTTTCCAATAATAATCACTGCAGTTCACAAACAAGATTTCCAGTACGCAGAATCTCATGTTTATGATTTGCACTCCATAGTTTACAAGTCTTATAATGTATTAAGAATCCTAAAAGTTACAAAAGGCATTTCACAAGTGTGTGACTTTCTTGCTCTTTTCCCTGAAACTCCAGGCTCCAGTCATCCCCAAGATCACCATTTCCAATCTCAAAAATATCATCAGCCCATTCTTCAAATCAGAAAGGTGAGGCCAAACCTGTGTTAACTCACTGGACAGGTTTCTCCAAGATTTAGTGATGAGCACTGCTCCTTCAATACTCATCAGAAGACTTGGCTTAAGGCCCAGATTTTCCCGAAAGCCTTTGTAATTAATACTTAAGAATTTTTGAATCTTTATTAACATTTGTAAATGACACATTGAGATAGTTCACAGTCTGGGGCAATGGCTTCACCAAAATCAGGACTGCAGAGAGCTTGTTCAGGTCTTTCTGCTGGATGTTACTTACAAGTGGAAGAACTTACATTGTGTGTTACCTGGCTAAGTACAATTGAGCTAGAATCTATCACTCCAGACAAGTGTACACTGAGTGGTGGGGAAGCAGCAATTTCATTGCCAGGAAATTCCAATCTGATATGTTTAAAGTACCATGGCCACTCAATGATCTTTAATGCCAAGAACCACTTCTTCAAAGGTTTTTGTGTTTAAACCTTTTAAAAAAAATATACACATACTCCTTCATGTTTAAACACATAACTTACACATAACTTATAATTACATTCACAGTATGGTCATGCAGTGATCATTTTGTTCCAAGTTAACTTATAACCAGCTTTATAGCCCGCAAAACAGACTTGACTAACATTGTCTAACAGCACAGTTGAAAGAAGTCAATCTGGTGAAGATCTCCATAGGGAGTTTTCCTTTCGTCCATTATTGTTTGCTAGCTGGTCCCCAGAAATGCACAGATGGCATTTATAAAGTCATATGGTTTTTCAGAATGGACCCAATGGCCAGCTTCAGGAACATGTTGGATAATAGAATTAGGAAACAGTCGCTTGATCTCAGGATACTCCTTGGAGCTTTGAAAAGAATATAAAGACATAATTAGTAATTAATATAGAAGCCAAAGTTAGCAATGACTATGTTCTTGCTGTGTTTTACTCAAAGTCCACCATTAACATTCTCCAAGGTACAAGAAACGCTGATTTAATGTTAGCAATTTGATTCTTATTTTAGATAGATAGATAGATAGATAGATAGATACTTTATTCATCCCCAAGGGGAAATTCAATGTTCCTCCAGTATGATATCACATAAGCACAAGACAGACCAAGACTAACTGACCAAAAAAACCACATAATTATAACATACAGTTACAACAGTGCAAAGCAATACCATAATTTGATAAGAGCAGACCATGGGCACGGTAAAAAAAAAGTCTCAAAGTCCCAGATAGCCCATCATCTCACGCAGATGGCAGAAGGAAGAAACCTCCAACGTGGCAAAACTTCCCGATGCAGCCTCTGGAAGCACCCGAGCACAGCCCAACTGTGAGTCCGTCCGAAAACTTCCGACAACTTCGTGCCTCCGACCAGCCCTCCGACACCGAGCACCGAGCACCATCTCTGCCGAGTGCTTCAACCCCGGCTCCGGCCACCAAGCAACAGGCAAAGCCGAGGATTCGGGGCCTTCCTCTCTGGAGATCTCTCCGATCGCTCAGTAGCAGCGTCAGCAGCACAGGCATGTCAGAAGTTTCGCCAGATGTTCCTCCGTGCTTCACACATCCGTCTCAATCAAATCAGGATTGTGCACGGCCCCTACTTACAGATAACGGATATTCCTTACTGGAGTGGCCGCTGCGCCCTGCGTCGTCGCGCCGCCATCTTGGTGCTGATTCAGTGTACCAACTTTTGTTCAACTGTGTTTAATACTACAGGAAATAGAAACCCAAGCAGGCCATTGACCCCACGAGCCAGCTCTGCCATTCAATCAGATATTGGTTGATCCAAATTTATCAAGTAAACTTCGAGGTGGGAAAGTAGTGACTTCCTCACTAATTAAAATCCTCTTAGATTTTAATACATACAAGTATTAAGCATTCAGAGATTTCTGGGTAAATAATTCCAAACACCCACTCCTTTGAATGAAAAAATTCTTCCCCAATCTTAAATACATGTGCTCTTGTTCTGATACTATATTCACTGACTCTAGTTTTTCTCTCACGAAGGCAAATATCCTTCCATTAAGCTGTCAAAACCCTCCAAGATCTATACATTTCAGTAAGATCGCCTTTTATTTTTCAAAATTCCTATGAATACAGACCAACTTGCTCAACCTCCCTCAAAAGAACTTCTCCACTCTCAGGATTATCCCTGTGAACCTTTCTGAATTTCTTCCAATGGCTAAGTGTTTTTCATTAAATAAGTGACCAACTAAACAGTACTTCAGATGTAGTCCCAATAGCACCATGCATATTTGTACAAGACTCTCCTAGTTTTACATTCCAATTGCCTGAAGATACAAGTCAGCATTTCAAGTTACCTAATTACCTCCTCCAAGCATGCCAGCAACCAGTATTTTGTGAAATTTTCCAAAACAACTCATTGGGCTGTAGCTTACGGCAATGCTGCTCCTTTTAAATGAGACTGCTTTACAATCATCTCTCCAAAGAGAAACGCTTCATATTTTCCCAACAGGTTCGCTATTTTTCAACTTTTTAAACCCATTCATTCACTCAATCTATCAATCTCTCTTTAAGAGTTTGTATCATCCTTACAGCTTGCTTCACAGCATATCTGATTCCTTTATCTAAAGCAGTGGTCCCCAACCACTGACTCATATCGCTTCATACCGCCAAATCATATTGTTTCCTCGCGGCCCGGTAGCACATGCTTTCCAGTAGTTGGAGACCACTGAACTAAAGTATTAACATGTACCGTAAACAATGACACTCAACACCGATGCCCTGGATATCCCATTACAGGCTGCCAACCTAGAAACAGCCCCCTAACCCTACTCACTGCAAATCAGCCATCTTTTATCCATACTAATAGATTATCTCCAACACCATGAGTTTTTATAAACAAAACGCTGCAACTTCTCTGAATGACTGGACAATTCAATAGCTCAATCTTTACTAGTATGTGCCGGCTGGTGATAAATCAAAATGTAGGTCATTGTTAAAAAGTCAAATTTTCATGATGTGAGAACATTAGAAATAAATTAGGTTCCCTGTTTATTCACATTTCATCTTACCAGTTTGTTCTTTTACAACTGGCCTCACCTCACTAAACACTGAACAGTCTCAACTTCCTAAGAATCCAGGAGAGAGATGCACTCAGAGGCCACAGGACTGGAACCCAGTGTGATCTTCTGCTGCTGTAGCCCATCCACTTCAAGGTTCAGAGATGCTCTTCTGCACACCGGTGTTGTAATGCGTGGTTATTTGAGTTACAGTAGCCTTCCTGTCAGCGAAACAGTCTGGCCATTCTCCTCTGACCGCTCTCATTAACAAGGCATTCTTGCCCACAGAAGTGCCACTCACTGGACGCTTCTTCGTTTTTCACACTGTTCTCTGTAAATCTAGATACCGTTGTGTGTGAAAATGCCAGGAGATACTCAAACCTCCCCTTCTGACACCAACAATCATGGCATGGTCAAAGTCACTTGGATTACATTCCTTCCCCATTCTGATGTTTGGTCTGAACAACAAATTGACCTCTTGATCATGACAGCATGCTTTTATGAACCGAGCTGCTGCCAACGATTGGCTGATTGAATTAATGAGCATGTCTACAGGTATACCTAATAAAGTGGCCACTGAGTATCCATGCAAACAACATGCGCATCTCCCTGGGATTCATGGAAGACTTCTCAGCACAGTGAGGCGAGAACAATTATACCATCACATTATATCAAGCAATAAAGTGTACTCCTTGCAAAGACATTGGGGAGGTAGTAACTTTTGAAAGTAAATGGAAAGAACTCATCTGACAGAACAAAACCTCAAATTCAGAGATTATAGTACTCTCTCATGTTTCTACATGAGGAAAGGTAAGAGTGTCCTGCTGTTCTTGTTTCAATTAACTGGATGGCAAATTAAAAGAAACTTAATGAGTGCTTCCTTCCTTCATTGTGAAGTGCCTTAAGTGGTGTCATACATTAAGACCACACAAAGCTTATTACTTTAACAGGCTTTATAATCCTATCTATAAAATTAGCACAGAGTACACCAGCAAGGCACTCACATAATGAAATTAACTTGGTCATTTATAAATTGTTAAGCAATTAAGATTCTTACCTAATATAGGAAGAGTTATCCCCACCCAAAAAGATGGTAGGGGCAGTAAAAGGAGTGTTGAAATCTGGGAAGCCCAGGAGGTAATCGAAACTGTTGGCTATAGCTTCCAGATTAACCCTCCAAATGTATCGACCATTGCGTTCCACCAGATTAGTCAAGATAAACTGCCGGGTACGGGCATCCTATCAACGAAAGAATAAAGTTGACAAACATGACTGAATTAGTAATCTACCCACCGTCATAGCTCTGACTACACTGAAGGATTCCAGAGCAAGTAAGATCATAAATAAAAAGCCGGTAAAGGCACCACCCAAAGTTTAATTTATAACAGTTCATAGCTTGTCTGGGATAATAAATGGTACCAGCCACCAATATGAAGCATCTTTTCCTCTTCCCATTCACATCAGAATATGATTTCTATTCTGACATGTACAACAGCCCAACCATTCAGGCATTCTTTATACACAAACATAGCAACTACTAACAAGCCATGCAAATGATCCAAAGTAAAGCCTGACTCAGTGTTAACACTAGATTTGTTAATTTTTAGATGACATATCAACTGTAACCTAGCAGGAACAAGATCAAGTCAATGCCAGTGGAATTAAAGACAATCGGCTTGTATCAATGAAGAAGACGTAGAAAAGAAAAGCAACGCCATAGGCACAAAGGCTACTGTGGTGGAAGAATGACCAGCACTGATTCAGGAAAACATAGCTGGCCAAGAAGAAACAGCCACAGAATGTCTTAATCAGTTAAAATAGCATAATAGGTCAGTACAGTGATACATCCAGTATAGAGATGGTGTCTCACATAGCTCCAACAACCCGGGTTCAAACCTGACCTTCAGCACTGCCTAGGTGAAATTTCCATGTTCTCCTATGACCATGCGAGTTTCTCCCAAAGTCCAGGCTGACAGATTAAATTGACCAGTGTAAATCGCTCCTAGTGCATAGGTAGGTGATTGGGGGTGGGGGAATTGATGGGAATGTGGGGAGAATAAAATAGGATGAGGATTACTGTAGATGACTGCTTAATTGGCTGTTACAGAACCTGTGAACTGAAGGGCCTGTTTCTGAGCTATCTAATTCTATGGCTAATCAATCTCGGGCACTGGAATAACACAATTGGTTAGTGCAAAAATTATCCAGGTCAAGGAGATACAAGAGGGTGAGAATACAGAGCACAGTGACTACATTGCTATGCTTTGAAGTATTTTCAATTCTTCTACTGTTTTATTGGTTCTCACTTAAACGTTATTTTTAATAAGTAAATGCTGGGAGGAAAGTTTTACCTCAATGCAAAGTTGCAGCTGTTTGTCAGCTTGAGTGCGTGCAGAGGATCTTGACAAAGTCTCATCCACAGTTACTGCCTTCATTGCAGCAATATAATCCGGAAAAGGTGTTTGCGAGATGGTTCGAACCGGACTGATGTCCACGACAACAAGCTTTCTCACCAGCCTCGGCTGTGCAAAGATAATAAAATATTGTTACCATCTGCGGCTTGTACCATAAAGATGAGCCACCTCTCCAATGGGTTAGTGGACTGGGGTGGTGTCACACTGAACTATACGCTACAAAATAAATTTGAAGTTTATGTTCCAGTTTAAGAACCTCAGTAGCAAAAGTGTCCTCGTGCTGATGTTACTCAGTCCTGATAGTTCAGCGATATCTGCCATGGATGTGTGCAGATATCAGGCAGGTACATCATCATACACGAGGAAGTCTGCAGATGCTGAAAATCCAGACAGACAGACACACACACACACAATGCTGGAGGAACTCCGTAGGTCAGGCAGCAACTATGAAAATGAATAGACAGTCTGACGTTTCAGGCCGAGAGCCTTCTTCAGGAGGCTAGCTGGAAGGTGATAGGTGAAGCTAGGTTGGTGGGAAAGGTAAAGAAGGAAGAATCTGATAGGAGAGAGGGAGGACCATAGCAGAAAGGGAAGGAGGGGACCCAGGGGAAGTACTAAGCAAGTGAGAAGAGGCAAAAGGTGAGAGTGGGGAATGGGGGGGGGGGGGGGGGGGGGGGTTAAATTTGTTTACCAGAAGGATAAATCAATGTCTTCTGGTTGGAGGCTATCCAGACAGAATACAAGGTGTTGCTTCTCCACCTGGACGGTGACTTCTTCTTGGCTCAAGAGGTGGCCATGGACCAACATGTCAGAACTGGGAAGTCCTGCTTATGGTGGATGGTGCAGAGGTGCTTGATGAAGTGGTCCCCCAATTTACGATGGGTACTTTATCCCCATTAAGGCAGCAGGAAGATGAGGTGAGTGCGGATGTATAGGAAACTAAGGAGATGCAGGTGAGGGCATCATCAAAAGTGAAGAGAGGAAAATCCGCTCTTTAAAGGAGGAGGATGTGACAGAGGTGAAGAAACTGAGAAAAGGGAATAGCATTTTTACAGGAGATAGGGTGGGAAGAGGTAACTGTGGGAATCAGTAGGTTTATAAAAGACATCGATCAAGAAAGGCAAGGTATGTGTCAGAAATTGACCAAGTGAATTACGGCCCAAGTGGAAGTTAGAGGCAATGTTGATAAAATTGACAAGCTCAGCATGGGTGCATGAAGCAGCACCAATGCAGTCTTCTATATAGTGAAGGCGAGTTGTGGAGAATAACTGGCTTCGAACATAGACTGATCTACATAACCAAAGAAGAGGAAGGCACAGCTGCGGCCCATGGCTACTCCTCGAGTTGGAAGAAAGTGAGAGGAACTAAAGGAAAACTTGTTCAGTGCGAGGACCAGTTCTGCCAGACAGAGGAGGGGGATGGTGGTGGTGGAGGAAGACTGGTTGGTTCTTTTGTCAAGAAAGAAGCAGAGAGTTTTGAGGTTTTCCTGATGAGGGATGGAAATGTATAGGGACTGAACATCCATGGTGAAGATGGACTGGTCAGGACTAGGGAATTGAATGTTACTAAGGAGACAGAGGTAGTGTGGCGTGTTGTCAAGTGGTTAAGGCATTGGACTAGCGATCTGAAGGTCATGAGTTCGAGCCCCAGCCGAGACAGCATGTTGTGTCCTTGAGCAAGGCATTTAACCACACTTTGCTCCAGTCCACCCAGCTGAAAATGGGTACCGGCAAAATGCCGGGGGTTAACCTCACGATAGACTGGCGTCCTATCCTGGGGGGGGGAGGGGGAGGTGTGGAAAGAGTCTCGTACTCTCAGTTGCTTCTTCACGCCACGGAAACTGGCATAAACACCAGCCTGATGTGCCTATAAGACTCGGGACAGACTAACTTTAACTAAGGAGATTGAGGGCATGAGAAGTGTTGCGGATGTAGGTGGGAAGGAACTGAACCAAGCAGGATAGAACGGAATCAAGATACGAGGACACGAGTTCAGTGGGGCAGCAGCAAGCAGGAGCGATAGACCTACCTGGACAGTCCATTTAGTGGGTCTTGGGTAGAAGCGAGCAGTATGGGTTAAGAGAACTATGAATTTGGTGGCAATGAATGGGAGTTCTCCAGAGTGGATGAGGTCAGTGATGGTGTCAGAGACGGTTTTCTGATGGTCTGGAATGGTGTCCTCTTTGAGTGGTAGGTATGAGGAAATTGTCTGAGAGTTGCACAGTGCGCCACACTACAGCACTCCCATCGTCTGCGAGTTTGATGGTCAGGTTGGGATCAGTGCAGAGACTGGAGGGCAATGTGTACAGAGCGAGTAAGGCTCAAGGTGGAGAGGGGAATGCTGCATTCGTCCAAGTTGATGTCTCATTTAATTAGAGGTGAAAAGATCCAGAGCAGATAGAGAACCAGAGCAGGGTGTCCAAGAGGAGGAGAAGAGTGGAAGACAGGAGAAGAGGCCATCAGCACAGTGTGTGGAATCCTTGTCAAAGAAGTGGACTCGGAGAGGGAGGCGATGGAAGAAGAACTCAAACTACTGACAGGTGCAGAATTCACTGATATCATCAACATCTTTCTTGATAATAAAAGTGGGCTGATTTTTCTTGTTGACCTCCTAATCTAAAGGTCAAGTATCCAACAGAAACACCCAAATACAGGTTCCCCTGCTATCCAAAGGTAGAGCGTTCCTATGAAACCGTTTGTAAGCCGAAATGTCGTAAAGCGAAGCAATTACAATTAATTTATATAGGAAAAATTTTTTGAGCGCTCCCAGACCCAAAAAATAACCTACCAAATCAAACCAAATAACACATAAAACCTAAAATAACACTAACATATAGTAAAAGTAGGAATGATTTGATAAATATACAGCTTATATAAAGTAGAAATATTGTATGTACGGTTTAGTTTCACTTATCAGATTGGGAAGACATCGAGCCAAAATTGATTTGGAGAGAGAAAAAAAAAATTGGCATGTACATGCCTACGCACATTCACACATATGTACATTCATACGTACACACATAGACGCATACACACGTACACGCATGTGCGCACAACTGCCCGCACAAGGCTTCACGGTCAGGTAATCTTTCTCGGGGTAAACACACGTTTAAAGCAGGCGTCTTTTTTTCATAAAAGCGAAAATCCTCTTTGGTTAGAGAAAACAGGTATTAATGTAGGTCTTTCGTAACAGTGAGCTGTCATAAAGCAAATGTTCGAAAAACGGGGGCCACCTGTACTAACCAAGCTCAGATCAGCTAACTCGGTAGAGATCCTTACAACGCAATGTTGCATTGATCAGTCAGCAGACAATAAACCACTGGAACAACTTGAACTCTCACCATCAAAACTAAAGATTAACAGCTCATTAATCACATTCTCTACTGATAATTAAACTTACGTTCTGCAGTGCTGTTGTCATTGCAATCTTGCCACCCATGCTGTGTCCTATCAGAATACACTCAGGTAGCTCCAACTTGCTCAGCATGTTTTGAAGATCAAGGCTCATTGCTTCATAGGTCATCACTGGACTGTGTCCACTATCACCATGGTTACGGCTATCCACCGTCACCACCTGCTTGGATAACAGAAAATGGTCAGAGTTTGACCGGATGGAATGATCCTGTTCTACAACTTTAATAGCAAACCAAAAATAAAAATCACCCAGACTACTACAAGGTCTCCATGAAGGACTGAACTATACGAGTTAACTACAGTGGAAAAATAAACTTCATGTACAAGATTCAATACTTTTGCACCACTCACCGTCCGGCCTGTTCGCTGAAATAATGCTTTAGAAATTGAATGAAAGTTTGATTTACTGCCCAAGAGTCCATGGAGAAAGACAAGGGGAGTTTCTGAGTTTCTGCCATCTATTAGGCTATAGGCGAGGTCCACAGGTCTATGAACAAGGTCAGAAGAAATAATTATACAGATAACTTGCAAGCAAATGGCTCTCAACATCAATTAATTGAGAGGACCTACAGAATGAAACAGTAATACTGCAGAAAATAGAATTCTAGTGTTAGAAAACTTCAGAAGCAAAAGAAAAAACACATTCCGCAAAAACACACCTTCAAACCCACATCAACGCCCAAGACCCTGTAACTCAACCGTCCCAACATCTTTTCATCTTAACACCACTCTCCAAATCTATCATAAATATCCCATTCAAATAGATTCTCCAAAGTTATCTTGCTAGTCAATGCAAGAACTTACGAATCATGACAAAAACAAGGTCATTCAGGTCAACAAGCCCATGCCTGCTACCAGAAGAGCCACCCCATTTATGTTTTCCCTTATTTTCCTGTATTTTCTTCCACATGCCCTCCAACTCTTTTGCTACTTCCACAGATCAAAACTAACCAGCATATGTCCATGAAGCAGGAGTGAATCACGCCCCAGGGAAATTTCTTCCACTTATGTACAAACGGTACCATGGAGCCTGCACCTAAGGTCAGGGACTGTAGGCAGGTGACTCTTAACCTCCTGTGGACCAAATCCACCCCAAAAACAAATCCCAATAAATCAAACACGAGGAAGTCTGCAGATGCTGGAAATTCAAACAACACACACAAAATGCTGGTGGAACACAGCAGGCCAGGCAGCATCTATAGGGAGAAGCACTATAGGACGAAGGGTCTCGGCCCGAAACGTCGACAGTGCTTCTCCCTATAGATGCTGCCTGGCCTGTTGTGTTTCCAGCAGCATTTTGTGTGTGTTGTCCCAATAAATCAAACCAGTACACCCACCCTCTGAATCCCAATGTATGTTTGTGAGGTGTGGGTGGTGGGGGGGTAAGAGGGTTCAGGGCAGCCCCACACCTCCATTACAGGGCCCGTTCTCGGTGCCGTGACCCACCTGCCCATCGACACTCAATCCTCACATCAAATGGGAAGTCTACAGTAAAAAGAAAGCTCGCCCGCCGCACTGACCGCTCTCAATTACTTCAATCACTCTGCACCGGGCACCTCACTCAGGCGGCCGCGGCGGCCCCACTGACCACCCTCGGCCTCGGCCACCTCACTCACCTAGCTGCGGCCGCCCTACTGACCGCCTTAGGCCACAGCTCCCCAGCCCAGCGGCAGGTCCTCAACACCGGCCGGCGCATTACTCCCCTCTCCCGGCGGCGTCTGATGTCGTCACAGGCCGGCTACCCAGTAGGAATGTTCTCCTGCTTCCGGTATCCTCCCCTTAAAGGTTACCCGAGACTCCAGTACAGGCTGCCTTCAGGGCTGCCGCGCATGGGTGCTTAATTCGTTCGAACGCGTTTGTACCCTTTTACTTCTTCTAAACACTGGCAAAGGCAGGATGTTTGCCCAAAAGTCCAAAAAATAATTGAAGAGCTTGTTGACTTTTAGACGGTTCAGGTCAATCTGTGGAAATGTCAAGTGACTAAAGGTGGGTGAATGAAACAAGTGACAACTTGTCCAAGTTCCCAACTGAACAATGTTCAACCCCTCCCTTACCTTTTCATTCTAATTTAGTGCAAAGAGGATACAGCATGGAAACAGGTCCTTAAGGTTCACTAATCAGTATAATTAACAGAAACGGTATATTAATCATTTGTCAATACCAGTTTTATTCTCCTCACTTTTCCATAAACTCGTCTAGATTCAATAACTTGGGCAATTTACCTATCAACCTGCATGTCTTTGGGATGTGGAGAAAACCAGAGCTACTGGAGGAAACCCACACAATCAAAAAGAGAGCATTTAAACTCCACACAGACGGCACCCAAGGTTAGGACTGAACCCAAGTCTCTGGTACTGTAAGGTGATGGTCTTATTAACTGTTATATCTGTTTCAGGATTCCCCTCTCCTCTTTAGACTAGTCATCTCCACTCTCAGCCCTGGTGCAAGGTTTCAGCCTGAAATGTAGGCAGTTCCCTTCCCCACTCAGATGTTGCTTATTTACACGCATTTACTATTTTGCATAAGATGATGAGAGACATTGATTGTGTGGATAGTCAGAGGCTTTTTCCGGGGCTGAAATGGCTAGCACAAGAGGGCAGAGTTTTAAGGTGCTGGGGAGTAGGTACAGAGGAGATGTCAGGGGTTAAGTTTTTTTACGCAGAATGGTGAGTGTGTGGAATGGGCTGCCGGTAACAGTAGTCGAGGTAGATACGATAGGGTCTTTTAAGAGACTCCTGGATAGGTACATGGAGCTTAGAAAATCAGAGGGCTATGGGTAACCCTAGATAATTTCGAAAGTAAGCACAATTTTGGTACAGCATTGTGGGCCGAATGGCCTGTACTGTGCTGTACATTTTCTGTGTTAACCCACTGAATTCCACAAGCAAACTGCCTGTGGCTCCAGATGCCAGCATTTGCAGTCGCTTATCCGTTGCTCTAAAAACTGTGTCACTCTGATGTCCTTGTGTTTTCTTCAGGAAAGCTATGGCGTATACAGGGCAAAGCATGCCTCTGTTTGCTTGAATTGAAAACAGCAAATGTTGGAAATAGTTGGTCAGGCAGCACCTGTGAAGTGTAAATGCCGTTAATGTTTGAGGTGCACGGCTTTTCATCAGAACTCACCACCATTGGAACATATTCTGTCAGCACAACATGCTCAATCTGCCCCCCTCACCACCATCTCAGAATCAGAATCAGGTTCATTATCACCAGCATGTGACGTGAAATTTGTTAACTTCGCTGCAGCAGTTCAATCCAATACATAATCTAGCAGAGAGAGAAAAATAAATAAAATAAAACATAATAATAAATAAACAAGTAAATCAATTACGTATATGAACAGATTATAAAAAAATGTGCAAAAACAGAAATACTGTATATTAAAATAAGTGAAGTAGTGTCTAAAGCTTCAAAGTCCATTTAGGAATTGGATGGCAGAGGGGAAGAAGCTGTTCCTGAATGTGTGCCTTCGGACATCTCCTACCTGATGGTAACAGTGAGAAAAGGGTATGCCCTGGGTGCTGGAGGTCTTTAATAATGGATGCTGCCTTTCTGAAACACCGCTCCTTGAAGATGTCCTGGGTACCATGAAAGAAATGCCGATTGTTATAAAGAGATTGCTGTATATGGTTAAGGATAAATGGAGAATGGTGGTCTGTGAACTGCAAGAAAGGCATAACTGTAAAACTAGTTTTGCTAACATAGTTGATTTTATTGAAAGGCAAGCAAAGATTGATACAGACCCGGTGTTTGGGAAGATACAGGATGCTACATCACCTGCCATAGGCAAAGTTGTGAACAAAACTAAGTCACAATTTCATTCTAAGGCTAAGGAAAGCAGCCTTGCCACTACTGTGGCCATGGTGAGAAGTAAAGCTAAATCTGACCCTGGAACTAATGGAAGGGAAATGGTCTTGTCAGCCGGAAGGGTTTGTCTTTTCTGTGAGGGTGAACACACAATGGATTCTTGCCCTCAGCTGGAGAAAAGGCTCATCATGAGAAGATTGCTTTCCTAATGGAAAATGGTGTCTACTTTGGCTGTCTGAGTACAGGACGCATCAGCAAAGATTGCAGGAAGCATCTTTCATGCAAGGTATGTGGTGGCAGGCATCCCAGCATGCTTTGTGTTCACGCTAACGAAACAGGAGTGGAATCAAAATGAACCGTGAAAGAATGAGACCAGCATTGAGTAGTGCCCTGGCCTCCAATGGCCTTACAGGAGATGGCGATCCTGATTGTAAACTTCCCATAATTCCAGTACAAGTGAAGTCTAAGAAGCGTAACAAGACTTGCGTTTTCCTAGACCAAGGAAGTACACCAGCGTTGTGCACAGTAGACCTCATGAACAATCCCAACCTCGCAGGAAAAAGGACATGCATTCTCTTATGCACCATGGATCAAGAGAAGGTTATGAGTAGCTACATTGATTCAGGATTGTAAGTGGCTGGCTAAGATGGTAAAAACTATTGTGAACTACCCAACATCTATACACAGGAAAGTATGCCTGTCTACCGAGAGAACATTCCACATTAGAGGGATCTCCAGGGATGGTCTCAACTGAGACATCTATTTGCCAAAGATAGATTTGGAATTTGAGTTGCTGATACAGATGAATGGGCCTAAAGCATTGGAGCCATTGCAAATGATTTAAAGTGACAGTAATGGACCTTATGTAATTAAAATAGTGTTGGGTTGAACTGTGAATGGACTACTCAAAGGAGACAATGGTGATGGGAGAGACTGTGCACAGCCTGGGTTGACAGATACCAGGATCTCAGTTTTGAACTTTGATGAACTTTGGCAGTGGCAGCTCAAGGCAGATTTCCCTGAATGCAGTCAAGGTGAACAACCTTGTCAAGAGAAGACCACAATTTCAAGGAGCTTGTTACAAATTCTGCTAAGTTGGTGGATGGCCACTACCAGATTAGTTTACGTTTGAGAAAGAAGAACGTAAACATGCCAAATAACAGGAAAATTGCAAAACAGCATGCTCTAGATCAGTGGTCCCCAACCGCTGGGTTGCGCACTGGTACCGGGCCGCAAAGCGTGTGGTACCGGGCCGCAAAGCGTGTGGTACCGGGCCGCAAAGCGTGTGGTACCGGGCCGCAAAGCATGAGCTACCGGGCCGCAAAGCATGTGCTACCGGGCCGCAAAGCATGAGCTACCGGGCCGCAAAGCATGTGCTACCGGGCCGCAAAGCATGTGCTACCGGGCCGCAAAGCATGTGCCACCGGGCCGCAAAGCATGAGCCACCGGGCCGCAAAGCATGTGGTACCGGGCCGCAAAGCATGAGCCACCGGGCCGCAAAGCATGAGCCACCGGGCCGCAAAGCATGTGCTACCGGGCCGCAAAGCATGTGGTACCGGGCCGCAAAGCATGAGCTACCGGGCCGCAAAGCATGTGGTACCGGGCCGCAAAGCATGAGCTACCGGGCCGCAAAGCATGTGGTACCGGGCCGCAAAGCATGAGCTACCGGGCCGCAAAGCATGTGGTACCGGGCCGCAAAGCATGAGCTACCGGGCCGCAAAGCATGTGGTACCGGGCCGCAAAGCATGAGCTACCGGGCCGCAAAGCATGTGGTACCGGGCCGCAAAGCATGAGCTACCGGGCCGCAAAGCATGTGCTACCGGGCCGCAAAGCATGTGGTACCGGGCCGCAAAGCATGTGCTACCGGGCCGCAAAGCATGAGCTACCGGGCCGCAAAGCATGAGCTACCGGGCCGCAAAGCATGTGGTACCGGGCCGCAAAGCATGAGCTACCGGGCCGCAAAGCATGTGGTACCGGGCCGCAAAGCATGAGCTACCGGGCCGCAAAGCATGTGGTACCGGGCCGCAAAGCATGAGCTACCGGGCCGCAAAGCATGTGGTACCGGGCCGCAAAGCATGAGCTACCGGGCCGCAAAGCATGTGGTACCGGGCCGCAAAGCATGAGCTACCGGGCCGCAAAGCATGTGCTACCGGGCCGCAAAGCATGTGGTACCGGGCCGCAAAGCATGTGCTACCGGGCCGCAAAGCATGAGCTACCGGGCCGCAAAGCATGAGCTACCGGGCCGCAAAGCATGTGGTACCGGGCCGCAAAGCATGTGCCACCGGGCCGCAAAGCATGTGCCACCGGGCCGCAAAGCATGAGCCACCGGGCCGCAAAGCATGTGGTACCGGGCCGCAAAGCATGAGCCACCGGGCCGCAAAGCATGAGCCACCGGGCCGCAAAGCATGTGCTACCGGGCCGCAAAGCATGAGCCACCGGGCCGCAAAGCATGTGGTACCGGGCCGCAAAGCATGAGCTACCGGGCCGCAAAGCATGTGGTACCGGGCCGCAAAGCATGAGCTACCGGGCCGCAAAGCATGTGGTACCGGGCCGCAAAGCATGAGCTACCGGGCCGCAAAGCATGTGGTACCGGGCCGCAAAGCATGAGCTACCGGGCCGCAAAGCATGTGCTACCGGGCCGCAAAGCATGTGCTACCGGGCCGCAAAGCATGAGCTACCGGGCCGCAAAGCATGTGGTACCGGGCCGCAAAGCATGAGCTACCGGGCCGCAAAGCATGTGGTACCGGGCCGCAAAGCATGTGGTACCGGGCCGCAAAGCATGAGCTACCGGGCCGCAAAGCATGTGGTACCGGGCCGCAAAGCATGAGCTACCGGGCCGCAAAGCATGTGGTACCGGGCCGCAAAGCATGAGCTACCGGGCCGCAAAGCATGTGCTACCGGGCCGCAAAGCATGTGGTACCGGGCCGCAAAGCATGAGCTACCGGGCCGCAAAGCATGAGCTACCGGGCCGCAAAGCATGTGGTACCGGGCCGCAAAGCATGAGCTACCGGGCCGCAAAGCATGTGCTACCGGGCCGCAAAGCATGAGCTACCGGGCCGCAAAGCATGTGCTACCGGGCCGCAAAGCATGTGCTACCGGGCCGCAAAGCATGAGCCACCGGGCCGCAAAGCATGTGGTACCGGGCCGCAAAGCATGTGCTACCGGGCCGCAAAGCATGTGGTACCGGGCCGCAAAGCATGTGGTACCGGGCCGCAAAGCATGTGCTACCGGGCCGCAAAGCATGTGGTACCGGGCCGCAAAGCATGAGCTACCGGGCCGCAAAGCATGTGCTACCGGGCCGCAAAGCATGTGGTACCGGGCCGCAAAGCATGAGCTACCGGGCCGCAAAGCATGAGCTACCGGGCCGCAAAGCATGTGGTACCGGGCCGCAAAGCATGAGCTACCGGGCCGCAAAGCATGTGGTACCGGGCCGCAAAGCATGAGCTACCGGGCCGCAAAGCATGTGGTACCGGGCCGCAAAGCATGAGCTACCGGGCCGCAAAGCATGTGCTACCGGGCCGCAAAGCATGTGGTACCGGGCCGCAAAGCATGAGCTACCGGGCCGCAAAGCATGAGCTACCGGGCCGCAAAGCATGTGGTACCGGGCCGCAAAGCATGAGCTACCGGGCCGCAAAGCATGTGGTACCGGGCCGCAAAGCATGAGCTACCGGGCCGCAAAGCATGTGGTACCGGGCCGCAAAGCATGAGCTACCGGGCCGCAAAGCATGTGCTACCGGGCCGCAAAGCATGTGGTACCGGGCCGCAAAGCATGAGCTACCGGGCCGCAAAGCATGAGCTACCGGGCCGCAAAGCATGTGGTACCGGGCCGCAAAGCATGAGCTACCGGGCCGCAAAGCATGTGCTACCGGGCCGCAAAGCATGAGCTACCGGGCCGCAAAGCATGTGCTACCGGGCCGCAAAGCATGTGCTACCGGGCCGCAAAGCATGAGCCACCGGGCCGCAAAGCATGAGCCACCGGGCCGCAAAGCATGTGGTACCGGGCCGCAAAGCATGTGCTACCGGGCCGCAAAGCATGTGGTACCGGGCCGCAAAGCATGTGGTACCGGGCCGCAAAGCATGTGCTACCGGGCCGCAAAGCATGTGGTACCGGGCCGCAAAGCATGTGCTACCGGGCCGCAAAGCATGTGGTACCGGGCCGCAAAGCATGTGGTACCGGGCCGCAAAGCATGTGCTACCGGGCACGAGGAAACGATATGAGTCAGCTGCAGTAAGACTGACTCATATCGTTTCACACTGCCAAATCATATCTTTTCCTTGCGGCCCGGTAGCACATGCTTTGTGGCCCGGTACCGGTCAGTGGCCCGCTGGTTGACTAGATCAATGGAAGGGGTTTAAGAGGGATTTGTCATTTCATGCTGACTACACAGCTTTCATGAAGAAAGTTATCTCCAAAGGTTATGCCAAAAGAGTGTCAGCAGAGGATCTGGAATGCAGAGATGGGAAAGTCTGGTATATTCCACATCATGCTGTTTATCACCCCAGAAGAGAGAACGTTCGTGTTGTGTTTGACTGTGGCGGGAATATCATTTAATGCTTAGCTTTTACAGGGACCAGATCTTACCGGCTCATTAGTTGGAAAGATGCAGATTCAGTGAAGAACCAGTGGTAATCATGGCAAATACTGAAGAAGATTGGCAAATATTGGAGAAGAGGGATGCTTATGTGAGAATGCTGTTCTTGGGCTATAGTTCAGCATTGAACACCATAATTCCCTCCAGGTTCGACAAGAAGTTCAGAGACCTTGGCCTTCACCCTGCCTTGTGTAGCTGGATCCTGGACTTCCTGTCAGATCGCTGGCAGGTGGTAAGAGTGGGCTCCCTCACCTCTGCTCCTCTGACCCTCAACACAGGAGCCACCCCAGGGTTGTGTCCTAAACCCCTTCTTTACTCACTGTACACCCATGACTTTGTTGCCTCTCACATCTCCAATCTGCTAATTAAAGTTGCAGATGCCACTACATTGATTGGCCTTATCTGCAGAGAAGAAGTCATCACCCTGACCTCTCCCTCAATGTCGCAAAAGACAAAGAAGCTGGTTGTGGACTACAGGAGGAATGGAGATAGGCTAACCCCTACTTACATCAATGGATCTGGGGTTGAGAGGGTGAACAGCTTTAAGTTCCTTGGTATACACATTACCAAGGACCTCACTTTGTCTGTGCACGACAGCGCCTCTTTCACCTTAGATGGTTGAAAAAGTTCGGCATGTGTCCCCGAAATCCTAAAGACTTTCTACAGGGGCACAATTGAGAGCATTCTGACTGGCTGTATCACTGCCTGGTATGGGACTGTACCTCCCTCAAATGCAGGACTCTGCAGAGAGTGGTGCGGACAGCCCAGCGGATCTGTGGATGTGAACTTCCCACTATTCGGGACATTTACAGCGACAGGTGTGTTTAAAGGGCCTGGTGGATCACTGGGGACCTGAGCCACCCCAACCACAATCTATTCCAGCTGATACCATCCGGGAAGTGGTACCGCAGCATAAAAGCCAGGACCAACAGACTCCGGGGCAGCTTCTTCCACCAGGCCATCAGACTGATTATTTCAGACTGACACCATTGTATTTCTAAATTATATTGACTGTTCTGTGGTATGTCTTACTGTACATACTATTTATTACAAATTACTATAATTTGTACATTGCACATTCAGACGAAGATATAATGGAAAGATTTTTACTCATTTATTTGAAGGATGTAAGAAATAAAGTCAGTTCAATGGTTCATCAGGTTAAAGTATCAGAAGATGAAGATCTACTGAGGTTTCTCTGCTGGCCTCATGGTGACCTCAGCCAAGATATGATGGACTTTAGAGTGACGATACATCTCTTTGGAGTAATTTCTTCACCAAGCCATTCAAAAATGCACAGAAGGTAACGTAGATCAGTTCAACTGCAAGGCGGTGGATAATGTTTTGCATCGCTCTTTGTTGATGACCACCTTGTGTCAGTGTCCTCTGAGGAAGAAGCGGTATCTTGCTATCATACACTCGTGCTAAAGGTGGCTTTCGACTCACAAAGTGGCGAAGCAACTGACACAGTGTGCTATCTGTGATACCAGAAGAAGAGAGAGCAATAGACATGAGGATCTGGATTTAAATCAAGATGGAGAGAGCACCGAGTGTGGGATGGTGTATTCAGTCTGATACTTGAAGATCACGATCCAAGATAGACCACTCACCAGAAGGGGATTCCTTCCACAGTTAGTTCCATTTATGATACTTTAGAAATCCTGAGTCCAATGGTTCTATCTGCTAAGAAGATCCTACGAGATCTCTAAGAAAGAACTTGGCTGGGATGACACTATACCGAATTCAAGGCTGTTAAATGTTGAAACTCCTGGATTTTGAAGAAGTTACTGCTGCACAGTTACAACACTTTACTTGCAAGTGAAAATGGCTATGGAGCAGCAACCTACCTCTTGTTGCACAACACACGTTCTCAAGTGTACAGTGCTTTTATCATGGGAAAATCAGGGTTAGCTCTGTTGAAGTCAGTTTCCTTCCCTTATTGCTGCTATGATAGGAAGCCGTATGGACACATTGTGGAAGAAGGAGTTGCACATGCAGTACTTCTGTGCTGAAGTAGTTTCAGAAATTCTTAAGGTCTCACAGGCATCTCAATGGAGCTATGTAAACACGTCAAGCAACCCGACGGATGTTGCCTCCTTAGATTTGAAGATGAAAACATTCCTGAAGAATGAAATATGGATGTCAGGGCCTCATGATCTTCTTGAGCCTGAAAGGGAATGGCCTGTGAATCCTGATTGTTCTGGAGAACTCCTGCTAGATGATCCAGAAGTCAAGCTGAGTGTTACAATAAATGCTATGCAGATAGAAGAGAAGGTGGATGCGGCAACGCATATAATCCATCACTTCTCATCTTGGACCCATTTGAGGAAGACAGTGGCCTGGATTTTTAGATTTAAGAAACTGCTTTTGTTTCTTATTTGGGAGAGGAAGCAATTGAACATAGCTCTTGCTCATTTTGACTTGGATGAAGAACAACAAGGATCTTCTTTGAAGAGAGAGATTGAGAAGGCCAAAGGTTGTCTCTCAGTGAAAGAGCTCAGAAAGGCTGAAATGGAGATCATTGGGTCTTGCCAAAGAAATAGATTTTCAGATGAAGCTCTGTTTACATGTGTAAGAGTGGACTACTTTGGACCTTCTGAGGTGAAGAGCAGAAGGAGTGCTGTGAAGAGGTATGGGGTCATATTTACCTGTCCAGCTATACAAGCTGTTCACATTGAAGTGCTATTTTTTTGGACACAGATTCCTCTGTTAATGTACTTCAAACCTTTAGAGCAAGATGAAAGCAGTTTCATGAACTGTGCTCTGACAATGCGGCAAACTTTGTTGGAGCTGAGTGTGAGTGGAGAGGAGCCATTGAGAAGTGGAATCATTCACAGATTAGTGATGTCCTTCTTCGGAAAGAAATTAAGTGGATTTTAAACACCTTCCCCCCCCCCCCCCCCCCCCCCACTCCCTACTGTTTCACATTATGGAGGAACATGGGAGAGATTGATCAGGTCTGTGCGAAAGATTTTGTCTTGTTGCCTGGATTGGGGGGCATGTGTTATGAGAAAAGGTTGAGTGAACTCGGCCTTTTCTCCTTGGAGTGAAGGAAGATGAGAAGTGACCTGACAGAGGTGTATAAGATGATGTGAGGCATTGATTGTGTGGATAGTCAGAGGCTTTTTCTCAGGGCTGAAATGGTTGCCACAAGAGGACACAGGTTTAAGGTGCTGGGGAGTAGGTACAGAGGAGATGTCAGGGGTAAGTTTTTTCACTCAGAGAGTGGTGAGTGCATAGAATGGGCTACCGGCAATGGTGGTGGAGGCGGAAACGATAGGGTCTTTTAAGAGGCTTTTAGATAGGTACATGGAGCTTAGTAAAATAGAGGGCTATAGGTAAGTCTAGTAATTTCTGAGGTAGGGACATGTTCGGCACAACTTTGTGGGTCAAAGGGCCTGTATTGTGCTGTCGATTTTCCATGTGTCTATGTTTCTATGAAAGGTCCTTAGATGCACCATGAAGATACAGAATCTTGACGAAGAAGGTTTCCCCACAGTCCTTTGTGAAGTAGAGACTATTACCAATGGTCATCCAATTATCAAAGCATCTTCCAATCCCAATGATTTGGAAGTACTAACACCCAATCGTCTGTTGCTTCTGAAAACCTCACCATACTTACACCAGGAAAGTTTCAAAAGGAAGATATTTATGCTGTTGTAGATGGAAGCAGGTCCAATACACGTCAAACTTGTTTTGGGAATGGTGAGTCAAAGAAAACCTCACCATACCTACCACCAGGAAAGTTTCAAAAGGAAGACATTTATGCTGTCGTAGATGGAAGCAGGTCCAATACACGTCAAACTTGTTTTGGGAATGGTGAGTCAAAGAGTACATTCCAGAGCTGCAGGAAAGTCAGGCATAAAACTCAATTTCCTCCCAGGAGATGTTATGCTTATAGATGACAACTCAGCGCTACGAAACTCATGGATCGTGGCAAGAGTCATTCAAGTCATTCCGGACAGAAGAGGATTTATGAGGCAGGTGCACACCAAAACCAAGACCAGTTGTCCAGATAGCCAAGATCTGTCTTCTTCAGGATGCAGAGGTTTGAGGCGCTACAGCTCCTGAAGCTTCAAGCATTTTGCAGTCATGCTTCTTGCATTCCTTGAAATTAACTGGTTCCTCAGTTTCTGTGCTCCCTTTAAACTCGCTGGGCCTCAGTTTCTGTGCTCCCTTTAAACTCACTGGTTCCTCAGTTTCTGTGCTCCCTTTAAACTCGCTGGGCCTCAGTTTCTGTGCTCCCTTTAAACTCACTGGTTCCTCAGTTTCTGTGCTCCCTTTAAATTCACTGGTTCCTCAGTTTCTGTGCTCCCTTTAAACTCGCTGGGCCTCAGTTTCTGTGCTCCCTTTAAACTCGCTGGGCCTCAGTTTCTGTGCTCCCTTTAAACTCGCTGGGCCTCAGTTTCTGTGCTCCCTTTAAACTCGCTGGGCCTCAGTTTCTGTGCTCCCTTTAAACTCGCTGGGCCTCAGTTTCTGTGCTCCCTTTAAACTCGCTGGGCCTCAGTTTCTAAGTCAAAGTCAAAATCAAGTTCAGTGCAATATGCATAAGTACAGGTTAATGGAAAACACACTTTCAGCAGCTTCACAGACACATGACATTAGATACACAACATTCACAAGAGAAAAACATCAGTTAAGCATAATTATACACTATTTTTCCAACACCAAGAACACCGTGAGAACAAAAAACAAAACTAAATCCATTGTAGTCTGAAGAGTTCTTAGTGTTTTCAGTCTCTCATTGCTACAGTTGGAAGTTCCCACCTGTTTCAAAAGGGCAACAATTATACCAATAGGCAATTGGTATCTGTTAGTCTCGTGAGACCATGGGTTTGCGCCTTGGGAAGGTTTCCAGGGCGCAGGCAGGGTTGTATGGGAGACCGGCAGTTGCCCAAGCTGCAAGCCTTCCTCTCTCCACGCCACTGATGTTGTCCAAGGTAAGAGCACTAGGACACCAGTGTCGTCGCAGAGCAATGTGTGGTTAAGTGCCTTGCTCAAGGACACAACGCGCTACCTCAGCTGAGGCTCGAACCAGTGACCTTCAGATCACTAGACCTGATGCCTTACCCACTAGGCCATGCGCCAACACAACAATTATACCAGTGCCGAAGAAAAGCAGTGTGAACTGTCTTAACAAGTATCGTACAGTAGCACTCACATCTGTGATGATGAAGTGCTTTGAGAGGTTGGTCATGGCTAGAATCAACACCTGTCCTATTCTGGCTGGCTGCCAGTTACCAGTGGAGTTCCACGGGGGTCGATGTTGGGACCACTGCTTTTTTATGACGTATGTCAATGACTTGGACTGCGGGATTAATTTTGGGACTATGGGACTATGGCTAAATTTGCCGATGATACAAAGGTAGGTGGGGAAGTGAGTAGTGTTGAGGAAACAGAGAGCCTGCAGAGAGACTTAGATAGTTTAGGGGAAATGGGTAAAGAAGTGGCAAAAGAAATACAATGTTGGAAAGTGTTTGGTCGAGCACTTTGGTGGAAGAAATAAATGGGCAGACTATTATTTAGATGAGGAGAGAATTCAAAATGCAGAGATGCAAAGGGACTTGGAAGTCCTTGTGCAGGATACCCAAAAGGTTAACCTCCAGGTTGAGTCTGTGGTGAAGAAGGTGAATGCAAAGGTGACATTCATTTCTAGAAATATAGAATATAAGAGCAGATATGTGATGTTGAGGCTCTATAAGGCACTTGTGGGACCATACTCGGAGCACTGGGTGCACTTTTGGTTTCCTTATTTTAGAAAGGATATACTGACATTGGAGAGAGTTCAGAGAAGCTTCACAAGAATGATTCCTGCAATGAAAGGGTTACTGTATGAGGAACATCTGGCAGCTCTTGGGTTGTATTCGCTGGAGTTCAGGAGAAAGAGGGGGGGATCTCATAGAAACATTCCAAATGTTAAAAGGCCTGAACAGATTAGGTATGGCAAAGTTATTTCCCATGGTAGGTGAGCCTAGGACAGGAGAGCATGAATTCAGGATTGAAGGACGTCCATTTAGAACAGAGATGCAGAGCAATTGTCAGAGGCTGGTAAATCTGTGGAATTTGTTGCCACAAGCAACTGTGGAGGCCAAGTCATTGGGTGTAATTAAGGCAGAGATAGATAGGTTCTTGATTAGCCTGGGCATCAAAAGGTATGGGGGGAAGGCAGGGGAGTGGGGATGACTGGAAGAATTGGATCTGCCCTGATTGAATGGTGAAACAGTCTTGATGGGCTGAATGGCTTACTTCTGCTCCTATATCTTATGGTCTCAGTAAGGACCTGGATCCACTGCAATTTGCCTATCGCTATAATAGGTCTATGGCAAACGAGATCACAATGGCTCTCCATGCAGCCTTGGATCACCTGGACAATACAGATACCAACATCAGGATGCTGTTTATTGACTATAGCTCAACGTTCAACATCGTCATTCCTAAAGTCTTGATTGAAAAGCTACAGAACCTGGGCCTCTGTACCTCTCGCTGCAACTGGATTTTCAACTTCCTAACTGGAAGACCACAATCTGTACCGATTGGAAATAACATCTCCACCTTGCTGACAATGAACACTGGTGCTCTACAGGGAGGTGTGGGTTAGCCCACTGCTCTACTCTTGTTACACCCATGACTGTGACTAGGCATAGCTCAAATGCCTTCTATAAATTTGCCGATAATACAATCATTGCTGGCAGAATCTCAGATAGTGACAAGAGGGCATATAGGAGTGAGATATACCAGCTAGTTGAGTGGTGTCATAGCAACAACCTTGCAGTCAATGTTAGCAAGACCAAGAGCTAATTGTGGACTTCAGAAAGAGTAGGAAGAGGGAATATAAACCAATCCTCATAGAGGGATCAGAAGTGGAGAGAGTGATCAATTTCAAGTTCCTGGGTGACAGTATCTCTGAGGAACTAGCCTGGTTGCAACATATTGATGCAGCTATAAAGAAGGCAAAACAACAGCTATATTTCATTAGGAGTTTGAGGAGATTTGGTTTGTCACTTAAAACTCTCTAAAACTTTTACAGATGTACCGTGAAGAACATTCTGACTGGCTGCATCATTGTCTGATATGGGTGGGGGGGGGGGGGGGGGGGCGGTGGTAAGATTGAAGTAAGCTGCAGAGAGTTGTAAAATTAGTCAGTTCCATCATGGGTACAAGCTTCCATAGTATCCAAGACATTGTCAAGGAGCGGTGCCTCAGGAAGTCACCGTCCATCATTAAGGACCCCCACCCCACAGGACATGCACTCTTCTAATTGTTACTATCAGATAGGAGATACAGAAGCCTGAAGGCACACACTCAGCAACTCAGGAACAGCTCCTTCCCCTCTACCATCCAATTTCTAAATGGACATTGAACCCAAATATCTCACTACTTTCTCAATACTCAATACTCGTAACTTCCGCCACCTCCAACAGGATTCCACTACCAATCACATCTTTCCCTCCTGCCCCCTTTCTGCTTTCCGCAGGGATCGCTCCCTACGCGACTCCCTTGTCCACTCGTCCCCCCCCCCCCCCATCCCTTCCCACCAATCTCCCTCCTGGCACTTATCCTTGTAAGCGGAACAAATGCTACACCTGCCCTTACACTTCCTCCCTCACTGCCATTCAGGGCCCCAGATAGTCCTTCCAGGTGAGGCGACACTTCACCTGTGAGTTGGCTGGTGTGGTATACTGTGTCCGGTGCTTCCGGTGTGGCCTTTTATATATTGGTGAGACCCAACGCAGACTGGGAGACTGTTTCGCTGAACACCTACGCTTGGTCCGCCAGAGAAAGTAGGATCTCCCAGTGGCCACACATTTTAATTCCACGTCTCATTCCCATTCTGATATGTCTATCCATGGCCTCCTGTACTGTCAAAATGAATCCAAACTCAGGTTGGAGGAACATCACCTTATATACCGGCTGGGTAGCCTCCAACCTGATGGCATGAACATTGACTTCTCTAACTTCTGTTAATGCCCCTCCTCCCCTTCTTACCCCATCCCTGACATATTTAGTTGTTTGTTTTTTTTCTCTCTCTCTGCCCATCACTCTGCCTGTTCTCCATCTCCCTCTGGTGCTTCCCCCTCCCCACTTTCTTTCTCCCGAGGCCTCCCGTCCCATGATCCTTTCCCTTCTCCAGCTCTGTATCACTTTCGCCAATCACCTTTCCAGCTCTTAGCTTCATCCCACCCCCTCCGGTCTTCTCCTATCGTTTCACATTTCCCCCTCCCCCAACTACTTTCAAATCTCTTACTATCTTTCCTTTCAGTTAGTCCTGACGAAGGGTCTCGGCCTGAAACGTCGACAGTGCTTCTCCCTATAGATGCTGCCTGGCCTGCTGTGTTCCACCAGCATTTTGTGTGTGTTGTTTTTATCTCACTACTTTTTCTTTATTTCCATTTTTCTGCTGCTTATTTTAACCTAACTATTTAATATACATGTATATGCTTCCTTGATTCATTTTTTTCTGTATTTCATGTTTTGCATTGTACCACTGCTCCAAAGTTAACAAATTTCACAACATTTGCTGGTGACACTAAACCAAACCTGATTCTGATTCTGTTGTTATACCGAGGTACTGATTGGGATGGTGCAGGTTGCTTCCTTTGCATATTTGAAGGGAAGTACAGTTGGCCCTCCTTATCCGTGGGGGATTGGTTCAGGGACCCCCTGCAGATACCAAAATTCACGGATGCTCAAGTCCCTTATTTAACCTGTCTTGGTGCGGTGGTCTTTAGGACCCAGCGGAACCCCGGACCTTATTTAACCTGTCTCAGTGTGGTGGACTTTAGGACCCAGTGCAGCTCTGAACCTGCAGTGTTTCTGTTCGGGAAAATAATCACGATCATGATTGAAAATAAAGTGGAAGCAGTAAAGTGATTGGAAAGAGGTGAAACACCATTGGTCATTGGAAAAGCGTTAGGCTACAGTCAGTCAATGATTGGAACAATTTTAATTGAGCATGTGAAAAGCCCTGCCCCGATGAAAGCTACAATTATTACTAAGCAACACAGTGGTTTAATTATTGAAATACGTATGTTTCTTAAGTGTTTTATATGCATAGAAAGGTAAAATAGATTCTATATACTAAAACAAACGTTTGACTAATTGATGCTAATTACCTGTACCTGTTCCGACTAAAGACGGACTCAGGAACGGAACTCATTTATAACCCGGGGACTGCCTGTACTTTTAAATCATCTCTAGATTACTTATAATACCTAATACAATGTAAATGCTATGTAAATAGGTGTTATACTGTATTGTTTAGGGAATAATGACAGGAAAAAATATTCTGTACATGCTAAACGATGAGTGCTGGAAAGAGAACTTCTGGATTTTCCCAATCTGTGGTCGGTTGAATCTGTTAACTCCAGTGTTTTCTTGAAAGTCACTTTGTTGTATTCCCTGTGCTTCCTTTAAGCTTATCAAGTGCCTGGAAAATCCATTATAATACCTGTTCAACTTCAAGTTATATTGTTGTGATAAGCAAGCATACACATGATATGATTTGGTATGAAAATCAGCTTTTTGAAGCAGCAACACAGCACATTGCAAGATGAAGGCAAACATAAATTAACATTAATGATATTAGGTACAACTGTACACCTGCTTGTTAATGCAAACATCTAATCAGCCAAACACGTGGCAGCAATTTGGTGCATAAAAGCGTGCAGAATAATCAAGAGGTTCTGTTGTTGTTCAAGCCAAACATCAGAATGGGAAAGAACTGTCATCTAGGTGACGATGTCAGTGGAATGATTGGTGGTGTCAGTCAGGGTAGATTGAGTATCTCAGATACTGCTGATCTGGAATTCTCATGCTCATGGTTTCTATGTTTATAGAAAATGGTGCAAAAAAAACCCCAAATAAAACATCCAGTGAGCGGCAGTTCCGTTGGTAAAAAATGCCTTGTTAATGAGCGAGGTCAGAGGAGAATGACAAGACTGGTTCAAGCTGACAGGAAGGTGACAGTAACTCAAATAATTGCGTGTTACCACAGTGGTGTGTAGAAGAGCATCTCAGAATGCGCAACACATCAAACCTGGAAGTGGATGGGCTACAGCAGCGGAAGCCCACCCTCAGTTCCACTCCTATATCTAAGAAAGCAGCCAAAGGGTGTCTGACAATAGACAATAGGTGCAGAAGTAGACCATTTGGCCCTTCGAGTCTGCTCATGGATTTCCCAATGGTTCATGAACAGTACCTCACTATTCTTGGCTTGTGCTATTTATTTACTTTTTTTTTAATAACAGTGATTTTTATGCATTTGTACTACACTGCTGCCGCAAAACAGCTAATTTCACTCCATATGTCAGTAATAATATACCTGATTCTGCATGTCCAACACAACACAGTTGCATAGTGACTTTCATAACACTTTACAGCGGCAGCGATTGGGGCTCAATTCCCACCGCATTTGGTGAGGAATTTGTACATTCTCCCCACGGCAGTATGGGTTTCCTCCAGGTGCTCCAGTTTCCTTCCACACTCCAAAGATGTATGGGTTAGTAAAGCATGGAAGCATGGCGATCCTTGGACCATGTTGGTCATTGACACAAAATGATGCATTTCACTGTATGTTTTGGGTGTGCATGTGACAAATAAAGCTAATCTTTATCTTTTACCATTGAACTCTGGACGGTGTTGGATTAATGGTATCAACAAATATTGCCACTAGATGGCACTACCTTCAACAAAGTCATCATGTCAGTGCTGAAGTGGCCTACAATCAACAGCTGCGAAATGGGATCAAGTATTATATGTTTTCAGGCCAATGTTACCTATGTGTATTGATTGTCATTAATTTTTTTCAGGATGTGTGTGTCAGTATTTAATCTTCATCTCGTATTGCTCATTGAGAATATGGTGGTGAGTCGCCTTCTTGAAGTTCTCCAGTGAGGTTATTCCCACTATGCCTCCACCTATTTTTGTCTCATCTGCAAACTTGGCCACAAAGCCATCAATTCTGTCATGCAGATCATTAACATATAACATGAAAAGAAGCAGACCCAGGACTGAGCCCTACGGAACACCATTAGCAACCAGCAGCCAACCAGGAAAGGCTCCCTTTATTCCCACTTCTTGATAGGCTATTCAGATAGATAGATAGATAGATAGATACTTTATTCATTCCCATGGGGAAATTCAACTTTTTTTCAGCCAATCTTATGTCCATGCTAGTATCTTTCCTGTGACACCATGGGCTCTTACCTTATTTACCAGCCTCACGTGTGGCACCTTGTCAGAGGCCTTCTGAAAAACCAAGTAAATAATATCCACTGACCGCCAGGAGTAAGATATGTTAAAGTGCTGGGGTTAGGACTCAATATATTTAAGTAAACTACTTAAGAACTTTTTAAAAGCTATTATTAATGCTTTTTGAGAGGGTGATTTTAGATGCATATCATATTTTTACTGAGTTAAGTATTGTATGTAATTAGTTTTGCTACAATAAGTGTATGGGACATTGGAAAAAATGTTGAATTTCCCCATGGGGATGAATAAACTATCTATCTATCTATCTACCTTAAGGAAACCATGCTGACTTTGGCCTATTTTAACATGTGTCTCCAAGTACCACCAAAACATTCTTCATAATGGACTCTAACATCTTGCAACCCACAGAAGTCAGGCTAACTGGCTTAATATTTCCCATCTTTTGCCTCCTTCCCTTTTTAGAGTGGAGTGCCATTTACAATTTTCCAGTCTTCCGGAACCATTTCAGAATTTAGTGATCCTTGAAAGATTGCTACTAATGCTTTCACAATCTCTTCAGCTACTTCTTTCAAAACCTTGGTGTGTTGTCCATTTGGTCCAGGTGACTTATCCACCTTCAGATCTTTCAGCTTCCCGAGCACCTTCTCCTCAGTAAAACTGTGTGTGTTTTGAATATAATACCTTCAGTCCTATATTTACCATTCTTCTTTTCAATTTTGTCACCGATTCGCCTGGTGAAATTCTTATCCCTTTCTGAACTTTTTATCTTATTCTTTATTCTGGAGACTTCAGTAACACCTCCTGCACTCTCCCTCAATTTTCCTTTATCCATACTTTTCCAAGCTGTTGAACCTAACTGCTATTATTTAGTTTAAATCCTATCACAGCCCTGGTTATGCAATTCACCAGGCCGCTGGTCCCAGCATGGTTCATACTATGGACCCTGGGCTTTTGGAATAGCCCTTCCTTTCCCAATACTGGTGCTAATGTCCCTCAAACTCAGACCCTCTTCTCCTACACCAAGCTCTGAGCTCCTTCATCATCAGATATCTGAACAATGAACCAACCCATGAACACTCCCTCACTATTTTTACTCTCTTTTTGCGTACTTGTTTATTTGTTATATATGTCTTATAGTTTTTTAATGTACTGCTGCCGAAAACAACATATTTCACAACATCAGTGATACTAAACCTGATTCTGATTCATTCTCTGATCGTATGAACCCTGTGCTAATTTGCTCATGAATCAGGTAACAATCTGGAGATCATTATTTTTTTGGTTTTATGATTTAATTTAATCTCTAGCTGCTCAAATTCCCTTGGCAGAATTTCTTTCCTTGTTCTTCTAATGCCATTGGTACCTATATGGATGACAACTGGATCATTCCTCTCCCACTCCAAATTCCTTTGCAGGACACACGAGATGTCCTGAACATCAGCACTACGTAGGCAACACAGTCTTGATCTTTACAACAGCTAATTGTCTCTATTCCCCTAACTGTACTGTTTCCTATTACAACTACATTTCTCTCCACACACCTGCCCCCACCGCTGCTCTTGAATGGCTCCCTGAACTATAGTTTTATGATTCTGTTGCTCATCCCTCCTGTAGGCTCCACTTCCATCCTTACAGGGAACACCAATCTCAGACCTATTGGGCAGGTTCAAGGGCTGAGGCTCTTCGATCACTACCTCTTGGATCCCTTTTGTCACTGATCACAGACTGAAATTGAAGTGTTTAATCTAACGGGTGTGACTACTGCCTGAAACTGATGCATCTCAGTGTTGGAGGGTCTGCTGGAAGCTCAGATTCCAGGTCATCAACTTTGAGCTCGAGTTCCTCAAGCAACTAACGCTTGCTGCAGATGTGCTCACCAGAGACCACAATGGGCTCCACCAGCTCTCACATCATGCAACTACAACACATCATTTGCTTCTCTACCTTATGTAATTAGTTGTAATGTGGTATTTTTAGGTAACAACTATATTAAAAATATTTCAACTTTACCTGCTACTTTTCTGGGTCTCCTTGCCAAAGCCCCAGACCCCTCAGACTCCTACACTGGCCCACTCACTGGCTACTTCAAAAATGGCATCTGGGACCTCAGGTCCTCACTCCTAACTCTGCCCCACTCATACAATGGCCAATCCCACAATGATCACTCTATTTATATCTATCTTTCTTTTTGGCCCTTGCCAATTGCCCAGTAACCCAACTGAACTCATATTGACCAGAACGTCCTGGTAGGCCCTGCTCACTTATTTAAATCTGGTACTTTTCACCACAAGTAACAGCTCTTTCGATCTCAGCTGAGCTGAAAGTCTCAACAGGCCCTGCTTGCATTTTAAATCTAGCACTACTCACCCGCAATCTCACAACTGTTTGGACCCTTGGTCCCCTGGAGGCAAGTGGTCCTGGGAAATTCTGTATACACTATGAACACCCTTGCCATTCTGGAACAGCTTCTTCCACCATCAGACGTCTGAATAGACAATGAACTCATGAACTCTTCCTCAGTATTTTTTTCTTGTGTTTTTACATGAATTATTTAATTTATTTTTAATATATACTTTTTGTAATTCACAGTTTTTATTACTATGTATTGCAATGTTGTACAACAAATTTCATGATATATGTTGGCGATATTAAGCCTCATTCAGATTCTGGAAGATGTCCCTGAAATGAGGACAGGACTGTTTCTGAGGACTGCACAGAGGTCCTTTCTATAAATATATGCATTTGCAGGAGGTTTATCGATTGTGTTGGTTTGCCCATGACCTGCTAGAGAGCCAGTCGAGCAGCTATGAGCTCTTACTATGGAAATAATACTCGACCTGGGGCGTCTCCTGAATTATCCGGAATCCATGGTCATTTATGTAAATGACTAGGACACTATGATGTTGGAGGCAGCCTGGTCAGTAAGTCAAAAAGCCTTCTCCCATTGCCTCCCACCAACCCGGAGCTGGAGATATACACCCATTGAGGTGACTGAATATGCACACCCATGGTTGCTGTTGCCACATGCACATGCACCTTGTTTGAGACTGGAAGGACCTACCTGAAGCATCGCAAGATCTGTGAAGCACTGAAGTTCCCGGGGCACCAAAAAGCAGAAACAATGACACTGATATTGCTCAGCACATCAAGCTGCATCTGTGGAGAGAATAAAGATTTAAATCAAATTTCCATCTACAGTGCTCTGCATTTGATCTTTAATTTGAAGTTGCAAATACCATTTACCAGAGAATGAAGAATGAAGAACCAAAGAAGATTATAAAACTCCATCTAACAATGGGAGAGCTGGACTTCAAGACAAATTAAAACATCCCAACTCTTGTCAGCTTATTGGATTCTTCCTCTTCTGTTTGTGAAAAGCCCAATACGTTTCTAATGTACACATTTAGAAACATGCTTGTTATGACTAAGATGACCTAACAAATTCTGTTATTTATGATACAGAATGACTTTGTAGCCAAGGCCATTAGAAATTCAGGGATGGGATCATTTCTGGAAGGATCCATTTTGCTGGGTTGATCCATTCTAAATAGAAAGTACACTTCAAAAGTACCTTTGACTGCAAAGCACTTAAAACCTGAGATAACTTTAAGGTGTTTTATTAATACAACTCTTTTATTCATTCTCCTTTACATAGTCTATTCAGTAAAGGTACTTGTAACAATAACTCTGTTTCTCTCTCCACAGGCACTGAGTCACTGTGTTTTTCCAAATGTCCTTGTTTATAATTTCAGATTTTGAACATCTACAGTACTTTTGTTGCTTTTGAATTAATTAAGACATCTTCTGATACAGATTTTGCTAGATAATTTAACTTTTTAATCCCTTTTGCTAATCTGCCAAATGCTGAATATGCTAAGACTCCAACAGTTTTTTCTTAATTATTTCAACATTTTTTGTGGTGGGTGTGTATCACATTTTTATTGCAATTGCTATAATTTAGACATGCCTGCATTGAACATCAATGTCATTATTTTGCCCACATATAAGGTATAATATGTTCAGATCGTCTGTAGTTTCTGAGCTGGCTGCTGTAGTCCTATTGCCCCTCCTAGTTTGGTGCCATTTCCAAATGTAATTACCTTGCCCCGAAAGAGAGAAATTCAATATGAAGTTACCCAGCTTTCCAGTGCAATGTCTTGCAGGATCTCTTTATGATCTGCTGTGCTGGAACTATGTCAAATTATGCATGTTGACTTGGGAGAAAACTAATCAACTAGAGAACTTGCCAAAAACCTGCTCAGTAAGACCCCAATAAATACAGTATATGTGCCTCTATTAGGACCCTTCAACTAAATTGCACTTCTTGGAATACCCTGTTCACTCATTCTAAAAGCTGCCGACATTTGACTGTTTTTAATTGAACATCAGCCTAACTACAACTCTCTTCACTTATGGTTAAACAAGCACCATTGCAAATAATCAGTGGTCACTAAAAAAAACCTTACCAAGAGCTTTATATTTCAATTATGAATAAAGGAGATTGAATACTAATGGTCACAGTGGCGTATGATTAATAGAACCAAGGTAAGACAGGGGTTCAATCCCTGCCGCTGTCTGTAATGTGTTTGTACATTCTTCCTGTGATCCCATGGGTTTCCTCTGGAGGCTCCAGTTTCCTCCCATGTTCCAAAGACGTATGATTAAGATTAGTGTGTTGTGTGCATGCTATGTTGGTTTTGAATGTGTGGTGACACTTGCTTGCCCATCACAACCCTCGCTGATTTGATTTGACAAGAATGACGTATTCCACTGTATATCTTGATGTAGATGTGACAAATAAAAAAAGCTAGTCTGATCTTTAATCTGGAAGCAAACCTTGGGGTTCCTGTCTTCACCCTAAGAGGTGAGTTGCAGGATGTTGATCATCTGCTGAAGGTCCTTAAGGTATGGACAAACTTGAGTTCTCTCAATGGGCTGAGATGCAGATTGGAACTTGTTTTTGGAACGAGAGGTTGTGACATTGATAGTAAATTATTATCCCCTGGTCAGGTACCACTTCCATTTGCCGCACATCAAAACCTGGACTAATAAGCACAAATAAAGGAAAAAACACTGGATATCTCTTTCCTCCATACTTAAGAACTAAAAGTGATCAAATCTAAGAACTCACTGTTGAGCTGGCAACGTAAACTCTGCAAATTGGATCCACTGCATTGTCCACAGAACTGACTGTATCTTCTCACTTCATTCTGACATTGTCCATTGCTTTTATGCCTTGACAATGGTCTGACAGAAGTACCGGGGAGTCCTGCACTACAGATCCCATGAAGGGGGAGGAATTCTCTGAGTATTGGTGGTACTTACCAGTTTGCACTCTCAGGACTGTACCTTGTGTAGCAGAATTTCTGGGATGATTGCCCAGCTTTTGTGCTCATCGGTTCCTTGTATTGAGCTAAAACCTGTCTTGAAGAAAGGAAGAATATTCCTGTGTGAACTGCCAGGAAGTTGCAAAGGTTTGTGTACAGGGATAGAAAAGTGTGATTGTGGAGGGAAAAGGACGTGAACCAATGGGATTATCTGTTGGAAGACGTGCAGTTACAGTAGAGAAGATTCAGTGATTGGAGAAGGATGTTGGAAAGCAATGGAGATTGGAGTTGTGATGATCCAAAGACTTGGAAAGATTTGAGGTTAAGTCTTACTGATCAACTGTGATCAGGTCAATAAATTTATTATAGAATTGCAACTAGGTCTTGTTTTCAATGGCCAACCTGTTCACCTGCTCAGCACTGACCTTTGCTACCTACAGTCTGGCCTGGTATTCTTGCCCTTCCCAGTAGTGGGAGAAGCTACCCCCTTCTTGTCACCTCCATGTAAGAGAACTTCCAGTGTGGTGTCTACAAACCTTGATGTATATCTTGTATTTTTCTTCATACAGCAGGGTAATGCAATTAGTTCCACTCCCCAGCTCTATTCTCCAATTCTCGAAATTTTATTTCTAGTTTTGACTCCCCAGATCTTTATGAAAATGCAAGTTCTCTGTTTCCAACACTTATTAATGATATCTAGATCTTGTCACTACCTGTTCAAAAATGTTTGTCCTCATATTCCCCTTGCCCCTCAACTAAATGTTTTAAAGAAAAGCATAAAGATTAGTCTCATTTTTCACATGTATATTGAAGCATCCAGTGAAAAGCATCCTTTGTGTTAAAGGCCAACACAGCCCGAAGATGTGCTGGGGCCAGCCCACAGGCGTTGCCATGCCCGCAACTTATTAACCCCAACATCTTTGGAATGTGAGAGGTAACTGGGGTATCTGGAGGAAATCCACGCAGCCAAGGGAAGAATGTACAAGCTTCTTACAGACAGTGGTGAGAATTGAACCCTGATCACTGATTGCTCACACTGTAATAGCATTATGCTAACTGCTACATTATTCTGCCTCCCTCTGCCATCACTTTCATTCTGCATCTCCCTGATCATATATCTGTTAATGAGAAAGGCGCTTTTTATAAAATAAAACACATTTGATATAAATCGATCCCAGTTTTGCTCACATCTAACAAGGCTAGCTGATTTTGTTTATACTTGGCCAAAGCTCACCTTGCCTTCAGGAGGAGGGGTATTATTAAAGAACATAATTTTACCTTGATGTCTGTGAGATGCCATAAACTCATCTTGTGAGTCATTTTAGCATCAAGCCCATCAAAATCATGAATTTTGTGCCCTTCAGTCTCTCTAGAATTATACATGGAAACAGGTCCATAATGTCTATACTGACCAAGGTCATCCCATTTGCCTTTGTATGACCTATAACCTAAATCTTTCCTATCTATGCAACTGTCTAATTGTTTTTTTAAAGTTGTTATTGTACCTGCCTCAGCCTCTTCCATCTGTTAGCTCATTCCACATATGTACCACCCTCTGTGTTTAAAAAAACGTTGCCCCTCAAGTTCCTGGTAAATCTTTTCCTTCTGTCAGGGCGCTGGAGCAGGGATCCGATCGCAGACCCAGTACTGTGCACACAGTGATATTAATCGAGTAACAAACCCCAAGGCGCAAACAAAGTCAGTGTCAAAGTTCAGGCAGAGATCAAAACATCTGGAGAAATCCAAAAATTAGAATTGGGAAACAGGCAGAGTCGATATTCAGATAGACAGAGTACAAATACAAATGCTGGAAAGGCTTAGGGGAAACTGGCACTATCTAGCAACAAACAGGTGAAAATACAGGACTGAAATACACTGATCAATAAACAGAGAGGCAGATGATAGGTGGAGCACAATGAGACAGAAGTGGCAGCAAAACAGGTAATAATGAGAACAGGAGAGAGGCGGAGTACTCAGTGATACAGGGGCCGGAGTAGAGCAGGAACGGAGACAGGAGCCCATGGCAATACAAAACCACAGACTGACGGCTAGGAGGAAACACAACAAAAAGACAGAGTTCAACTGGAGGTACTGACACCTTCTCATCTTAACCCCATACCTTCGCGTTCTTGATTCCCCAAACCTGGAAAACAAATTGTGCACTCCCCCTATCCATGCATGCTATTGTTTTATGCATTCCTATAAGATAATCTCTCAGTGTCTTGCTCCAAGAAAAATAATCCTAACCTGTCCAACCTCTTCTTATAACTGGGTCCAGAGTTCTGGTAACATCCTCGCAAATATTTCTGCACTCTTTCCAGTTTGATAATGTATTTTCTGTAGCAGAGTGGCCAAAACTGAAGATAATATTCCAAGCCTCGCTATGGTCTAGTACAACCACGCCATGACTTTCCAACTTTTATATTCAGTACCTGATTGATTATGATCAATTGATGCTTGTTTTCATTGCAAGTGTTATGTCTCCATAAACCAGCAGTTCCCAACCTTTTTTAAGTCATGGATCTCTACCATTAACCGAGGGGTCTGTGGACCCCAGGGTGGGACCTGCTGCATCTGGCTGTGTCCTTAAAGAAAAAGTCATGATCCCATTATTGATAACTGGGCCATCGTGTTCACAATCCACCATGCCCCAACATAATCTTTCGCACAGTTTATTAGGGTTTGTCGTATTTCTCTTCCCATGCTGCCAAACACTTTGACGCCTATTTTACCTGAGATCCACATCTAAGGGGCTCCTGAGTCCAGAGGAGCAGTGATCTACAGCAGCATCCTTATACCTTCATTAGGTACGCCTGCAATTTGAGCTGGTCCTAAAGCTCAGATTACATCAGTCAAAGCTGACGTCAGCAATAATATTAATATATTTTTTCATGAGGAATAGGAGACATTGGAGGTCTTACATGAATACCTTAAACCTCCTCTGCCCATCCTTCGGAGACTTTTTAACCTTCATCCACCCTTTCAAATATTTACTTGCACCCTATGCATGACTCGCTTAAAGCTCCCTGTACACGAATGGCCTTTGCCTAATATACTGTATATGGCTCTAATATACTCAAGTTGACTTTGTGAGCTGGAGTTTCAAGGTATTTAAACAACACTCAAAGGATTAAAATGCCCTGGATGTGAGGGCAGATTGTTCACTGCATCGTTTGAATACTCCCACAAGTTAAAATTTACAGCTATGTTTATTTTTGTGAATCTGCAGTTAATCATTACACCCAATTTCACAATTTTTCAGTTCAGAACGTATCATTTAAATTTTTTTCATTAAAATATTTGATTTAACAGTCTGGGAGATGATTGTACGATGCAATGAACTGGAGAAGCCTGATATAATGGAATACACAAATATCTTTATGAGTTTACCTGTGACAGTCATAATTTCAGAAATATAAACTCCAACGTAAGCTTTTAACCATCCTGTTCATGCATTGTTTCTCTTGCCTCAAGGCATTCCACAGAAATCCGTCTAATTTGTGTTTTTTTTTAAAAACCTGGCTGCCCTGCCCTTCGTCCCAAGGTTTGTTTTCCTCAAGGCTAAATTGCAGCACTGCGCCACGACCCTGCTTTCGACACCGTCCAATCAGAATCCTGGTTTATATTTGAAAGAGCCACAGGTGACATCACAAGAGTGAAGCAATTGTCTCAGAATACGCAAGGGTATTTGCAGTGTCAGATGCCAAATTAGATTGGATCAGAAGGAATGGGGGAGCTGGAGTAAATTCAAGCTTCTACCATGAGAGGGCAATAAGGTCAAGTTCCAGCAATAGGTGTGCAGCAGACTGAGCAAGGCCTGGACCTACCTACCTGTTAGAGTGCCCCCAGGTTTAAAATAATGCAATTATAGCAGTCAGGTTTATAATCAAAAAGAGTAACACAGACTGGGAGCAGCTTTGAATTCAGTGATTATGTTTAAGTAAGCGTTGTACTGAGTGGTAGAATTGCACAGTAAGTAGAGCTGCTACTTCACATTATTTATTTAAGCAGCCTAGGTTCAATTCAAAATCCGAGCAGAAAGTGCGGGTGAGGCTGCTTCTGTGAAAAGAGAGAGTGTTAATGTTTCAGGTCCGAGACCCTTGGCCAGAACTGGGAAACAGAGAACACGTTTTCGGCAGCAGAGCGAGTGAAGGAGTGATGGGTAGAGCAAAGGGAATATCCTTGAAAGGGAGCAGTCAGGCTCTCTGGAGTCTGTATGCACCCCATATGAACTTTTCCCAAATAGTAAAGATGGTTGGTTGGTTAGTTAGTTGACCATCGTAAATTGCTTCTGGCGTGTCGATGAAAAGTAGGGTGAACACACAGAGTCCTTTGCCCAGGCTAGGGGACCTTAAAACTAGAGACACACACACAGAGTGCTGGAAGAACTTAGCAGGTCAGGCAGCATCTATGGAAAAGAATACAGTTAATGTTTTGGGCCAAAACAGCGACTCTTTTCCATAGATGCTGCCTGGCCTGCTAATGCCCTTCAGCATTCTGTGTATGTTGCTCGGATTTCCAGCATCTGCAGATTTTCCCTTGTTTGTGATTATAACTGCAGGGCATAAGATTAAGGTGAGAGGTGAATGATTTATAAAGAACCAGAGGGGCAACTTCTTCGTGCAGAGAATGGTGTGTATAAGCAATGAGTAGCCAGAGAACGTGGTTGAGGCAAGTAAAAATAACAATATTCAAAACACATTTGTATAAGTACATAGGAGAGGTTTAGAGTTATGAGTCAAATGTGAGCAAATAGGGCTAGCCTGTGGGCATAGTGGCTGGCGTGGGCGAGTTGGGATGTACTGAGTTAGTGTGATTTGGTGTTTGATGGCTTGTGCACTCAGTAGGATGGATGGCCTATTTCTGTGCAGCATGACTTACTTACAAAATGGTTGTCGAATTAAGATGCTCACATCCTTGCAAATTGTCATTGTGATTTTGGAGCTAATGCTGTTGCACCTTGTGAATTGGTACAAATGCAAGACAATCTAGGAAAAAGGAAAGAGAACAAGCGATGAAGAATCTCCTATTTGACACACTCTGTGGCGGCTTTATGGATTTGTGCAACTAAAAAGAAACTAGATACATGTATTCATATTACCAAAAAGCAAGACAGATGCTTTTCTAATGCTGACTCTACTTTCCACCTGCATCATTAAAAAGTGCCATCTACAAGATACATTGGAGACAAACAATGACCCACGAGGGCAAGCAATAATGGAGGATTTTTAAACTATAGGAACCAGGAAGTTTGATTCATTGATTCTGTTATGGCTATTATTCTATAGATTTATTGAGTATGCCCACAATAAAATGAATCTCAGGATTGTATATGGTGACATATATGTACCTTGATAATAAAATTTGCTTTGAACTTTGAAGTTGAATGGGCCGTGTAAGACCCTATCCATGTTGCCAGGAGAACTTCAAACTACTACAGCTGAGTTGCAAATGAGACAGTCAAAATTGTTGTAGAGCAATACTGATGTTTTATTAATAGTGATTCATTTGTGTCAAGTTGGGAGTGGTGGGAGGAATCTGTCTATATATGTAAGTACATCTGCTCTGGCTCCTGTGGAGAGGCTGCAGCCTTAAGCTGTCGTACATCAGTGAGGACCAGGAGTGAGCGGGGAGTCACTCGATCCTGATGATGTTGTGGTTGGGGGAGGTAGGCCATTTTGTTTCCACTCACATCTGGGCTGGAAAAGACCCTTCCCTACACTCAACCCAATCCAGCCACAGGAGCTAGTCTAACCTGCCTACTATTGTTCCACCCCATGCCCCCACCCCAACTAGCTGACTTTTGACCTCACTGAAAGTAGCAATTATGGCCACCATTTTACCTTATCGTTGGCTTAAGGCCCAGGCCTGTGATGTCAATTCATCGGTGTGTCTCTGTCTTCATCTCTGCTGCTCTTCTCTCTCTCTCTCTTCTCTCTCTCCTCTCTCTCCCTCTCTCTCTCTCTCACACACACTCTCACTCTCTCTCTCCCTACTTTGGTACCAGTTTACACAGACTCAGGATAGAAAGTAGGGGAGAGAGTGCTCAGCACTGTTAGCCCAGACCAAAATTGTACTGGAAGCCTAATATTACAGAATCCATGATGCCCACAATTTCACAATTCAAGCAGTGTGTAAGCCCCTTGGTATTCACCAGTTGAAACGTGGTCTGGATCCCATAGTTTGCAGTTTTGATGGATGCTTCGATGAGCTGCGGGCAGCATTCCAAAGCTAAAGGCCTAAATGGTGAGGCAAGGATTCCATTGTCAGATCGGGGATTTTCTACAACACAACCCAGCCAAAGTATCACTCATCATTAGTTGACATATTCTGAATAACTTCATTGAATAAGAGAGTATCTTTACCTGTTTATTCAACTATTTCAAGGAGACTTTGACTGCTGTTCATTTTCAGCTTTTACCAATTCTTAATTCTGCTTATGTTTGACTTCTGTGAACAGGGTTGGTGAGTTTGTAATCACTCTGCCAAGTGAAATGCACAATTATACTTACATAACAGCACTAGTGGTAGCAAGTAGTGATAAGAAGGAACAAAATTAAATTTTATTTAGCTTTTTACTTCCCCCAACTCATTTCCACTGCAATCTTTCACCCCTCCCTGCCCCACACCCGGACTTGATAAGCCCAGTCAAGTGCTGAAAGAGAATAAACTCATGCGGATCTAGCCCTATGCATTCTCTTCCTCTTGGTATACAACTTATTCCCTGAATAGCCTATGGGATGCAATTACTTAAACTTCACCCAGGACATGCCCTCTTCTCAATGCTACCATCAAGGAGAAGCTACAGGAGCCTGAAGACACACAGTCAATGTTTCAGGAACAGCTTCTTTCCCTCCATGGCAACACGAGTGAATCTGCAAATGCTGGAAATAAATAAAAACGCAAAATGCTGGCAGAACTCAGCAGGCCAGACAGCATCTATGGGAGGAGGTAGTGACGACGTTTCTTTCCCTCCATCATCAGATTTCTGAATGGACAATGAGCCCATGAACACAACCTCAGTATCTATAAATTAATTATATATAAAGCTATTAATTGCAATAAGTATATTATTATTTTATATATTGTTTTATTATTATATTCTAAAGTACTGCTGCCCCAAAACAACAAGTTTCATGACATTTGCCAGTGACATGAAACCTGATTCTGATTCAGGTGAAAGGATGCAAATAGTAGAAGGGTTCCCAAGAGCACATCCTCTTTCCTAAGACACCCAGATGCTAGAATCTGGAGCAACACACAAAGCACTGGAGGAACTCAGCAAGTCAGGCATCATCTAAGGAAGGAAATAGACAGTCAACTTTTCGAGTTGAGACCCATCTGAACTCAAATCCAGATGAAGAGTCTTGATTTGATTTGTCGAGTGTTCATTTCCCTCCATAGATGCAGTCTGACCCATTGATGTTCCTAGCACTTTCTCAGTACCTGAAGTGTCCTGGCATATCCAGAAAAGAAAGATTGTATAACACACAAGATACTATCTTCATACACGAAAACAATTAAATTCAAACAAGAGAAAATCTGCAGATGCTGGAAATCCAAGCAACACACAAAATGCTGGAGGAACTCAGCAGGCCAGGCAGCACCTATGGAAAAGAGTACAGTCGACGTTTCGGTCTGAAACCCTTTCAGCAGGAATGGAGAAAAAAAGCTGAGGGGTAGATTTAAAAGGTGGGGGGGAGGGGAGAAAAAAGCACAAGGTGATGGGTGAAACCTGAAAGGGGAGGGATGAAGTAAAGAGCTGGGAAGTAAATTGGTGAGAGAGACAGAAAGCCATGCAAGAAAGAAAAAGGGGGAGGAGCACCAGAAGGAGATGGTGGACGGGCAAAGAGATAAAGCGAGAGAGGGAAAAGGGGGTGGGAAATGGTGAAGGAGAGGGGGTGTGTAGGGCATTACTGGAAGCTCGAGAAATCAATGTTCACGCCATCAGGTTGGAGGCTACCCAAATGGAATATAAGGTGTTGTTCCTCCAGCCTAAGTGTGGCCTCATCACGACAGTGGAAGAGGTCTTGGATAGACATAATGGAATGGGAAGTGGAATTAAAATGGGTGGCCACTGGGAGATCCCGCTTTTTCTGGCGGAATTAAATCCAGTCATATTGCAGTGACTTGTATTGGGGGGCTGGTAGTATAGAAAAATTGTCAAATGTATTCAGATAAAAATCCGATGCAGGATTTTTAATGTGGAACATTCACTTTGTTTTTCCAAGATGTGGCCTGACCTGTTGAATATTTCCAGTATTTCATGTTTTTATGCCAGAAAGTTTGCTTGAAAAGAGGTATTCTTGAAAGCATTTCAGGGAAAGCTGCTGTCACTGAGAGGGTATGGTTGTAAATGGTTACCAGAATTACTATGAAAGATCCCTGACCCTGACTGACCTGGTGAGGCAATTCAACTTCTTCCACTGTTGCATCATGGGGGGGAGGGCTTGCATCCTCCACAACCATCTAGGCAAATACTTTGTCCCACTAATGTAACAGCAGGAAAATCACCTGCAAACCTGTTCTGTTAGGATACAAGAAAGCCTCTGTGTATCTTTAACCACTCTGTGTTCTTTCAGCTACATAACTTTTTAAGTCATGAACATAAAACGTTTGAGGGAAAATAAGATTGTAAAATGTCTTTCTGAAGCCTGCACTTTTATTTCTAGGAGGCTGTAGAGACTCATATCACAAAGTACATATATCACCTTCCTCTTTTTTTTACATACTGATTTACTTTGAAATCGTTTGAAGATAACCAGCAAACTGCTGAAAGCCTAAGTGAATTATGCTCCCTGTTATCTGGTTTATGTTTCCATCCATCTCTTAGGAAATACATTTATATGGGATAGCTTTTGCAGTAATTCCATGGAAACACCACATACGCTTTGGGTTTCTAGAAGCAGAACATGAAAAGCTGTGAAGAAATTCTCCACATATTTCACACTGACATATTCAAGTTCACTCACTCTATCTAGATAATATAGTAATAAATTACTGGTGAAGTATCTGTTACATTACTTTAATACTACACCATGGAAAGAACAGGAAGTACTTGATGAGGTGAACAGATGGGGAACTTTTGCTGGGCTTCAGTGTTTCCACATGAAACAAGGATCTCAGTGCCATTCTGTTTGCTTCTTCTCCATTGTGAGTGGTCAGGGGCTTGGGGATGTTGCATGTTCCCAAGGAGGCCTTGAGAAAAACCTTTTGTCCATCTAATAACCTTTAGTCGCAATGGAGCTTGGAACCAAGTATTGGGAGTCTGGTCTTGGGCATGTGAATGACACAGCTGTGCATCTGATTGCAATAAGGACTTCAATGCCAATGTCAAGGGTGCCGGAAAGGACACAGGATGGCACAGTAAGCAGATGGTACAGCTCCAGAGGGCAGGTTCAAACCTGATCTCTGGTGCCACCTGTGTGGAGTTTGCACATGTTCTCCAGCTTCTCCATTTCCATCCCCTATGTGGGTTGGTAGGTTAATTGGCCACTGTAAATCACCCCTTGTGCAGTCATTGTAGATGGTGGAATTGATGGGAATGTGGGGTGAATGGGCTATATGGAAAATTATCTAGGGAAGTGGATTGTCCTGAGAATTGCTGTGGTCTCAATGGGCTAATAGACCTTTCTCTATACCATAAGCAAATAAGAGAGCCATGACCATGCTTTGCTTATCTTGTCAATGGATTTGGAAGATTTTGTTGAGACAGGATTATAGATACTTTATCAGTGTCTGTTCCTACAACATATGGATTCACTCTTCATCTCATGTTCCGCATATTTATTGCTTATTTATTTATTCTCCTTATTATGTTCTCTCTTTTGTATTTGTACAATTGTTCTCTTTTGCACAATGGTTTTTCATCCTGTTGGGTGCCGTCTTTCGTTGATTCTATTATGGCTCTTGTAATTACTGAGTATGCGCACAAGAAGTTGAATCTCAGAGTTGTATATGGTGACATATGGGTACTTTGATAATAAATTTACTTTGAACTTTGCCCTAGTCAGTCAATAACTCAGAAACATACTGTCATGGTCCGGTCCGTGAAATAGCATTCCAGTTCATGGTCCGGTCCATGGTTCCTTATTCCAGGTTTTCTGGTTTTCCCTTGTTCTATTGGGTACTCTAATTGAGGCACCTGATTCTCATTTTGGGCTGGCTACATAAATCGCTCCCCTTCCCCTTCCCCTTCCCCTTATCGCTGTCAAGTTCTACCGCTGGAGCAAGACCGGATCTTGCTGTGTCTAGATAAGGAATTGTCTATCATTATCTGGAACTGTCTCTGTGTCCGTGCCTTCGCTAGGTAGGTCCGGCCATTTACCGCTACCTTGTGTTTGGAACTGTCTCTCTGTGTTCTGTATATGAGTCCTGGCCCTACGTCCTGCTCCCTAGGAGGGGTCCCGGCTCTGTGTTCCATGTCCCTGTGTCGCAGTCCCTCCCCAGACCACGGCTCTGTGTCGCTGTCCCTCCCCAGACCAAGTCTCTGAGTCCCTGTTCTGCCAAGACCAAGTCAAGGTTTCAGGGTCTCATCCTGTCCTTGTGCCTCACCCAGCCCAAGAGTATCGCTTCCTGCCCAGGAAAGCCTCGAAGAATCCAAGCCTCATCCAATCCAGTAACCACGTCATGTCTTCACCTAGTTCTGGAGTCCAAGCCCGAGTCAAGACCCAGGTTTTGGTCCTTGCCCAGTCTCTGGCTTGGAGCCCATACCCAAGCCTTGAAGAACCCAAGCCTTGAAGAACCCAAGCCTTGTCGTGTCCTTGCCTAGTTCTGGGGTCCAAGCCCGAGTCAAGATCCAGGTCCTGGGTCCTTGTCCAGTCTCTGGATCGGAGTCCAAGCCCAGGCTTCTAGTTCCCATTTCCTTGTCCTGGTCCCGCTTTCCTAGCCCAAGTCTGTGTTCCTGTCCCAGCTCCTAGTCTGCATCCAGTCATGTCCCTAACTCTAGTCTAGACCAGTTCCTAGTACTTCAGTGTCTGTGTCTTGCATTTGGGTCTGCCCCCAGCGCATCTGTTATGACACATACAGAAGAGCAGGGATCACTGTTTAACTGGTCTGAGGAGTTGATCTTCTTTTCCTCAGACATCCAAAGGTTGTGCTAACATGCTAAAGGCAGAGGCAAATTCTACCATCAATATCTCCCCTTATTGTGCTGGCTACCAAGACATGGTAGTTGCTCATTTTTTTCCAGGACCTTGATTGGCAGGGTGTAGGGAAATGCTAGAATTGTCCTCCCTGACTTTTTGTATGGAATGACCACTTCAGAGATCTCATATTAAATCACCTTGTAATGGTCCTTTCTGGAATTTGTGGAGTTGTCTACACTAAGTGATATCCTCAATGATCAAACAACCTTTGGCTGCCATTTATGTAACCAGTGCAGGTAAGTAATATCTTTTCTTGCAAAGTTTGGAGAATGAGCACCACCAGATATGCCCTACACAAACAGGCAAGAGTCATTTGCAGCCACAAAAACTGTAATGCTGCCGCAAAACAACAAATTTCACGTCACCAAAGTCGGAGACAATAAATCTGGCTCTGATTCTGAAGGAAAGGATTAATAAAAGTCAATATTATCAAAACACTGAAGACATTGTGATGTTGGATGCACTGTTGCACTTCATCTGCATTGTTATTGTTTTACCTTTTTCCACCTCACTGCGCTGTGTAATGATTTTGATCTGTATGAGCTTTTCACTTCATCTTGGTACATTTGACAATAATAAACCAGTATGAGCCAATAATTCAAAATGAGATTGCCCTCTTCTCCCTGTGACAGGAATTTGTAGATGATGTCTCATTTGACAAGAGCTCACTTTACAGCAAGCCCATGACAAAAGAGGGGTCAGGAAGGAGTCATATGGAGATACAGCATGGAAATCGGCCCCTCAGCCTAGCAAGTCTGTGCAGACTATCCATCACCTAGTTTTACGCTGAAGTTCAAAGATCAAAGTAAGTTTCTTATCAAAGTACGCGTATGTTACCCATATACTACCTTGAGTTTCATTTCTTGCTAGCATTTACAAGAAAATAAAGAAATACAATAGAATTTATGAAAACTATGCATAAACAAAGACTGACAAGCAACCAATGTGCAAAAGACAGATTGTGAAATAGACATAAGTAAGTAAATAATATCAAGAACATGAGTTGTAGATTCCTTGAAAGTAAGTCCATAAATTGTGGAATCAGTACAGTATGGAGATAAGTGATGTTATCCACGCTGGTTCATGATCCTGGTAGTTAATGGGTGATAGCTGGTGGTTTGTGACCTAAGGCTTCTGTACTTCCTGTCCGATGGCAAAAAGAAGAGAGCATGGCCAGGTCTACAATAATGCAATTTTATGACCGAGTAACCTGCCCTCCTTTTACAATTCCTACCACAGAAAAATGAAGGTTACATTAAGCACTCCAAATATTGACCTGGGAAATAAAAACTGGGGATGTGCTGAAAGAGTTAAATGTTGTGTTTTTCAGTGCCTGGTATTTTGCAGCTGCTATAGGCCCTGGGAGTTGTGTGCCTGTAACAGTGCTGTGGGAGGGCTCTGAATACCAGTGGTATCAAGTTGCATCCCTCACACTTGTCTACCTGAGTTTCAGTCACGTGTCAAGCTGGTTTCAGGGTGGAGGTTTACAAAGAGCAGCTTTTATTGACAGAGATCCTTCACTGTGTGGGGGTAGCAGAGAGGAGCCCGGGTCAATTCAGACATAAAGCAAACAGGCAAGAATGCAAATTTACTTTTCTATGTGAGGGCACATTTCAGAGAAGGATGGGGGTGGGGGGGGAGGAGAGAGAGAGAGAGAGAGGATAATAATCTTTAATTATGGCTGGGATGTTGAATTTTTGTCAAAAGCAATAGTTCAATGGAGTTGCATAAAACATCGCAAGAGGAATTGATATACAAACTTGGGAGAAAGGGGAAAAACAAGAGAAAATCTGCAGATGCTGGAAATCCAAGCAGCGTACACAAAATGCTGGAGGAACTCAGCAGGCCAGGCGGCATCTACGGAAAAGAGTACAGTCGACATTTTGGGCCAAGACCCTTCGGCAGGACTGGAGAAAAAATGCTGAGGAGTAGATTTAAAAGGTGGGGGGAGGGGAGAGAGAAACACAAGGTGATAGGTGAAATCTGAAGGGGGAGGGATGAAGTAAAGAGCTGGGAAGTTGGTGAAAGAGATACAGGGCTGGAGAAAGGGGAATCTGATAGAAGAGGATAGAAGGTCTTGGAAGAAAGAAAAAGGGGAAGGAGTACCAAAGGGAGGTGATAAGGAGATAAGGGGAATGGGGAATGGCGAAGGGGGGACAATTACCGGAGGTTCGAGAAATTGGTGTTCATGCCATCAGGTTGGAGTCTACCTAAACAGTATATACAGTGCTGCTCCTCCACTTGAGTGTGGCCACTTTGCAGCAGTAGAGGAGGCCATGGATGAACATATCGAAATGGGAATGGGAAGTGGAATTAAAATGGGTAGCCACGAGGTCTCGGCCCGAAATGTCGACAGTGCTTCTCCCTATAGATGCTGCCTGGCCTGCTGTGTTGGCCACGAGGAAATACTGCTTTTTCTGGCGGATGGAGCATAGGTGCTCGGCAAAGCAGCCTCCCAATCTACATCGGGTCTCACCGATATACAGAAGGCCACACCAGAAGCACCAGACACAATATATGACCCCAGCAGCCTCACAAATGAAGTGTCACCTCACATGGAAGGACTGTTTGGGGCCCCGAATGGTAGTGAGGGAGGAGGTGCAGGGGCAGGTGTAGCACTTGCTCCGCTTCCAAGGGTAAGTGCCAGGAGGGAGATCAGTGAGGAGGTTCGAATGGACAAGGGAATTGCGTAGGGAGCGATCCCTGTGGAAAGCAGAAAGTGGGGTGAGGGAGAGATGTGCTTGGTGGTGGGATCCCAGTGGAGATGGCAGAAGTTGCATAGAATTATGTGCTGGATGCGGAGGTTGGTGGGGTGGTTGATGAGGACAAGAGGAACTCTAACCCTGGTAGAGTAGCGGGAGGATGGGGTGAGAGCAGACGTGCCTGAAATGGAAGAGATGTGGTTGAGGACAGCATGGATGGGGGAAGGGAAGCCCCTTTCTTTGAAGAAGGAAGACAGCTCCTTTGTTCTGGAATGAAAAGCCTCATCCTGAGAGCAAATGTGGCGGAGACAGAGGAATTGAGAGAAGTGGGTGGCGTTTTTACAAGTAACAGGGCAGGAGGAGGTATAGTTCAGGTAGCTGTGAGAGTCCGTGGGTTTGTAATAGACATCAGTAGATAAGCTGTTTCCAGAGATAGAGACAGAGAGATCGAGAAAGGAGAGGGAGGTGTCAAAAATGGGCCAGGTAAATTTGAAGGCAGGTGGAAGTTGGAGGCAAAGTGGATGAAGTTGACAAATTCAGCATGGGTGCAGAAATACAGCTGTTGATCTAGTATAGGAAAAGTGCCGGACAGTCACCGGTATAGGCTTGGAACATAGTCTGTTCCACGTAGCCAATAAACAGGCAGGCATAGCTGGGACCCATACGAATGCCCATAACTACACTTTTTGTTTGAAGGAAGTGGGAGGAGTCAAAGGAGAAATCATTGAGAGGAGAGTGGTGGTGGAGGGGAACTGGTTAGGTCTGGTGTCCAGAAAAAACATGGAGAGCTTTGAGGCCTACCTGGTGGGGGATGGAGGTGTAGAGGGTGTGGACATCTATGGTAAAAATAAGATGATGTGGGGGCCAGGGAACCTGAAAAGATCCAGACTGTGTGAAGTGTCATGGATGTAGTAAGGAAGGGACTGAACGAGGGGGGATAAAACAGAGTTGAGATATGCAGGTAGGAGTTCAGTGGGACAGGAACAAGCTAAACAATGGGTCTACCTGGACAAGCAGGTTGCTGGCGGTGGATGGGAGATCCCCAGAGTCAGTAAGGTTAGTGATGGTGTGGGAGACAATGGCCTGGTGTTCCTTTGTGTGGTCCTGTTCAAGGGGTAAGTAAGAGGAGGTGTCTGAGAGTTGGCTCTGGGTCTCAGCAAGGCAGAGGTCAGTACGCCAGACTACTACAGCACCTCACTTATCTGTGGGTTTGATGGTGAGGTTAGGATTAGTGTGGAGGGAGTGGAACGAGAGCATTCGGAAGGAGTGAGGTTGGAAATCTAGAGAGGAGTGTTGAAGTCTAGACGGTTGATGTCCCATTGGCAGTTGGCAATGAAAAGGTCCAGAGCAGGCAGTCCAGGAAGAGGAGGAGGGTTGGAGACAGGAGAAGGGGTCATCAGTGCAGGGTGGAAATTCCTTGCCAAAGGAAAAGGATCGGAGTCGGAGGCGGTGGAAGAAGAGCTCAGTATCGTGGTGAGCGTGGAATTCACTGAGGTGTGGGCACAGGGAGACAGATGAGGCCCTTACTGAGGACAGAATGTTCTGCCTCAGAGAGGGGAAGGTAGGAGGGGTGGTGAAGACCCAGCATGAATGAGAGCTGAGATCAGAAGGGGGAAAGGGGTTAGCAGTGTCTGTGGGGAAGGGAGGTTTGGGGTGTTCAGAGATGGTGGGATGAAAGGAAGATGGAGTCTCCGAGGATCCAAGAGCTGGTGTTGGGACCTGAGAGAGACGGGATTGCAGAGTAGTGGGGGCTGAAAGGGAAATGGGGGTTCCCACGGCAGCACATGAAGACCCAGCCTGGAGGTCAAGGCTGGAGTCAAGAGTTGGAAGTTGTGCAATCGGCACTTTGGAGGTGTCTGAGGTTGTTGGAACCCACATTGATGGCGGTGAAGTCCAGGTTTTGAATCTGCTCTGGATCATTAGAGCCATTGAGGTCCGCAGCAGGGATCATGGTCTGGAGATGTCCAGGCCAGCCAGTGTTGGACACGGCAGGGAGAAAAGAAATGCAGGACGGTAATTCAGATTGGACAGAGAGGAGGCTCATAAAAAGCATAAACAGTAGCACATAGAAACAAAGAAAACCTACAGCACAATACAGGCCCTTCGGCCCACAGAGCTGTGCCAAACATGTCCTTAACTAAGAAATTACCTAGGGTTGCCCATAGCCCTCTATTTTTCTAAGCTCCATATACCTATCCAGGAGTCTCTTAAAAGACCCTATAGTATCTGCCTCCACCATTGTCACTGGCAGCCCATTCCATGCTCTGCATAAAAAAACATACCCCTGACATCTCCTCTGTACCTACTTCCAAGCACCTTAAAACTGTGCCCTCTCGTGCCAGTCGTTTCAGCCCTGGGAAAAAGCCTCTGACTATCCACGTGAACAATGCCTCTCATCATTTTATACACTTCTATCAGGTCACCTCTCATCCTCCGTTGCTCCAAGGAGGAAAGGCTGAGTTCACTCATGCTATTCTCATAAGGCATACCCCCCCCAATCCAGGCAACATCCTTGTAAATCTCCTCTGCACCCTTTCTATGGTTTCCACATCCTTCCTGTAGTGAAGTGACCAGAACTGAGCACAGTACTCCAAGTGGGGTCTGACCAGGGTCCTATATAGCTGCAACATTACCTCTCAGCTCCTAAACTCAGTCCCATGATTGATGAAGGCCGATGCACCGTTTGCCTTCTTAACCACAGAGTCAACCTGCACAGCAGCTTTGAATGTCCTATGGGCTTGGACCCCAATGTCCCTCTGATCCTCCACACTGCCAAGAGTCTTACCATTAATACTATATTCTGTTATCATATTTGACCTACCAAAATGAACCACCTCATACTTATCTGGGTTGAACTCCATCTGCCACTTCTCAGCCTAGTTTTGCATCTTATCAATGTCCCGCTGTAACCTCTGACACTCCTCCACACTGTCCACAAAACCCCCGACTTTTGTGTCATCAGCAAATTTGCTAACCCATCCCTCCACTCCCTCATTCAGGTCATTTATAAGATTAACGAAGAGTAGGGGTTTCAGTTCCTCATGCTACAGCATACCTGAATGGCCATTTTGAGTGATGTAACTTCGGGTCCTTGTTCGTGAGATCCCACCTAGCATGTGACACTGTAAACCACAAGCTCCAGAAAGTCTGCAGATGCTGGAAATCCACAAGCAACACACACAAAATGCTCCGAGAAACTCAGCAGGCCAGGCTGCCCTGATTAAGGGTCTCAGCCTGAAACATCGAATGTTTACTGTTTTCCATAGATGCTTCTTGGCCCGCTGAGTTCCTCCAGTATTTTGTGTGTGCTGCATGTAACAATGTAATGTACTTATTGGGTATGTATCTTATGATGGGTGGTCTGCATAGACTTGGTGGACTGAAGGGCCTGTTCCATGCTGTATCTCTCTGTCACTCATTTTCTATTTTGCTGCAAAGTGAGAAAACATGTGAGGTCAGCTGCAAACCCTCCTGTCACAGGGAGAAGGCAGCAATCTGATTACGAATTAATAGTTTGATGATCTTTCATTGAGCTTGTTGTAGTTTCTATTCTATAGATTTGCTGAGCATGCCCACAGGAAAATGAATCTCAGGGTTGTATATGGTGACATATATATATATTTTGATAATAAACTTTCTTTGAACTTAAGTGCAGGGAGTTGAGTAGGGAAGTGGGGGCATGAGTAGGCTGAAAGGGGGCAGAAAATGAAGGGAGGGAGCAGGGTAGAGTGAGTGATAAAGGGTGTCACTTTTGCTACGCTATTGGGTAAAAAGATGAATGAAGGAAGAGGCTGTTGAAAGGGAGGTGTGCTGAGGAGATGAAAGTCAAACAGGAAGAGTCAGTGGCTAGGGTGAGTCATTTGGGGGATGCTAGGAAGAATGGATTAAGGAGAAGGGCCTGTAATGTGCTGCAGATGTCTATGTTCCATGTTCTATGTAAGAAGGGCAAAGTTAACAGACTGTGAGAGCAGGATGTGAAAGGAGCACTTTATCCTTTGGAGACTCAGGGATGATCTGGCAGAACAGTATAAAATTATTAGAGGCATTAATAGGGTGAAAGCACACAGACTTTGTCTCAGGCAAAGGGAATCAAAACCAGAGGGCATAGGTTTAAGGTGGGAGAGGGAACTGAATGGAAACTTCTTCACATCGAGAAAAATGCATTTAGGGAACGAGCTGCCGGAGGAAATGGCCCGGGCAGGTACAATAACATCATTTAAAATACTTTTGGACAGTTACATGGATAGGAAAGGTTTGGATGGGGAATAAATGCAGACAAATGGGCCTAGATGGCAAAGATGGAAACAAAACAGGTTGCGGATGTTAGTATTTGCAGCAACACTCAAAACACTGGAGGTTCTCAGCAGGTCAGGCAGCATCTATGGAGGGAAATGGACAGTCGATATTTTGGGTTCAGACCATTCATCTGGACTGGTCTTTTAGTGCTTCAACCTGAAATGTCAGCTGTCTATTTCCCTTGATAGATGCTGCCTGACCTGCTAAGTTCCTTTAATGGTTTGCAGATCAGATGGGCATCATAGATGAGTCAGGCCAAAGGACCCATTCCCGTGCTGTATAACTTTGAGAGGATGTTGATGGAAAGGTGTGACTAAAGCGGGAGAGAACGGAGAGGGCAAGGATGCTGGAAAAAGATGTGAGTGAGACAGGGAGGGGCTGAGAGGGAAGGCAGGCTGAAGAAGAATTACACACAGGATATGAAAGTCAATAAAATGAGGGAGAAGTATTTGAAAAGGAGGGAGAGTGTGGGGAGGGAGAATTTTATGATGGACAGTGTCAGGGAGAAGGCTCAAAGAAGAGGTCTGGACAAGAGCACTTGTATGCATTTGTATCCAATTGTGAGTGTATGCAAGCCAAATTCCTATAGCAAAGCCTGCTTTCCATGGACTCATATCTGTTGGACCAAGGTCTCATTTGTTCAAATCCAAGTCAAAGTCAAAAGTCTGTTACGAACCCCGCAACTGGGTCACTTGCCAGCAAAGATGGAGACGTCCGTTGAAGTCTGATGATACTATTTTTAACAGTATTTATTAGTAAAAATACACAAAAATAATAGCAATGCAAATATACAGATAATATATGTCGTCAATACTAAATCTAAAAGTGCGGGTATAATTATAATCAATAAGAAATAAGCTCTATCGTTGTCTAGGGGATAATGAATTGTCCGATGGAAATATAAAGTTCACTCAGTTCATGCAGGCTGCAGCCGTTGGGGACCGCTGTGTTACAATGGTGAGAGAGAGAGAGAGAGATTTGGAGAAAAACTTGCCGGCTTTCCTTTTATGATTTCGATCCGTCAGGAGTCTCGTTGTTGTGGCCTTTCACTTGTGGCCTCTCCTTTAGCTAAACCGTTCTTCCATGGTGAGCCCGCCACCCCAGGCAAGGGAGGACGCACACGAGCCCCCACCGGCTTTCGCTATAAAACGCTATCACGGGATTTCTAGCGTTTCTCCTGGTGCGTCTAAAGGGGTTGTTCCCCAGACCCCTCTTTTATCCTTACTCACGGGGTCTCAGATGTCAATCAGGTTGGGATGATGCAATCCCTCAACCAGCCCACTCTGGTTGTCCCCTGAGGGTTTTCAATGAATAGTACAGTACTCAATACACAATTCCGTCTCCAAGAGACAATGGCCGTTATCAGTGGTTCCGTTCCACTGAGGCCAGGACACATTCCAAACCTTGTGTATTCTGCGTGTCTCCCTCTCATTTCCTGGGTCCCAGACCCGAATTAATAGCGATCTTGCGATTCTCAAAAAGGAGGGGGCGACTTTGTACCCTTCGGCCCCTCAGAGTTGCTTCACATTCATAACAAGTCAAACTAAATTTATTATTGAAATATGCATATGTCACCATACACTACTATCTTGGGATTCATTTCTTTGCAGACATTTAATGAAAAGATACAATAGAATTTATCACAACTATACATAAACAAAGACTGAGAAACAACCAATGTGCAAAAATAAATAAGGAAATGATAGAAAGATAATACTGAGAACACAGGTTGTAGAGTTCTTGAAAGTGAGTCTGTTGGTTGTGGAATCAGTTCAGAGTTGAGGTGAGTGAAGTTATTCATGTTGGCTTCAAACCCTGATGGTTGAACGGTAATAACTATTGCTGAACCTGGTGCTGTGAGACCTAAGGTTCCTATACCTCCTGCCCAATGATAGTAGTGTGAAGAAGCATGACAGGAGATGTAAGGTGGTGCTGGTGAACTACAGCAATATGTTACAGGCAGTAAATTTACAAAACTTCTAAATACACTTCTTCTGAACTACTCTCACTGCAGTCTGTAACCTATAGTTTCCCATTAAGTAACATACTTTTGTACTGTCGATTCACGATTTGAATTGAATTGAATCGTCTTTATTTCTTACATCCTTCACATACATAAGGAGTAAAAGTCTTTATGTCTCCATCTAAATGTGCAATTATAGTAATTTATAATAAATAGAGCAGTTAATGTAATGTAGAATACACTCAAATCAGCGTGAGTTCATCAGTCTGAGGGCCTGGTAGAAGAAGCTGTCTCGGAGCCTGTTGGTCCTGGCTTTTATGCTGCGGTACCATTTCCCGAATGCTAGCAGCTGGAATAGATTGTGGTTAGGGTGACGGGTCCCCAATGATCCTTCGGGCCCTTTTTACATACCTGTCTTTGTAAATGTCCTGAATCATGGGAAGTTCACAACTACAGATGCACTGGGCTGTCCACACCACTCTCTGCAGAGTCCTGCGATTAAGGGAGGTACAGCTTCCATACCAGGCAGTGATACAACCAGTCAGGATGCTCTCAGTCGTGCACCTATAGAAAGTTCTTAGGATTTGGGACACATACCAAACTTCCTCAACTGTGTGAGGTGAAAGAGGCGCTGTTGTGCCTTTTACACCACACAGCTGGTGTTCATGGATCATGTGAGGTCCTCGGTGATGTGGATGCTGAGGAACTTGAAACTGTTCACCCTCTCAACCCTGCCACCTCGTTATTATTTGAGATAAGGCCAATCAATGTAGTGTCATTGGCAAATTTAATTAGCAGATTGGAGCTGTGGGTTACGATACAGTCATGGGTGTACAGGGAGTGAAGGAGGGGACTCAGTACGTAGCGCTGAGGGGCTCCTGTATTGAGAGTCAGAGGGTTGGAGGTGAGGATTTCCTGAAGGATTTGGCAGGCTTAACTCCCAAACATGTTAGTGTGGCACCTTTAAGCAGCGGAAGATACATCGCCATGGCCAAATGAGAGGGAGGAGGGGAGGACCCCAAGCCAGGCTAAAACGCGGGGACATAAAATTTCCCTTAACCAGCATCATGTCCTGAAGATCAAGATTGAGGACCTAAGGGCAAGATCATTGTTTTGGAAAGAAATGAGGAATTAGTGCACTCTCCATTTCATGGAGACATGGCTCACTCCAGACATGTCGGATATGTTGTCAAGACCCGAGGGCTTCTTGATACACAGGGTGGACTAGACTGCAGATTCAGAGAAGGCAAAAGGTGATTGTCTATGTTTCATGTTAAACTCTTTGTGCTGCTTGGATGCAGTGGTCTTGTTGCACTCTTGTTTGGACCATATAATTAACTGCCAAGCATTCTATTTACCAAGGGAGTTCTCCTTCATAATCCTGACTACAGGAACTTCAATCAGGCTTGCTTGAAGAAATCACTGACCAGTTACAATCAACATATTGATAACCCCTTATCCAAAATGCTTGGGACTGGTAGTGTTTTGGATGTGGATATTTTTGGATTTTGAAATATATATTGAGACATCTTGGGATTACCATAATTTCTGACTCTGAATTTATGTGCTACCAGTAAGCAGTCTTTGTCTTACACTTGTTTATCACACATACTTATTACTTAAATTAAAAATTATTACATACCATTAACATAACGAAAATATAACGTGAGCAGGGTAACAGAAGCAGCACAGCAGCATCGGGAGAATGCCTGAATCAGCTGTTGAATAACAACAAACAACAGCAGACTTTCAGTCTCCACCTACAATGCTGTGTTTTGATTAAAAGATTATAGTACACTTTATGTGTATTTTACTTTTTCTTTAGGTTTTACATAAGGTATAAAAACAAACAGCATTGTAGACTTGTTCAAGTGTTAGATTTTCGTGATCAGCCGATGCTTTAAGAATTTAATGCCGTGCCTTTTCTTAAATTTCTGCAACCAACCTGCTGAATATTCACAATTACCTTCAGTTTATCGTGCATTGTGATAGATCTTCACTTGTTTCATGATCAGCATACAGTAAGTAGCACATGTTCTGTCTGATGCTGATAATACATGATTGAGATCTTCATTTTTCACTTTCTGCAGTGTTTTTTCTATTTTTTATTAACTTTTGTTCATTACATATGTGAGGTGACAGCCCAGAACTGTGTGTGGAGCACAGAGTTCTCAACATCACCTGCAACCTTCCCAGCGTCTTGTGGGATTTTCCATTTGTGACATCATGTCAGCATTGAATTTTATTCTACGTCCACAATACACCTGATAAATCTGTAACCGAAGCTTTTTCTCTTCATTTTTGCCCTCCGTCCACACTAAATCGGCGTTTTCGTCCCCCGAAACCGGAGCTTTTCAGAAACACTCTGCAGACTGTGTAATTTTGAAAACGCCAGTTTGGCCGGAGCAGTGTGGACTGGGTAACCGGAGAAATCTGAAAACACTGTCATGACGCGCCGGAACAGATTGTGACGGCAGCGCGCCATTTCATTGTTTTCCTGAATGCAACCTAACAATTTCAGAACAGACGGCAATGAGACTGAAGCCAGAAGAGTTAGAAATGTACTCACCAAATACTTTGACACATAACTTACTGAATAAATAAGTATACTCACTTTGCCCTGTTTTCTGTCCTTGCTCGTATGAAGGTGTTTTACCTATTTATGCAAATACTTCTCTGACAATAGATGTGTAACAGCCTAATGTAACATTGTATGGAAATACAAGATAATACTGATGCAGACATGTTTTATACATTTAACAAGGGGCTTTATTAATTCAACAGAGTTCGTCAGTTTTTCTTTCTTTTTAAATCTTTTTATTAATTCTTAAGCAAACATAAATGAAACATGAATACAAAGTGTTTGAGAGTACATAGTTAATAGTTTAAGTAGACATTCAAATATATAATAATCAATATATATAGCCTCCCAAACTCATAGTATTTATGAACAAAAGAAATAAAAAGAAAAAAAAACCCAAAAAAGAGGGGGAAAAAACACTAACCAACATGGGCATTGCATAATGTTAGATATATACAGTAGTGCCAATAACTCCGAACCTCCATCCAAATAATTAAGGATAATAAAAGTGAGGTTTAGGAAAAGACAATTTAACTCATATGAAAATGTTGAATAAATCGTCTCCAAGTTTCTTCAAATTTAACTGAAGGATCAAAAATAACACTTCTAATTTTTTCTAAGCTCAAACAAGAGATAGTTTGAGAAAACCACTGAAATATAGTTGGAGGATTAATTTCTTTCCAATTCAATAAAATAGATCTTCTAGCCATTAATGTAACAAATGCAATCATTCGTCGAGATGAAAAGGATAAATGACTATTATCCACCATTGGTAAACCAAAAATTGCAGTAATAGGATGCGGTTGAAAATTGATATTCAAAACTCTTGAAATAATACTGAAAATATCTTTCCAGTAATTTTGCAAACAAGGGCAAGACCAAAACATGTGGGTCAATGAAGCAACATCAGAATGACATCTGTCACAGGTTGGATTAACATGAGAATAAAATCGAGCAAGTTTATCCTTAGACATATGAGCTCTATGTACAACTCGTCAGTTTTTCAATGCTCGTGTCAGTTGGGTCATACTGTCGGTGAACTCCCTGTTGGTTGCCTCCATATGCTCCAATATTTGTTTTTTTTTAGTTTTAAGTCCTCCTGCACGAGAGCCAACAGCTGTCCGTCGTTTAAGTTTTTCTAGTCTGTAACTGAACAAACGCGCACCAAGTCTTTCACAGTGAGATTCAACACCAAACATGTCACTTGTTTTTGGCAGATGTGTCCTGCGCATGCGCAGTAGGAGATTTGCCAAAATATCCATTTTAATGTGCACAGAGATATTTTTTAAAATGCCTAGTGTGGACGCCTATAATTTTTACACAAAACCAGCGTATTCAAACGCGTTTCAGAGTGTTATTATTTAAGAAGAACTGCCTTGGGTCCAGCATGTAAGTATTATTATGAAGAAAGCACAGCAGTGCCTCCACTTGCTTAGGAGTTTGCAAAGATTTGGCATATCATCAAAAGCTTCAACAAATTTCTATGGATATGTGGTGGAGAGTATAATACTAGATATAATGGTTGCATCACAGCCTGGTATGGAAACACCAAAGCCCTTGATTGCAAAATCCTACAAAGAGTAGTGGACATGGCCCAGTCCATCATGGATAATGCCTTCCACACCACTGAACACATCTACATGGAGCGCTATTGCAGGAAAGCAGCATCCATCATCAAGATCCTCCACCATTCCAGGCCATGCTCTCTTCTCGCCGCCGCCATCAGGAAGGAGGTACAGGAGCCTCAGGACCCACACTAGGTTCAGGAACAGTTATTAACCCTCAACCATCAGGCTCTTGAACCAAAGGGGATAATTTCACTCAACTTCACTCACCCCATCATTGAAAAGTTCCTACAACCCACGGACTCACTTTCAAGGACTCTTCATCTCATGTTCTCGATATTTATTGCTTATTTATTATTATTAGTTTTTTTTGTATTTGCACAGTCTGTTGTCTTTTGCACATTGGTCATTCATTCTGTTGGATGCCATCCTTCATTGATTCTACTCTTTTCTTGTACTTACTGTGAATGCCGATAAGAAAACGAACCTCAGGGTTGGATATGGTGACGTATATGTATTTTGATAATACATTTACTTTGGGCTTTGAACTTTTGATATTTGGCCTGTATTGTGGGTGTTCAAGATGATGAATATTGTTTTCTTCTAGCAGTGCTTCTTGTAAATGAGATCGGTTTTGGGAAGGGCTTTGCCTGTGATGGACTGGGCTGTACCCATCACTATCTGTAGCTTGTTTGCAATGACTGCCACATGCTAAAGTTTATGCACGGGGATCGTTTGTTTCTCAGAGCTGAGGTGGAAACAGGTCATCCTTGCCCCCGAAGGAATGCTAGGGAAAAACAACAACCACCACTACAGCACTGTGGAAGCTGGAGTTAGTTCCCCGATGAGAGGGAGAGAAAACTGATACAACTATGAACAGTTGAAATACTGGCAGGGAACTTCTTTGATGCTTATGTTAAATGCACTATGCAATGCAGTGCCGACCCGTGTACTGTAAATACTAGAAAAATCCAGACTGTTGTCACTCTTGATTTGACTCAAGCATTGGTGGTGTAAGTATTAATACTGCCTTCAAGTCCTGAGCACAAAATCTGCAAAACTTTCCTTGGGTTCTCATCACTTTTAAGTAATTTCAACTAAGAATTGTATGTTTGTGTGAAACAAGATGCCATTTCCCCCCCTTTGTTAGTCTATCAACCAAATGGTTTCAACAACAACTTATCACCACAGCGACCCTGTGAGCACTTTATAAGAGACCTCATTTTTGTTTCATCCATTCTTCCCCTGCCCTTTCCAATTTAAAAGCAAAGTCTCTCTTTCCCAGCTCTGACAGAAGATCTCAAACCTGAGATTTTGTCCAGTTCCCTTTCCACAGATGCTGTCTGACTTGCTGGCTGTTCCAGCATGTTCTGTTTTTATTTTAAATCTTCAAATAATCAGAAAGAGATAGAGCACAAAACCAGCCCCTTCAATCCGCAAAGCCCATGCCAACTATCAACCAACCCATTTAACTAGTGCGACCATTCTCCCCACATTCTGTCCACTCCCCACAGATTCTATTGTTTACCTACACACTAGGGCATATATGTCAAACTCAAGGCCCACGGGCCAAATCCGGCCCGCGGTGGAATTATCTTTGGCCCGCGAGATAATATCTAATTACTATTAAAGCTGGCCCCAGTAATCGAAGCGCCTATGGCGTATGATATGGCTAATGCTGAGTTTATTCAGGTACCAGGTTTTCAGGGTTTTTAGTGTTTATTCGGCAGTCTTCTTCATAAGAAACGGAATTTGTAAAGTGAAACACTTTGTAGTTATAGCAGAGACTGAGACACATGAGAGCAGGCTGAAAAAACGGAGGCAACGAAAGCTGCGTTCACACGCGTCTGACTGATCCGGCCCGCATGAAGCTGCATTTTGCTCAATCCGGCCCGTGACCTAAAATGAGTTTGACACCCCTGCACTAGGGGCAAGCTGGAGTGGCCAATCAATCTACTGAAATGTGAGGAAACTGGAGTAATCAGGAGGAAATCCATGTGATCACAGGGAGAAAATGGTAACTCCACCCAGATAGCACCCACGATCAGGACTGAAACGAACTGCTATCTCCCACATGTAAAATTGGTTGCTGCATTTATTACGCAAAGTGAGTTACACTTCAAAACATTATTTGGCTGTACAGTCCATTGGAGGTGCTCAGTAACATTGTCTGTAGGCATAAGGTACACCTCATTTACATGTAACTGATAACATGTATCTGTATCTGTACCTGCACCACCACCCCAGCACCTCCCCCATGTTACTTCATACAGGCATTACATTACATAGCAAACTATTCGATCAGGACTTGGCTGCACCCTAGACCAAAGATGAACTGAAAAGGCCATATGTTAATTGAAAAACCTCATGCCTACAATTATTAATATCCTTGAAGCTCTGAATCTTGGTGGAGAGGAATTACAAATGAATGCACAGCCTCATCTCTGATCCTTAGGAAGAGTTCAGTTCAGTTTATTGTCATTTAGAAACCAATAATGCAATACAGTTAAAAAATGAGACAATGTTCCTCCAGAATGATATCACAAAAGCACACGACAAAACAGACTACACCAGAAAGTCCACATAATGTTTGGTAATCCCCAAATCCAGAGTCCAGAGAGGCTGCTGTGTATTAATATTGTGCTACCATCTTAGCGCGTTCCCCGGAAAGGAGCTCCAAATCCACCAGACAAAACAAGACTACCCAGACACACCAAGTCAGGAGACCAACTCTACCACCCAACAAACCAAAAACTAAAGCTACAAGATCTACACAAAACCACATAGTTACATATAGTTATAGTTAACAAATAGTTACAACAGTGTAGACAATACCATAATTGATAAAAAACAGACCATGGGCACAGTAAAAATAGTCCAAAGATGTTAAAAGACTATAAGTTCGAAAGAAACCACCACACAGTTTCCACAAGACCACAAGAGGAGCAAAATGTTAAGAAGCAGCAGATACTTAATGCAACCACCGTCATGAGAGGAGGCAAATATGAGTGTGGTCTCTGCAACAGGTCTTTCCGCTGCCTGACACGGAGAATGTTACCAGCAGGATTGTCCTGAACTGCTTCCTACCTGTGACCAGAGTAGTTTTCCTTGAATCATATCCTGGACTCCATCCATCTTTCTAGAGAAATGATGGGCAGGATCTTCACAGTATGTCCGCTCCAAAGTGCAGGCACTGGAATTCATAACCTTCCTCAATCTCACAAAAGCCTTTGCTTTTCAACCAGGCTGATTCCCAGGATGGCGGGACTGTCATATGTTGAAAGATTGGAGCGACTGGGCTTGTATACACTGGAATTTGGAAGGATGAGAGGGGATCTGATTGAAACATTTAAGATTATTAAGGGATTGGACACGCTAGAGGCAGGAAACATGTTCCCGATGTTGGGGGAGTCCAGAACCAGAGGCCACAGTTTAAGAATAAGGGGTAGGCCATTTAGAACAGAGTTCAGGAAAAACTTTTTCCCCCAGAGAGTTGTGGATCTATGGAATGCTCTGCCTCAGAAGGCAGTGGAGGCCAATTCTCTGGATGCTTTCAAGAAAGAGTTAGATAGAGCTCTTAAAGATAGCGGAGTCAAGGGATATGGGGAGAAGGCAGGAATGGGGTACTGATTGTGGATGATCAGCCATGATCACATTGAATGGCAGTGTTGGCTCGAAGGACCGAATGGCCTACTCCTGCACCTATTGTCTATTGTCTTCCATCAGTCGAGATGAACAGTGGGGTATGCTTAGTGAGTTTGACAGCCTTCACAAACTGTTTCTGAACTGCATGTGTTACACAGTGAGGTGCAAGCTTTGATTTTAATTAATGTCTGCAACATATCCAGACTCATTACCTACAGTACTGTGCAAAAGTCTTGGGCATGTACACATAGTTACGGTGCTCAAGGCTTTGCACAGCGCTGTGTTTGTCAATGTGGAGCGGAGAGCAGGTTTGTAAATCTGTCAGGAGCACAGGCACAGAATATTGGGAGTGGTGAGGGTGGAGCACCACAAGAGGGGTTTGGCATGGGTGGCAGAGAGGAAATGCCGGGGTGGGGTTGGCGTGAGGGCTGACACACCCAGCCCAGGCACCAGGCAAGATAATTCAATTCCAAACAATTGGTTTATTGATCATTACAGAATGTCTCTCTGGTGCTTCCCACTCTCTCCCCTCTCCCTTCCCCTTTTTTCAACCATGATTCCCCTCTCCCTGTCCCCTTCCCACTCTCAGTCCACAATAGAGACCCATATCAGAATCAGGTATATCATCACTCACATATGTCATGAAATTTGTTTTTTTTTGTGGCAGCAGTACAGTGCAATACATAAAATTACTACAGTACTGAAGTGTAGAAGGTTGAGGGTGGAATTGATAGAGGTATTTAAAATTATGAGGGGGATAGACAGAGTTGACGTGGATAGGCTTTTTCCATTGAGAGTAGGGGAGATTCAAACAAGAGGACATGAGTTGAGAGTTAGGGGGCAAAAGTTTAGGGGTAACATGAGGGGGAACTTCTTTACTCAGAGAGTGGTAGCTGTGTGGAACGAGCTTCCAGTAGAAGTGGTAGAGGCATTGTCATTTAAAGTAAAATTGGATAGGTATATGGACAGGAAAGGAACGGAGGGTTATGGGCTGAGTGCAGGTCGGTGGGACTAGGTGAGAGTAAACGTTGGGCACGGACTAGAAGGGCTGAGATGGGCTGTTTCCGTGCTGTAATTGTTATATGGTTATATGGTTAAAAGTCCTGGGCACCCCAGCTAAATACAGTATATACGTCTAAGACTTTTGCACAGCATTGTACTAGTGACAAGCAAGACTGGATCATCACCTCCAACACTCTTCTCAGTCTCTCTTGCTTCAATACCATAGCCTGTTTCCAACAAGATAGAGTGGAGTGAATCTACAGGGCAAATGAAGTATGTCACCTCCACAGGACAAATGAAGTATGTCATCTCCACTCCAGGACGAAGGTCATTGCACTGAGCAACAGGACACATACAAAATTCAGAGGGAGAGCTCCAAGTTACTAACAATTCATTGTCCGAAGAGATGAGTGTCCTTGGCCAATCTTGTTTCCCTGCACAATACTACTCCTCAACATTAGAGGTCCCTGGAAATCAGACATTCTATATTTTGGGAGCATCTCTCACCGTCACCTTCAGTGTCCAGTCTGAGGAAATTAGTTCTGTTCGTCAAATATAGAGTGAAAGCTTCAAACCCTGGTCTCTATGCTTCAAGATGTGGACTTATGGGAGGCATCTCAGAACGGTGAATTGATACATTGTCTCTGCAAAATCTTCTAAAAGCAGCAGACCAAAGCCAGTATCCTTTCCTACACCAGCATTTTTACCATTGAGAGTCTCATTACATTGTGCCATCTCCAATGGACATATCACATTTTTGCTAAGCCCGTACTGGACCCCTGAAGTTGGCGCTGTTATAAATTTCATCATGCAAGACATTACTAGGTGGACAGAAGAAATAATTCAAGGATATCTGAGTCTCCGTAAAAGCATATAACAATTTTTGGCCCTGATGAATAGGAATAATAAAGAACCACTCACTACATCATTGAGAACTATGTGTGCCTTCTCATGAGCACATATAAGCCCAGTGCAAAAGAGTTGAAAGAATGTACCAATTCCAGAACTGTGTTCTGTCAATTATCACCAGCCCCAACTCTGCCAGAGTCTGTAGACGCCTGAGAACCCACAGATTCTGACAAACCTGGTTCTGAATTAGTGGAAGCATCCTCAAAGCCCAGGGAGCATTCGGGCACACCGTCAGACTATCCCTCATCAAATCTTACATAGACATAATCTCTATTTTAATATCTGAAAAACCTCCCAGCCTATTTACTCTGACTAACTAAACAAGGTGAAACCTCACTCCACGTCTGATCCAGACTCTGGTTTCAGAAACCACTGACCGCAGCGTCTGCCTGTCTTAATCTGGGCAACAATACGGAACTCTGCTTCTGTTTTCAGGTCCTGTTTGTCAGACCACTTGGACTTGGTTTTAACACTTCTGTATTTAAATGTTATGAGGCCATTTTTGATTTCCTGTTCTTCACCACTACAATTTTGATCATTTCTCATTATCTCCATCCTTTTGGTCCCTCCTGCATCAGCCATCTACCTCCCAAAATATTACTAACTTCTTGTCTTGAAACCTGATTTTTCATGAACTATCTTGCCATATCAATATTCTCCTGTTTATATTATCTCCTTTCTCATGCTTCCAACTCTTCAATGCATTGACTGGTGTACTTCACTTTCGTGGGATTTTTGTAAAAACCACCACCTCATTATCTATAACCGTACATGCAATTCTGATGAAAGAATCTGAATCAGGATCAAGTTTAATATCACCAGCATATGTTGTGAAATTTGTTAACTTTGTGGCAGCAGTACAATGGTACACATGATAAATAAACTTAATAGTTCATGTAACTTTAGTTAAGTTAAAATAAGTAGTGCAAAAACAGAAATTTTAAAAAGGTATTGAGATAGCGTTCATGATTTCAATGTTCATTTAGAAATCAGTTGGCAGAGGGGAAGAAGCTGTTCCTGAATCACTAAGTGTGTGCCTTCAGGCTTCTGTACCTCCTTCCGGAAGGTAACAATGAGAAGAGGACATGTCCTGATGGATGTCACATTCCTGAGGCACCGCTCATTAAAGATGTTTTATGGCTTAAGTAAGTATGGCGTAGCGTGGTAAGGGTCTAGTGGAACGACTCCCAAACTATTGTTTCTTTAATGTCTAACACAGGTCTATCCAAAAGCAGCCTATGGAATCAGGCAAGTCTGCTCTCCATGTCCCTGTTCACTAAATAAATAATGAGCAAATGAAAAAAGGGAGCTGGATTCTCTAGAACAGTTTCCTGGCAAGGAGTTAACATGACTAAGAATAGGAGGGGTAAAAGTGTCCAGGAAGAATGATGCTGTTTACAGTTGAATGCATGTAAATATATTGCTTAATTGTGGTTTACATTTCAATTCTCACCTGATGAACTTGTTTTCATTGAACAAAACTGCAGTCTGGTGATACACCTATGCTATTGTTCCTCTGCGGTTGTATACACTATCCTCAATCAGCTGTGTTATATACTGAAAAACCAACTTCTTAAGCTCTAACTACACTTTCGGTTTCTCCTCTTGGCTCTTCATATGAAACCTTCACTTCACTTAGATGTTGTGTATTTCCTCATTTTAAATTGTTTGGTAGTTCTTTGTTGGTGTCGATGAGGAATTACTGTCTGGTGAGTTTTTCAAGTATCTGCTTTAAAACAGCCAAGAAGAAACATAGACACATAGAAAACCTACAGCACAATACAGGCCTTACAAAGCTATGCCAAACACGTCCTTACCTGAGAAATTACCTAGGGTTACCCATAGCCCTCTATTTTTCTGAGCTCCATATACCTGTCCAGGAGTCTCTTAAAAGACCCTATTGTATCCGCCTCCACCATTGTCGCCGGCAGCCCATTCCACGCATTCACCACTCACTGCGTAAAAAAACTTACCACTGACATCTCCTCTGTATCTACTTCCAAGCACCTTAAAACTGTGCCCTCTTGTGCTAGCCATTTCAGTCCTGGGAAAAAGCCTCTGACTATCCACAAAATCAATGCCTCTCATCATCTTATACACCTCTATCAGGTCACCTCTCATCCTCCGTCGCTCCAAGGAAAAAAAGGCCAAGTTCACTCAACCTATTTTCATAAGGCATGCCTCCCAATCCAGGCAGCATCCTTGTAAATCTCCTCTGCACCCTTTCTATGGTTTCCACATCCTTCCTGTAGTAAGGCGACCAGAACTGAGCACAGTACTCCAAGTGGGGTCTGACCAGAGTCCTATATAGCTGCAACATTACCTCTCAGCTCCTAAACTCAGTCCCACGATTGATGAAGGCCGATGCACCGTATGCCTTCTTAACCACAGAGTCAACCTGCACAGCAGCTTTGTGTGTCCTATAGACTTGGACCCCAAGATCCCTCTGATCCTCCACACTGCCAAGAGTCTTACCATTAATACTATATTCTGTTATCATATTTGACCTACCAAAATGAACCACCTCACACTTATCTGGTTTGACTACTGATCAAACCATTGCTGGATCTTTTTCATTAATATTTTCCCAACTGCTTCAAGTTCAGTTTATTGTTATTCAATCATACACACAAATGAAACAACGTTCCTCCAGACCAAGGTGCACAACACAGTACATATAACTCACACGGAACACATAACTAATATTACTATTAATAAATTAACAAATAATAAGTTCAAAGATCAAAATACATTTATTAACAAAGTATGTATGCTATATACAACCTTGAGATTTGTCTTCTTGCAGGTAGCCACCAAAGAAACGTGATAGAACCCATTAAAAAAACATAGAACAAAGACCATCAAACACCCAATGTGAGAAAAGAAGAACAAATTGTGCAACCATGTAGACAAATAACACATGGAGCATAAACCACAGTCCCCGAAAGTGAGTCCACAGCCACAGAACCAGTTCAGTGCTGAGGCAAGTGCGATGGTTGCAGGCCATAGCTGCAGAGTCGGTTCAGTGCTGAGGAGAGTAAATCTCCTGGAGCAGTGAGCTGAACACCAGTTTGTCCTTTGCCCTTGGCCTTGATGCCTCAGTCTTTTTAATCTGGCTCAGTGCTTAAGTTGGCCAAACATCATTTCATTCCTTGCTCTCAGCTCCGGCCTGGCCGCTTTGATCCAACCCCAAGTCCACTACAGCAATGGCCAAACACTGGTTCGTTTTTCAATCTTGGACCCAGGCCCTGCCAATTCAATCTGGCCCTAAGTCCACTCCAGTGATGGCCACAGTGGCCGTACCTGCATTCTTGAGAGTCTAGTTCACTAAATCCTTCAGGATACCGCAAATACACCAGGTTGTACAGACTGTTCAAAGGCACAACTCCCAAAAAGAAATTAGAGACTGCAGATTGCAGTGATTGTAGTCTAGAAAAAATGTAATTAATAGAACAGTTAATAGTTCTGTTTGCTGCCTGTAAAGCATCACCTTGTCTTGTCAATGCCATTTTTAACAGGAATAAGGTGCATTTATGACACAAATTTTAAAAAGTAAACAGCATAACACCACTGGCACTTCATACGTGATGAACCTAGGTGATGGCAGGGAGTTCGTTAGTCCTACAACCTGGGGGAAGAAGCAATTTCTCATCCTAATTGTTCTTGTCCTAATTGCCTCCTGCCTGATGGTAGGGGGTCAAAGAGATGGTTGGATGGATGGGAGCAATCATTGAAAATACTAAGGGCTCTGCGTACACTGTGCTCCAGATAAATATCCCTGATGGGTGGAAGAGATACCCCAACTCAGCAATCCTCACAATACTTTGCTTGTTACAGACTTCACAGGAGAAAGAATTAATTATGCCCATCTTCACACTGTACTGATGGAAACCACTTTTTCACTAACCTTGCCAATAAATTTTGAAGTTATTGCAGAGATAATGTTGATGATGGTCCAGTGCTTTGAGGTGGCTGCTATAGGTAGTCCTTGTCTCAGAAACATAATGGGCAGCAGGCATAATTTCTACCAGGTAGACCTGGATAAATTTCAAACTCTTTTCCTTAGAAGTCCAAAGGCTCTGATGGTGTATTGAAAGTCATCACTGAAGTCTCATTTAGCTGAGAGGTGACTTGTGTGATTTGAAAGTGGTCCACATTTTCCAGATTCTCTTTGAAAGTTGAGGGATTGTATGGTGCAACAGAGGCAGGTTCATGGAAGAATTATGTTTTACAGATGTTTTGTGTAAAGCCCATTACCTGTTCTGCCTCAATGAGTGAGCTGGTGACTTGGAAGGCAATCTCCAGAAATGCATTCACAAGCATTATCTGTGTACTATAGCTCAGCCGGAACTTCAGTCAAAGATTCCCCAAATGGGAAAAGGAAGACACACCAAAGGACCTCAGACTCTGGTTATGACCAAAAAGGAGACAAAGGAAAGGGTGAGCAGTTTCAAATTCCTTGGTATCAACATTGCCGAGGATCTATTCTGAGCACAAAAGCAACTATATTTCATTAGGAGCTTGAGGAGAATTGGTATGTCACCAAAGACACCAGCAAATTTCTACAGATGTACCATGGAGAGCATTCTAACTGGTTGCATCACTGTCTGATATGGAGGGGCCACTGCACAGGATAGAAATAAGCTGCAGAAAATTGTAAACTCAGCCAGCTTCATCATGGGCACTAACCTCCACAGCATCCAGGACACCTTCAAAAGGTGATGCCTCATAAGGGCTCCCATCACCCACAATATGGCCTCTTCTCATTGTTACCATCAAGGAGGAGGCATAGGAGCCTAAAAGACACACGCTCAACATTTCAGGAATAGCTTCTTCTGCTCCACCATCAGATTTCTGAATAGGCAATGAACCCATGAACTCTTCCTAATATTATTTTCCCTTCTTCTTGCATTCCTTATTTAATCTATTTTTATATATAGTTACGTAACTTATAGTTTTTATTACCATGTATTGCAATGTACTGCTGCCGCAAAACAACAAATTTCATGACATATGCCAGTGACATTAAACCTGATTCTGATTATAATTCAAATCCATTTGTGATCACTACTGAGGGCTCTATCTGCTACACAAAAGTATTTAACTTTCTTCTGACTCCATAGAAGTCTCACTCCAATCTGAAACACTATAAGAGACAACCATAGAAACATGTGGCTGCTTCAAAGTTGACCATAACAGGACGAGTCATAGAACACTATAGCACAGAAAAAGGCCTTTTGGCCCATCTAGTCTGCACCAAATCATTAATCTGCCTAGTCCCCTTGACTAGTACCCAGACCATAGTCCTCCATACCTCTTCCATCCATATACCTATCTAAAATTCTCTTAAATTTGAAAATCTAACCTGCATCCTCACTTGTGCTGGCAGCTCATTCCACACTCTCACCGCCCTCTGAGTGAAGAAGTTCACCCTCCTGTTCCCCTCAACCAATTTCACCTTTCCCCCTTAACCCATGATCTCCAGTTGAACTCTCACCCAACCTCAGCAGAAAAAGCCTGCTTGCATTTACCCTGTCTATACCTCTCAAAATTTAGCATATCTCTATCAAATCTCCCCTCAATCTTTTACATTCTAGGGAAAGAAGTCCTGGCCTATTCAACCTTTTCCTATAACTCAAGTCCTGGCAACATCCATGTAAATTTTATCTGCACTCTTTCAGTCTTATTTACATCTTTCCTGTAGGAAGGTGATGAAAACTGTACACAAAACTTCAAATCAGGCCTCACCAATGACTTAAACAATTTCAGCAAAGCATCCTAACTCCTGAATTCAATACATTGATTTATTGAGGCCAATATGCTAAAAGTTTCCCTTAATACCTGTGATGCCACTTTCAAGGAATTATGGGTCTGTATTCCCAGATTCCTCTGTTCTACCACACTCCTCAGTGCCTTACCGCTCACCGTGTAAGACCTATTCTGCTTGGTCCACCCAAAGTGCAACACCTCACACTTGTCTGCATTAAATTCCATCTGCTATTTTCAGCCCATATTTCCAGCTGAATCAGATCCCACTGCAAGCTGTGATAGTCTTGCTCACAGTCCACTACACCCCAGTCTTGGTATCATCCACAAATTTGCTAATACAGTTTATCACATTATCATTCAGATCATTGATATTAATGACAAACAACAATGGACCCAGCACCGACCCCTATGGCACACCACCAGTCACCGGCAGAAAAGCAACTATCTGCTTCCACTCACAAAATGCTGTAGGAACTCAGCAGGTCAAGTAGCACCTGTGGGAATGAATAAACAGTAATGTTTCAGGCCAAGACCCTTCTTCAGGACTACTGCTCCATGGCTTTTCCTGCAAAGCCAATGTCTAATCCAATTTAATACCTCATCTTGAATGCCAAGCAACTGAACCTTCTTGACCAACTGCCCATACCGGACCTTTACAAAGACCTTGCTAAAGTCCATGTAGACAACATCCAATCTTTCCTGGTAACTTACATGAAAAATTCTATGAAATTGGTTATGCACAAACTACCATGCACAAAGTCATGTTGACAATCCCTAATGTCCTTTTCTATCCAAATACTTTTTTTATCCAGTCACTTAGAAAACATTCACCAGCCTATAATTTCCTGGCTTATTCTTAGAGCCTTTCTTAAACAACAGAACAACATTATTTATCCTCCAATCCTCTTCCAAATCACCCGTGGCTAAGGATGTTTTAAATATCTCTGCTAGACCCTTGCAATTTCTGCACTAGACTCCCCAGGGACCAAGGGAACACCTTCCTGGGGATTTGTCCACCTAATTCGCCTCAAGGCAGCAAACACCTCCTCCTCTGTAATCTATAAAGGGTCCATGACCTCAATGTTGCTTTGCCTCATTTCTGTAAAATCTGTACCTGTCTCCTGAGTAAATCCATTTAAGATCTCTGCCATCTCCTTCAGCTCCGCACATAGATTGCCACGCTGATCTTTCAAAGGACCAATTTTATCCCTTGCTCTCCTTTTGCTCTTAACATATCTGTACAAGCCCTTATGATTCTCCTTCCTTCACCTTGTCTACTAGAGCCTTCCTTTAGCCCTCTTGATATTCTTAAGTGTTCTCTTGCATTTCTTATACTCCTCAAATACTTCATTTGTCACTACCTACCTAAACATGCTACACACTTCCTGCTTTTTCTTAACCACGGCCTCTATAATATCTGGAAAACCAAGGTTCCCTAAACCTGCTATTGTATTTTATTTTTACAGGAACATACAAAGTCTATACCCTCAAATTTTCACTCCCACTTGCCTCCCACTTACCAAATGAACTTTTGCCACAAAACAATCTGTCCCTACCCACACATGCCATATCCTTTCTGATACCTTCAAAATTGACTTTTCTCCAATTTAGAATCTCAACGAGGACCAGTCCTCTCTTTTTCCACAATTACCTTGAAACTAATGACATCATGATGACAAGAAGCAAAGTGTTCCCCTACACAAACTTTTGTCACTTGCCCTGCCTCATTCCCTAACAAGAGATCTAGTGCTCTTTCTAGTTGGGATTTTTATCTACCGATTATAGAAACTTTCTTGAACACACTTGACAAACTCCTTCCATTTCAGCCCTTTACAGCTTGGGAGTCCCAGTCAATATGTGGAAAATTGAAATCACTGACTATCGCCACCTTAAGTTTCTTGCAACATTCTGCAATCTCTCTACAAATCTGCTCCTTTAAATCCAGCAGACTGTTGATTGGTCTATAATATAATCGCATGAATGTGGTCATACCTTTCTAATTCCTCAGTTCTATAAATAAAACCTCACTAGACAAAATTTTCAGTCCATCCTATCTGATATTTTCTCTGACTGGTAATGCCACTCCTCCCCAATTTAATCCTTCATGTCACAAAAAACAGTCTCTGACACATTGAGCTGACAGTCATGCCCCTCCTGCAACCAAATCTTACTAATGGCTACAACGTCATAATTCCAAGTGCTAATCCATGCCCTAAGTTCATCCTCCTTTCCTACAATTCTCCTTGCATTGAAATATACACAGCTCAGAACACTAGTCTTACCATGCTCAACCTTTTGATTCTTGACTTTGTATGTAGGCTTAACAACATCTTTCTCCACAACCACCACTCCAGTATCTGATCTGGCACTCTGGTACCCATCCACCTTCAACTCTAGTTTAAACCCCACTGTGCATCACTAGCAATCTTTGCCGCAAGAATATTAGTCCCCCTCCAGTTCAGGTGGGACTAGTCCCTTCTGTACAGGTCCCAACTTCCCTGGAAGAGAGCCTGATGATCCAAAAATCTTAAACCTTCCCTTCTGCACCATCTACTTAGCCATATGGTAAACTGTATGATCTTCTTAAATTGTATGAACTATATTTCTGGCCTCACTAGCACATAGCACAGGTAGCGATCTTGAGATCTGAACCCTGGAGGTTCTGTTCTTTAACTTAGCACTCAACTCCATGAACTCACTTTGCAGGACCTTGTCACCCCTCAATTGGTACCGATGTGGACCACAACCCCGAGCTGCTCACCCTCCCACTTAAGAATGTTGTGGACTAGATCTGAGATTACCCAAACCCTGGTACCTAGGAGGCAACATACCATCTGGGAATCTTCTCTTGTTCACAGAACCTCCTTTCTGTTCCCTCAATCACTAGAGCTTGCCTCTTATCCCCTCTTCCTTTCTGAGCCAATGAGCCATATTCAGTGCCAGAGACCCGACCACTGTGTCCTTCATGAGAAAATCTGCAGTTGTTAGAAATCCAAGCAACACACACAAAATGCTGGAAAAAACAGGCCAGTAGCTTCTATGGAAAAGAGTAAACAGTTGATGTTTTGGGCTGAGACCCTTCATCACCTTTCCTCTGCTAGGTCATTTCCCTCACCCACCCCCACCCCTCACCAACAGTACCCAATGAGGTATACCTGTTATTGAGGGGAATGGTCATGGGGTACACTGTACTGGCTACCCATCCCCTTTCCCCCTCCTGTCCTGCACCTTGGGCATAACTATCTCCCTGTTTGTCCTGTCTATTAAGATAGATAGATACTTTATTGATCCCCAAAGGAAATTACAGTACCATTACAAGTGCACAGATATACGAATATTAGAAGAGAAGTAAGAAAGAATAAAAAATAAGTTATCTTAAACACTCTAACAGGAGGGGGTCATCACTTCCCCGGCTATAGGTTGGCTCATTAAAGAGCCTAATGGCCAAGGGTAAGAACAACCACATATAGCGCTCTTTGGAGCAGCAGAGTTGTCTTAGTCTATTACTAAAATGTTCCTCTGTTCAGCCAAGGTGGCAATGTAGAGGGTGAGAAACATTGTCCAAAATTGCCAGGATTTTCCATTGGGTCCTTTGTTCTACCACAGTCTCCAGTGTTTCCAGTTTGACTACTATAACAGAGCTAGCCTTTCTAATCGGTTTATTGAGCCTGTTGGCATCACCCATGTTCATGCCATTGCCCCGGCACACAACTGCATAGAAGATTGTACTGGCGACAACAGACTGGTAGAACAGGTGAAGAGGAGGCCTGCATACTCCAAAGGACCTCAGTACCCTCAGGAAGTAGAGGTGACTCCGGCCCTTCTTGTCAACAGCCTCTGTGTTGATGCTCCACTCAGGTCAGTCATACAGGTGCATCCGCAGGTACTCGTATGTCCTCACAACATCTACGTTCTTATCATTAATAGTAACAGGGAGCAATGCAGGCTTAGTCTTCCCAAAGTCCATCACCATCTCCTTTGTCTTACTGATGTTGAGCTGCAGATGATTCAGCTTGCACCATTTGACAAAGTCCTCCACCAGGGCCTGTATTCATCCTCCCGTCCTCCCTTTACACACCTACTATTGCTGAGTCATCAGAGAATTTCTGCAGATGACATGACCCAGTGTTGTATCTAAAGTCCGAGGTATACAGGGTAAACAGAAAGGGAGCCAACACAGTCTACTGTGGGACCCCAGTGCTGCTTGTAGCCATGTCTGACACACAGCTCAGAAGCCAAACAAACTGTGGTCTGCCAGTCAGTAATTCCAAATGATCTGGAGTTCATCCAGTTCCGGGGACTTTGGAGGTCTCCCTGCCTTCCCACATCCTGTGAAAGGAGCATTCTACTATCCTGCCTGGCATCTCAACTTCTCTAGATGTACATTAAGAAAGAAAGAATAAAAAATATATACCTACAGCCTACATCTCCTCTTGCAAAGCCTAGATGAACCAAAGCCTCTACGCCCCACTCATTATTGGCCCACTCACACAATGGCCACTCCACTTAAATCTAACTTCTTTTCACTGGATCTTGCCAAGTACCTAATTATGAGCAATCCAATGTATCCTTGGGAACTGTGGTGAGCAAAATGTGCTGACTGCCCCTGCTTGCTTCTTTTAAACTCTGTATCCCTCTATACAATTCAATGTCTCCTCAGGAACTGTGGGAACTGAGACTTTGGAAGCAGCTCTTAGTTTACAGAAAGAGAAACTCAGAAACTACTCAGAATATCTGCAAATCAGGTGATCAATTTACCTTTTGGACTGAGCTGAAAAAGTGCAAGATTGTCTATTTATGGTTACTCAGCAAATGAGTTCCAACTCATGCCATAATGTAACACTGTTAAATCACCAACAACTATAATGAAATGGCTGAGAATTCACTCAGCTAAAAGACGGATCTCTTGGAGACAAGAAACATGTTCTCTCTAGTTACCTATTTTACAAATGTGATCCTTGATAACATAGCTCCTATCGCCTCATTATGTCTGTGACAAATGTATACTACACCTTGAAATATCCCATCTATGATCATACAAATACAGATCTCCCTTTAATGTGTAGAGTCCTTGTTGGAATGGCCACCAGAGACATGGTCATGTATCATCCATGATGTCAGCACCCTTTCCATTACCACTCCGTCAGACCAAAACAATCCAATTAGTAACACATACAAAATGCTGGAGGAACTCGGCAGGCTGAAACGTCAACCATACTTTTTTTCCATAGATGCTGCCTGGCCTGCTTTATTCCTCTAGCATTTTGTGTGTATTGCTTGCATTTCCAGCATCTGCAGATTTTCTCTTGTTTGCAATTATCTTAGTGTTACACTAGTACAGCCTTAAACTGACAAGTATAATTACAACAGAGTGTCTTGACACGTTGAGTACAGAAATATCTTCTTGCCAAACTTAGTTGTTCCATTTGGGACCAATAACTACGTCCCATGTCCATCCACTATCCTGCTGTAAATCATTGACAGAAAACCAAGACCCTATTAGTTGCTGGATGTGCAAACTGACAAGCATCAAATTGCATGCCACAAAGCCTTTGCACAAATTCCTCTGATTCACTTTCAATCTGCTCATCTCACCTCCCAATAACGCAGAAAGGTAATTTCTAATCTGACTCTATAGGGAATTGGTACAGACAAAGCAAGGCACGTTACCAAAAGTCCCACAGCAACCTGGCTTCCTTTAAAACCTCCTTCGTTACTCAAAGAGAGCAAATTCTTGTTTCCTTGTAATTAAGATCATGGAGATTATTCAGCAAGCTATCAACATATAATATTTAAACAGCAATCTTTTAAACAATGCATTTGTATACCTGCGGCAAAGAATATCATTGACGTAGTTATTGAATGGTGATGCATCACTGGTCCTTAAAATTATTCCACCTGCCTTCTCCATGACAGCGAGTACCCTTGAGAAAAAGCCTGGATTTTTACTTATTGCTAAACCCGTGTTGATCATGTAGGTTTTCACATCTCTCCCAAGCATTATGCACTGCACGTTACATCACCTTATTGTTCAATGATGTGTGCGAAAAACAGATTTTACTCCCATGCATTACTGGATGCACAACTGTACTAAAAGGGATTTTTTAATGTGTTATAATTTATGTATTGGACAACAATATAAACAATATCTGTTTATAAAGCAACAGATTTCACGACATGCGTCAGTGATAACACCGGACAACAATTTTTTTCAGAAGTGTTGCGTCCTTGGAATTTTTTTTGTTTATGGTAGACTGCTTGAAGATGAACACAAATATAATTTCAGACTATTTGTATCACGTAGGAATTTGGAGAAACAACAAATTAACTTTTATTGAATATAATGTGTTTAATTGCATAATGGTGCTGATGCTTTGCAATAGTTCAACTAAGTTAAAAATATTTTGTTAATGATTTTCATTTGTACTCAGTGTCTGAGGCATCGTGTCCAAGTGTCCAACAATAATTCGCCAGCACTGATAAATTCCAGTTGCCCTGGTATCTTTTCTCCATGACCGCAATGTCCTGGTGAAACCTTTCACCATGCTTGGTACTAACAGCACCAAGATTTGCAGGGAAGAAATCTAAATGGGAATGCAGAAAATGAATCTTTAGTGACATGTTGCATTTCATGGATTTATATGCTTGAAGCATGCTTTCAACCAGCTGCATGTAGTTTGGTGCTCTGTAGATGCCGAGAAAAATTCCTTGAATGCCTTCCATGTGATTTTCTCTGGTCCCACTAGAAATTCTTCAAATTGCCTGTCATTGATGACCTGTTTGATCTGTGGTCCAACAAAAATGCTTTCTTTAATCTTGGCATCAGTTATTCTGGGAAGCATCTGTCTCAAGTATCAAAATCCTTCATAGAAATTTTTGTGCCTGGTGATAGCAAATTCCATCCTTACAGTCCTGAACCCAATAATTATTACTAAAACCTGTCCTGCCATGCAGCAGCTGCACCGCCTAAGCATGCCCAAGCATGCCTGCACAAGATAGGAAACTTTCCAGCTTACATTGTAGGCAACTTTTTAATTGACTTGAATTATGAATTGAAATAATAAACATAAGTGATTTCAAAAAATAGTGTGTGATAGGGAAATTCCATGGTGATTTTCATGATCAGTAGCCCAAAATTCATAAGATACACCAAAAGTTATTCAGGAAGCAAAATCTTTGTTGTCCATTGTCCTGGAAAAAAGTTCTAATCGCTAAAAGGGAGCAAATCTTTGAAACAGAAGGTAACACTCTCAGTAACACAACTGATACTACAAAATAATTTCCACGTACTTTCAGATTGTCATGTCTATACTTACTGATGGGATACCTCAGTTGTAGGGTAAATTTTGACTGCGCACACATCATGCAGGTGTGGAAATAAGGATCAATCACACATAGTACAAGAAGTTCACAATCACCCATGTTCCCACATACAATTGAATGAAGGCTCAAGTGCTGTACAATGATAAAATTACCTCATAGTGTTGTATCCACTACAACTGTCCATAGCAATTATGCTGAACAATTCACTGAAGTTGGTAGCCATAGAAAGGGTGCAGAGGAGATTTACAAGGATGTTGCCTGAATTGGGGAGCATGCCTTATGAGAATAGGTTATGTGAACTAGGTCTTTTCTCCTTGGACCGACGGAGGATGAGAGGTGACCTGATAGAGGTGTATAAGATGATGAGAGGCATTGATCGTGTGGATAGTCAGAGGCTCTTTCCCAGGGCTGAAATGGCTAGCATGAGAGGGCACAGTTTAAAGGTGCTTGGAAGTAGGTACAGAGGAGATAACAGTGGTAAGTTTTTTACTCAGTGAGTGGTGAGTGTGTGGAATGGGCTGCCAGCAACAGCAGTGGAGGCAGGTACGATAGGGTCTTTTAAGAGACTTTTGGATAGGTACATGGAGCTTAGTGAATTAGAGGGCTATGGGTAACCTTAGTAATCTCTAAGGTAGGGACATGTTTGGGCCAACTTTGTGGGCTGAAAGCCCTGTAATGTGCTGTAGGTTTTCTATGTTTAGAATCTACAATGAAAAAAAATGACTGAACATAAACTTGATATTAAAGCATTGAAAACTTATCAATTGACGAATAAGAGCAGATCTTACTCACTCTCTTCTTTAGTGACAGTTTTTCAAGTTGGGTTGTTGGGCCTGCTACTTCTACAAAAGACTCTGCAGATGCTGGAATCTAAAACAAATAACAAAACACCAGAAGAACTCTGTGGGTCAGGCAGTATCTACGGAGGCAAAAGGGGTAAGTCGATGTTTCAGGTAGAGACCCTGTATCAGCACTGAGAAGGAAGGGGAACAGTCATCATTACGTGCCATGGTTAGTGCTGTGGTATTAAAGCTCGGGACATTGAATTTCGGAGTTCAATCCTAGCATCCTCTGCAAGGAGTCAAGGTACGTCTTCTCCATGGAATGTATGGGTTTTCTCTGGGTCCTATGGTTTCCTCCCACAGTCCAGAGATGCACTGGATAGGTTAATCAATCATTGTAAATTGTGCTGTGATTATGTTAGGGTTATATTGGGGTTGTTGGGAGGTCACTGGGTGTTGCAGTTCCAAGGGCCGGATGAGCCTAGTCTGCATTGTGTTGCTAAATAAACAAATTCTCCTGTATGAGAGGCAGTGAAAAGAGATGCACAGGAAGGTGAAACCAGAAAGGGAGGGGATGGTAGGCAAATGAAACAGGAGTGGGAAGGAGATGGGAAAGGACATGGGAAGGAAGTAGAAATCTAGGTGCACAGATGAGCATGTATGGAGGTGAACTTGGGGGCGAGGTGTGGGTAATCTGAAACTGGACAAGTCATTGTTCATACCATTGGGTTGTGAACTCCCCAAGTGGACTACCAGATGTTATTCTTTCAGTTTACGTTTGACCTCTCCATAGCAATGGAAAGGGCCAAAAAGACAGACAGGTCAGTCTGAGCATGGGAAGGTGAGTTAAAATGACATACAACCAGAAGCTTTTGCTGGTTGTTCTGAACAGAATGCAGGTGCTCTGCAAAACAGTCTCCAAGTCTAGGCTTGTAGGGGAGGCCATGTTGTGAGTGCTGAATGCAGCAGACGAGGTTTGAAGTGGAGCAGGTGGATATCTTCCTCACTTGGAAAGACTGTTTAGGTCTCTGGATAGTGGTGAGGGAGGAGTTCATTGTACACTTCCTATGCAGGGTAAAATGCCAGGGATTGGGGAGGGATTGATTGAAAAGCTGAGGGGACCAGGGAATCCCAAACTGAGTAGACTCTACAGGGAGATGGGAAGATATGACAAGTGATGGGATCAGGTGGGGACTTCCACACTGCTCTCAAATGCACCTCTGACACTTCTATGGGAGTGTGGGGGTGGGGGCAGGGGCAAAAAACAGGTGGTGTAAAAAAAACATTTAGCACAACATTTGAAGAATGGAAGAACATGTAGTTCTAGTTATTTGCTTCCGGCTGCAGTGAGGCATCCAACATTCATGTTCTAAGAAGTCACAAATCCATTTCCCTGACCCAAATGAGTCACAACTGTTTAGTTGTTAAAATGGTCACTAGATTGCAAATGTATTGTTTAGGGGTGTTGTAACTACCTCCCTTTCCTTGTGGTTTCCGTGAGCAATGATTAGTAATGTGGGGACACGAAGGAGGGGGTCTGTAATTACTCTGGCCTGGCTGTAGTCTCTTCTCGCATCTAGGTCACCAGGTTTATATGGAAGGAAGTGTGATACTGACACGCAGTACACTGACGTAATATCCACTATACAGCTGTGCAGAATGATTCATCTGAAATAAGTACTGACCATACTATATTACAACATTTAATTAGGGTTAAACTCTGACACAAGACGCCAGGTTTGTTCTGGGATGTGCTAGAGATGTGATTAGAAAGATCAACCAGGAAGCCAGGAGTTGGCACAAGGATGTAACTCTTATGCAATATGAATTAAGGTAAAATAAATTTTGAAAACAATCATGCTTCACAGAGATAAGCTGAGTTTCTGTCTTTATTAAGGTTATGCACTGGTTATGCACATGCAAACTAACAGCTTCAATCTTTGCTGAGGAAACATTTGGAGGAAATACACATGGATAAAGAGCTGTGTTACCTTGAGTCACACTTGGAGGAACAGTTGCCTGCCCCAAGCCATCAGGCCAATCAACACATCTATCCATTGACCCAACCCAACACATTCTCCACCACTACTAATTTGTTTCCTGTCAGTTACCTTTAATATAGATATGCCTGTACCTAGCGTTATTTTATGTACATACAGTCTATGTATATAAGCTAATCTTGTGTATTTATCTTTATTGTGTCCTTTATGCTTATTGTGTTTTTTTGTTAGGCTGCATTGGATCTGGAGAAACAGTTCTCCTTTGCACTTGCATACCGATGAATAACACTGAACAATCCCAAATCATATATAAAAGAAAATGAAGGTGACGCACCATCTGTGCTCACAGTTCAAAATTTGTCCCCATTTTTTTACCGCCTGTTTTAATACTTTGAAATATTTGGTGTTTATTTTGAGAATCCACACAGTGAACCCATTACTGATTTTACTTAATATTTACAATAAGCTGCAATCTTATGATATATGACATTTCATAGCTCTTTATGAGTGCTGTGTATTGTCTCAGAAACCTGCCCCTAGCTACCTTGAAAAAAGTGCATTGGGTTTCAGGAGAATCTGGTAAGACTGTTTCTCATTCATGCAAAATCAGTTGTAAAGGGCAATGCAGATTTAGACCATACTGATAACAGATGGTTATGCTAATGAGAAGCAAATATTATCTCATAATACATTCTTCATATTACTACCATTGGCATTACTTAAATGCTACAACTACTAAAATGTATATATAATTTGCCAACACGAAGAAATCTGCAGATGCTGGAAATTCAAACACACACAAAATGCCGGTGGAACACAGCAGGCCAGGCAGCATCTATAGGGAGAAGCACTGTCGACGTTTTGGGCCGAGACCCTTCGTCAGGACTAACTGAAAGGAGAGATACTAAGAGATTTGAAAGTAGTGGGGGGAGGGAGAAATGCGAAACGATAGGAGAAGACCGAAGGGGGTGGGATGAAGCTAAGAGCTGGAAAGGTGATTGGCGAAAGTGATACAGAGCTGGAGAAGGGAAAGGATCATGGGACGGGAGGCCTCAGGAGAAAGAAAGGGGGAGGGGGTGAGCACCAGAGGGAGATGGAGAACAGGCAGGGTGATGGGCAGAGAGAAAAAAAACAAACAACTAAGTACGTCAGGGATGGGGTAAGAAGGGGAGGAGGAGCATTAACGGAAGTTAGAGAAGTCAATGTTCACGCCATCAGGTTGGAGGCTACCCAGCCGGTATATAAGGTGTTGTTCCTCCAACCTGACAGTGGAGGAGGCCATGGATAGACATCATCCTGACAGTAGAGAAGGCTTCCCTTCTCCAGCTCTGTATCACTTCGCCAATCACCTTTCCAGCTCTTAGCTTCATCCCACCCCCTCCGGTCTTCTATCATTTCACATTTCCCCCTCCCCCCACTACTTTCAAATCTCTTAGTATCTCTCAGTTAGTCCTGACGAAGGGTCTCAGCCCGAAATGTTGACAGTGCTTCTCCCTATAGATGCTGCCTGGCCTGCTGTGTTCCACCAGCATTTTGTGTGTGTTGTTTGTATATAATTTGCCAATTGCCATTATATTGAGGCAGATTTTCATTAATGATTGGTGATACACAAATGAGTAACCTAAACAGAGACAAATTGTACTATTAATGAAAGATAAACCAAATCTAGTCACATGATAAGCACTATTTGTTTGCTACCTCACTCAATGTCCCTGAATGCCCCCCCCCCCCCCAGCACCCTGATTTAACCCTAATCTAATCATAGAAAATTTGATTTGGGCAAGTCTCTTGCAGGAGTTCAGACTCAAAAAATCACTTCCTGCATAAAACCTGGAGGCTTCAGAGCACATAGAACTGCAGCTAATAACCTGAAGGTCTTTGACAATCTGGATATAAAGAAATGTATTTACCCAGAGTTTTCCAAAACAAGACTGAGGGTGGATTATTAATCAGCACCCTGACGTGGAATACCTTAGCAAATTCAGAGAAAGTATTTGCAATTTAGTACTTTTCATATTTTTATGCAGCTTAAAAAATTATGCCACAATTTTTTTCCCCTTTAAGAAAGACGGACATCAGTGATGATAAATTTATGATGAATTTAAAGAAATGAGTAAGGAATTTGAATGTAACGAAGAATAAGATTTGCATGTAACATTACCATTTAAGACTGGTAAACAGATTTCTCTAACATCCTTACCTAGTAGTATACAGTTTACTGTTGGTTCAGTGTATGACCTGATCTGGAATAGTTGATTATTCAAACTAGGCAAATCCACTTCCATTCCTCTCCTAAGTTAACCACCTTAGGTAAAGGTTGGGGCAAGGGACTGTACATTTATAGACAAGCTTAAGTTTTGGTTCTTAGCTGGTAACATCTATGAAAGCTGGTTGTGGAAAAACTTGTGATGACTATAAACCTCAGGCATGAAAAATTGCCAAAAGGTTATTTACTTATTAGTATTAGTTGGTAAGGATGCACATGATTATTATTATCAGTTTTGTGTTCATTCCAGTAGTTCTTATAGTACATCATAAATATCACATTATTAAAAACCTTATTTTGAGGACACAGGAAAATTTATGTTAATTAGGCAAAGTCAACATGGTTTTGTGAAATGGGACTTATACCTGATCAGTTTATTGAAGTCCTTTGTAAAGGTGTTAGGTACTGTGGATAAATGGGAACAGAATGAGAATCAGGTTTATTATCACGGGCATTTGTTGTGAAAATTGTTAAACTTTGCAGCAGCAGCAGAATGCAATAAATGACCATGTACAACTTTGTAGAAAGATTAACCAATTAAAGTATATATATATAGTATGTACATTAAACAGATTAAAAATAGTGCAAAATCAGAAGTAATACTTATTTTTTTTTAAAAAGTGAGGTAGTATTCATGGGTTCAATGTCCATTCAGAAATTGGATGGGTTTCTGAATCGCTGAGTGTGTGCCTTCAGGCTTCCGTACCTTCTTCCTGACGGTAACAGTGAGAAGAGGGAATGTCCTGGGTGATGGGGGTCCTTAATAATGGACATCGCCTTTCTGAGGCACCACTCCTTGAAGATGCCTTGGATACTATGGACGCTAGTACCAAGTGAATATACTACACATATTAGTGTGGATAGAAATTAGAATGAAACAGGCCAGCTGAATCCATGCCAGCCATCAACCACCCAGTACACTATTTCTACATTATTTTTTAAAATTCTCCCTACATTCTCATGGAAAATAAGAAACTGCAAAGAGCAGTCTAAGACATCATTTGGCACATCCTTCCTCATCATTGGTAGTATCACATGATACACAGCCTCATGAAGGCAAAACCAATCATCAAAGATCCCCACCTTCTGGTTCATGCCATCTTTTCACAGCTATCATTCATTGAGCAGGAGGTACAGAAGTCTGAAATCCTACAAGCAGATTTAAAAACAGTTATCCTGTGATGCTGCTGCAAGTAAGTTTTTCATTGCCCCCGTGCATGCTCATACATGTGCACATGACAATAAACTTGACTTTGATTCCACCACTCACTCACACACTTGGGACAGTGGACTGTGGTCAATCAATTTACTGGCCAACATGTCCTTAGGACTGGAAAGGAAGGGGGCAGAAGCCAGGAGTTGTTGCAGGGGAGAAGAAGGGAAGGAGCACAAGCCGGCAGGTGATAGGTGAGACCAGGTGAGGGAGAAGGTTGGTTGGTGGGAGAAGGGGAATGAATTGAATTGAATTGTCTTTATTTCTTACATCCTTCACATACATGAGGAGGTAAAATCTTAACTCTCCATCTAACTGTGCAATCATGGTAATTTATAATAAATAGGACAGTCAATGTAACACAGAAATACACTCGAATCAGCGTGAGTTAATCAATCTAATGGCCTGGTGGAAGAAGCAGTCCTGGAGCCTGTTGGTCCTGTTTTGGATGATGTGAGGAGCTTGGAACTGATGGCGATACTATGATAGATTTGAGGAAAGTTCACAAAAATGTAGGACGAACAATTAAACAGATTAATGTAGGATTAGCATCAATGCGTGTTTGTTGGTTGGTGTAGGCTCAGTGGGCCCATGTACAATCTAATATCTTTCAACTTTATGACAGAGAAATTTAGAAAATTTCGTCTAATATCTGTTTTCTTACAATGAATAAAACCCATTTAGAATCAAAGCTTAGATTTACAAAATCTCTTTTACATTTCAAGGCACTTTTCTACCAATCTATTGTCACATATAGCATTTACATATAGTGGCTACTTTATTAGGTACACCTGCTTATTAATGCAAATAACTAATCAGCCAATAATGTGGCAGCAACTCAATGCAGAAAAGCATGCAGACATGGTTAAAAGGTTCAGTGGCTGTTCAGACCAAGCATCAGAACGAGGATGAAAAGAGATCTATGTGACTTTGACCATGGATGATTGGTGATGCGAGATTGGGTAGTTGGAGTATCTCAGAAATTGTGGATCCCCTGGGATTTTCATGCACAACAATCTCCAGAGGTGTGAAAACCAAAAAAAACCACAAAATCATCCAGAGAGCAGCAGTTCTGTGGGTGAAAATGCCTTTTAATGCGAGAGGTCCGAAGCGACTGGCCAGACTGGTTCAAGCTGACAAATAACCATGTGTTTCAACAGTGGTAGCAGAAGAGCATCCCTGAATGCAAAACACATTGAACCTTGAAGTGGATGGACTACAGCAGCAGAACACCACAAACACACATTCAGTGGCCACTTAATAAAGTGAGCGCTGAGTATGTAACATACTTTCAATTCCTGTACAGAAATGTCATTTCATGATAACATGTAGATAATTTACTTTAGATAGCGCACTTTAGTCACAGGAGAAATCACTAGGATTTCTTGGTGGCCAACCATTTTAATTCCACTGCCCATTCACATTCCAACATGCCCGTCAATTGCCTTGATGAGGCTACTCTCAGGTTGCAAGAGCAACACCTCAAATACTGTCTGGATAGCCCCCAGCCTGATGACATGAACGTCGAATTCTCAAACTTCCAGTAATTTCTCCCGCCCCCTCATCTCTTTACCCATTCCATATTCTCACTCCACTCTATCCCTTCTTCTCTCAACTACACATCACCTCCCTCTGAAGTCCCTCCTCCTTCCCTTTCTCCCACTCTCCTCTCCTACCAAATACCTTCTTCTGTAGCCCTTCACCTTTTCCACCTATTACTTACCAGCTTCTCACTTCATTCCCTCCCCTCCCATCCACCTACCTTCCCCCTTAGTTTGTCCTCCTCCTCCCCCTTCCACTTTATTATATCTTCTTCCCTCTTCTTTTCCTGTCCTGATAAATGTCTCAGCCTGAACTGTTGACTCTTTATGCAACACCTAATTTGCACTACTTAAGTCTCAGCCTAGTTTATGTGATCAAATATATCTAGTGATATTTGGATATACAATCTTCTGTCTCAGTCGAATGTACTAACACTGAATGATGACCTACATAGCTTGAACCAGGATTGAACACTTATGGCATCCATTATATCATTCCCAAATCTTCAAGCATATTTGTCACTTTCCTTTATAAACTGGAATAGTGGTGGGTTCAGGCAGTGCTTCTGCTGGTGGGAATGCTAGGATCCATTCAATCAGATATCAGTCCAAGGTTTATTGAACTACAAAGCTTTGCCTCTTGGCAGCAGTTTTCAGGGATGAATGTTTTCTGTTGATCAAAATGGAAAGAAGGATGTTGGGTCTGGGAGGGAAATATTTTTCATCTTAGTTATCCTAGCTGCTTCAAGAACTCTCATAAATGTTGAATTACAGAACTCACAAGGGACCCTGACCAGCTAGATAGATAGATGGTACAGACTTGGATATCAAATTCTATTGGTTTCATATTCAGCAGCTCATACTTCATTGCTACCAATATCAAAGGAGAGCATCTTCCTGAAGAGAACGTATTCAAACCTGGGAGAAATCTGCTCTGACAGATCACTGAACTTTGAGTTTATTACATTCCATCAGAGTTTTCAATGTTAACCAGACCATATTTCACCACAAATCAGGATTCATTCATAAAAGCTTCAATAAAATTCCCATTTACAGAGTTTCATTCAAAATATTGAAATTGTATATGATGTAAAATTAAAATGTTAATAGATGTGTGATGTATTTTTAATACAGCTTGATGGGATTTCTCAGTGAAGATGAATGTGCTTTTGACCTAAATGATGGAGTAGACTTTTTTTATATATATATAAAAAAATTGTATTATCTATCAGAGGAACAATGGATAACTATTTCACAAAGATGTAGTTAAAGTTGTGAGAGAAAGCAAGGCAAGCTACTCCTATGCCATACATTTTGTTGAATCTGGAGTCAAGTAACCAACTGAGTGCATTATTTGGAGTTTTTTCTTAAATGCTGATTATCGCTTAACTGAATTCAATGACAGGATTGCCATGTACAAGTGGAACGCAGAGACTTTTCCTCCAAAACTGGACTTATCAATCATGATGAGCACTGACTTGGGAAATCATCTGTAATCCAACCTATTTGCAATGAGATCCTAAACAAAAATCATTCTCAATCTGAACTTGTTCCATCCATTATTCAAGCCTCTCCCTCCTACGTGCATGTGTTACACCCTCTACCAACATCACACCATAACTATACGTCAACTGCAAGATGCCACACAATTCACTTGATTTATTTTTATGGAGTGTTGCACTCAGAACTTCTAAACAGGAGAAGAATAAAGACCAATATTATACAGCTTCATTCATCTTCACATTTCCAACCACAGAGCGTAAATTGGTGGTATAGTGGTTAGTCAATGCTTTAGAGAGCCGAAGATTAGCATTCAATTCCCGCCACTCTCTGTAAGGAGTATGTTCTCCCTGTGATAGCATGAGTTTCCTCTAGGCGCTCCAGTCTCCTGCCACATTCCTAAGAGATAATGGGTTCAGCTTGGTAAATTGGGTGCATGTTACATTGGCACTGGAAGCATGGTGGATGAAGCATTTTTTAAGCTAAATTTTGTTTCTATGTTAAAATAGAAGAATTTCCTAACAAATATACAATGACCAAGAGGATCTTGCTGTATTCACTTCCTTGATGTCTATCAGCACCAAGATTTTTCAGGAATCCCACATACATCTCCTCAGTTTTGCAAATGTATTGCCACTCCAGTCTCCACTGTTGGGCAAAACTATACACCAGCAAGGCAAACCCATTTTTTTCACATTTAAGACATCATAAAAAGGAAAGATTGTCTGACTGGAGAGCATTGGCAGAAATTAATCAAACACAAAAGAACAGGTGAAGAGAAATTCAGTGGGTAAAAGGCAAAATTAGGATCGAGACATTATGGAAGGACAGAAGAGTGAGGAGAAAGAAGAGGGAAACAATGAGAAGAATGAGATAGAGTGAAAAAATGAAACAAAACAGCAAGACAATAAGGAAAATGGGGAACTGAAAGGGAAAGGCAATGAATAGGAATTTAACTTGGAAATGAGGGACTTAAAATGAAAGTGGCAGGAATACAGAGGGAACCAGACAGGAAAGGAAAGAGACAGAAGGTACAGAATAAAGTGAAGGCAAAAGGATGGAGAGAACAAAGATAGGACATAAGAGGAGAAACAGAAGAACTGAGAATGACCATGGCAGGATGTGAAACTGAAAAAAGAGAAGCTACATAGGGAAAAGTTGGGCAGAGATTACAAGGAAGTAAATGCAGAAAGCAAAAACCAGAGAAATGCTGAACCGAGAAGATAAATTCAGGATCTATGGGAGCTGCAAAGCAAATTACAGAAATGAAGAGGAATAGATAGGAGATAAAGGCTAGGTAACTGCAAGAGGGATAAAGACACTAGAAATGCTAACAATGTGGTATGATGGAAAGAGCACCAGCTCATCAAACAACTGCGTAAGTTGGTTGGGCTGGAAGTCCCAACTCTGCACTGTAAAATTCTGTGTACAAATAATGCGATGAGAAATGAGGACTAAGACGACAAAAAAAGTGGTAAGCTGAACAGAATGTACAATGTAGGAGCCTCAAATAGGGGGCACCATGGTGGTGTAGCAGTTAGTGCAACCTCATTACAGTTCAGAGTTCAATTCCAGTGCAGTCTGTGTAGGGTTTGTACTTTCCCCTTGTGCGCAGGTTTCCTCCTGGTGATCTGGTTTCCTCCCACAGTCCAAAAGCCTACTGGTTAGTAGGGTAACCAGTCATTGTAAATTATTCTGTGATTACAAAGGTGGGTAGTGTTAAAAATGTGGGTTGCTGGGTGGTGCAGCTTGTTGGGCTGGGAAGGGCCAGTCTTGCTCTGTATCCCTAAATACATAAATAAAGAGAACAAAGATGAATTGGAGAGGTGAGGCAGTGGGGCATAAATAACAGAGTGGCCAAAAGAAGATTACGAAAGAAAGAGAAACACAATGGAGAGACAGGAGGCTGTTGATGCTGGAATCTGGAGCCACAGACTACCTGTTGGGTGAACTCAGCGAGACGGGCAGCATCTGGAAGGAAAGGAATCGTCGATGTTTTAGTTGAAAACCCTTATTACATCACAACATGTGGGAGCAGACAATATAGGCAGACGGACGCAAGAGATGATGTAAAAGTGGAACAATGAATTGATCCAGAGGATTAAAATGAAGGGGGAAAAATGGACAAAATTGGAGTAGTAAATTGAGGTGAAAAGTAAGAGAGATAGGAGTATGGAGTAAAACACAGTAAAGAGAGTTTAAAAAAAAACAAGTCAAAAGAAAAAATCAAAATGGTAAAAGGTAAAAACATGAAAAATAGATACTGAACAAGAATGGAAATTAGAGCAAGGGTTAAGGACTGGGGAGGGGCAGGTTGAAAGGGCTGAACTTCAGGAGAGGAGGGCAGCATTCCCTTCAACACGCAAGTAAATTGCGGAAAAAAAACTTATACTCCCTGTTTTCTAAACGTGGATTCATCACCATGGAATGCATGGGGATGGATACAGGGAGAAGTGCTGACTGGGTGGAGTGACTAACTAGTGGTTAGAGGTTATTAATACCTACAGCCTTTTCAGCAGCATTTTTCCGAGATGCATCCCACAAATTTTTTTTTTTAAAAAAACGCCTTTGTAAGAGATAATTTATAGACACAGCGTTATTTTGGTTCTCTGGAGCCAGAGCTCAAGGAACACAAACGTCTCCGTGTCTCTGTGAGGTGTTCCGTAAAACTGAGCTTCCCCCCCCCCCCCCCCCCCCCCCAAAACCTAATAATCCCAGGTCATCAAGTTCCACAAATTTCTCTCGTTAAAATAATTCTGAGGTTCAGGTCTTTCTGAAAAGTTTATTCATTAACATGCATTTTACAAGCGTTGAGTATATTTGCAGTGAAATGAATCCCCCCCCCCCCCCCCCGTACAGCCCTCCTTCAGACTATTTTCTTGCAACTCATTTGTTAAAGTATACATTCTGGAAGTACATAGAAAGCATTGGATTTGCGACTTCTCGCAGTCACCCCCCCCCCCCTCCCCCCGTATCTATAATGCACTTGCAGCGGAGTCGCTTTCTGCATGAGACGCCGTTGTCCATCGTAAAGGCACAAACCCCGGGTTATCGGCATTGTCCCGGATTCACAGAACAAGGGGCCGCTTTAAAAAAAAACTACTCAAAAGGGAAAAACCGGCAGGGAATCACAGCACAAATACAGGAATCACAATCAAACGCTACTTCGCTACTATATCTGGTGAAATACGTTAGACTAATACATACACATGCATGCACACTCACCACCAAGTTACTTTGTCTTGTGAATTTAACAATAAGTTGAACGGAAAAAAAAGAATTCAATATAAAAGGACAATAAAATCACTCCAGAGTGGCGTCCTCAGGGGTTCAAACATGCTGTGAAGCCCCGGAGGGCGGCCACTGACTAATGGCCCTGTCACACATAGTCCTTCCTGTCGTACCCACTGTGACCTGTGGACCTGGCGGCAGAGTAGGCCACTCTGGAAGGCGTGTACTTGATATCCTTCGGGGGGCAGGAACAGCAGAGCAGAGCCCCTCCGAGGATCAGCAGACCCGATGTACCCCATCCGATGTAGAGGGAGGCGCCAAGTTCTCTCTTCTGGGCGTCGGTGACCAGCGGGTTGTAGAAATCTCTGATGATAGTGTTCGCTGACCAGGACACCGGGATCAGGATCAACACTCCACAAAGAATGAAGATAATTCCAGCCACAATCATAATCTTGGCTTTGGTCGCCTCATCATCGATACAGTTGGTACACTTGGCTCCCACGATGGAGATGAGGATGCCCAGGACTCCCAGCACAATGGCAATGATGGTCAAAGCTCTGGAAGCCTGGAGGTCTTGCGAGAGCGCCAACAGCGAGTCGTACACTTTACACTGCATCTGCCCGGTGCTCTGAACAATGCAGTTCATCCAAAGACCTTCCCAAATGATCTGCGCCACCACGATGTTACTTCCAATGAAAGCGGTCACCCTCCACATGGGTAAGGCACAGGCTATAATGGCTCCCAGCCATCCGATCACTCCCAGGGATAATCCCAGGATTTCAAGTCCAGCATTAGCCATTTATCTTCGAAACCGTTGCTCTAGCGAACTTCCAAAGAAACTACGGTGCTCGCCAGCCGCGCTCCTTCTCTGCTTCACTTGTTGCGGAGAGAGGAGGTTTCCAATTGGAGCAGTCTACGCATTGTGACCGCGATTACCAATCAGCGGCTGGGCGGCCGAGGCGGAGTCAGCCGGGGCTCAGGTGCAGACGGTAGGGCTAACGGATCTTTGAGCAGCTTTTGCAGGTTCCATTTCGGAAGTGAAACCCTCCCATCCTTTAACGCACAGCACCTGTTGCGCCAACCCTTTGTCACATTTTGAAACCCTTGTCTCAGTTTGACCCAGGACGAAATCCTGAAAATTTGTTAAAAGAAGTCTTCCTCGGCGCCCCTCCCCCAGCGTACTCCTGTTGCAGGTGCGGGTTGGCTGCTGTGTCCCTTGAGGACTGTAACCTTACTGCCCCATTACCTCAGCTACCGTACGTGCGCAGTCGTTCCTGACCTCTGAATCCTCCTTTTCCCAATTCCTTGAAACAAAAATACTATTCGGCATTTTTGAAAACAAACGGAGCAAGGTAGCCAAGTGAGAATATTCAAAGGGAAGTTCTTATTACAGGTTTTCGGTTCTGAGATGAAATTCTTACCTAGTCTAATTTTCATTGAATTTAGAGTCGAGTGCACTAATAAATAAATAGTAGCTTATATATACTAATCTATTCTATGATGATACAAACTTTATTGTAAACGGGAACGCGTTCCTGAACAAAAAAAAATCTTGAGGAAAATAACATTTTGTTTAGGGTATGAGAATAGCTATTTGTCTTCCTAATGCTGGCTTGGGTAAACAAAGGAACCGGAGTTTCAATACGAACTGCGTCATTGTTTTTTTTTTGCTTTTTTTTTGGAGAGACAACAAAAGTTGCATTGGAGGTACTATCAACCTCACTGCGTAATTAGAGCTGAACCTGGGGAGCAAAAGGTGATTAGGCATAAGAAAGACCATACAGACCACTCTAGCTAGTGCTCCAGAAAGGGTTCACAGTTTACTCCGTTACAGGAACAATGTCTCTAACCCAGAATTTCCATCTTGAATTCCATTTGAATAGCACTTTAATAATGGCTACATTTACTTTTGGTTTGCTTTGGTATATGTCTCCTTGAAATGGTCTCATGAGATCTTTTGGGCGTGGTGAGTTTTCTCTAGCCATTTACCATAATGTACCTCCTTAAGGTGACCCTCAGTGACTTCCATTCAAGGCTTTTCAGCATTTCATATGGTCCAAAAACTGTATCCCATATCAAGAATTGGTCATGTGCATTTGGTCTATTATCTCTGTATCTAGAACACCTGATTTTTGTTTTGAGCATCAAAATTGGAGATTACTGATCAGAGAATTATACAGTTTCAACATTGTTTTCTCTTGTATTCTTTTCCATTGTACATTTATTACCCTGCTCTTTGGCTGCTGTACTAGAATAGTCATGGATCATAACATTGAGCTACTAAAACTCATAAGTTCCATTGACTCTGGTTCACAGCTAATTCAGAATCATTGATGAAGAACATGTCATTTATTTCAGCTGTGATTTACAGTGCTTTAACTTTGTAAACATTTCATCAGCTATCATTTGCCTACTTTTTCTAAGCTTCCTTCTCTGAACTCACATCCTTTCCCAGTTTAGCAATCTTAAGCAAATTTGATCAATTTTGCTTTTGATGTGAATTTTAATCTATTTTGGTCTAACTCTTTTAGCAGATGTGTATTGTGCATGTCTCTTGGCATGTTTCTTAACAATCCACCCAAATCTATCCAAAACCATCAAGTACGAACTTAACCAAATGTATTCCATTTGAACCCATTCAATTTCTTTTGAAGGCACAAACAGGTTATTGTTTTGTGATTTCCTTACCCAACATGAGACATGGGTTCTGTAAATGTCTAAAAAGCTGATAGGGCACATTGACAATGGTATTTGTATAAAAATAGTTATCAAGTTTACTGGTAATCATTTCCATTATTTTGCACAGTTTTGTAGTATGGCTAATGAATGTATAGCCAACAGTCTGTGCTTTGGTCCATTTTGAAATGGAAATCATATAGATCTCATTTTAATCCATTGCTAGTTTGCCAATGTCTGGATAATATTTTGGTGATCATCAGTCATCTGATCAGTTGTGCGGTGGGAAGGATAGTTACTCTCAAGAAGACTGTAGCATGATATATTCCATGGTAAATCATTCAGTATGACTTGCTCCATAGAATGACAGCTTAGGATGGTTTGCTTAATAGGAGGATGCTCCAAAATATATTGTGTACTATGGGGTTTCTATATTTCCCCATCATGCCTCTTCCCTGGTAATTGCAAACCTGATTCTTTACTGCACTGACTGAACAGGCTATGAGGAAGCAGAAACAGGAGTTCAAGGCCAGCTTGATTAATATAGGGAATTAAATTATAAAAATGTTGGCCATCTGAAAACTAATCTTACCACTTGCTCACAGACCCATCGAAAGTGTACTTCAAAAGATTTCCTCTATCCCATACTTACAATTAAGTTGTTAACACGGTGATTACAAGAGAGAAATTACAAAACATTTCCAAGGTTCCAGTTCTATGACTTTGCCAAATTTATATAACACCCCTAACGCGAATGTTCCCTGCATGGCTGAACAAGGAACATTTGTGGTTTAAGGGTTTAATAATATTAACTTCATGAACATGTCCCTGAAGTTGAAGGTCAGACAATTTTGATACCTATAGCCAGGGTGGTTTCCATTCAAAACTAAGCACTGTTTACCCAACAGCTATTAAAGCAACACTAAAAACAGGTTTGTAGGAGCTGGCACAAACTTGCAAATTTGTTATTTTTAGTGGATGTATAAAGGTCAACTTATTCTGAAATAAATATTCTATGCTTCCTAAGGGTATTTTTTTCACTGCACTGATGTATTCACAGAGTATTAATTTTAATTGCTTCTGTTGACTTTATAAAATAATAATTTTTTCAGGAATACTATCTGCCTATGCCACTTCACTATATTTCCTGATGACTTTTCTGTAAATTTCAGGCAGGAGATTGGATAAACCACTTTAGAAATTCAAATCCAAGTGCTTCCAGCTCTAGATTATCATGAGGTGGGACTGTGATGAACCCATTGGTGAATTTCAAAACTTGCATGTCATGGTGAAGCAGGCATAAAATGGCAGTGACATTCTGAGCACAGCCAATTTTGACGAGAATTTTCCATAGTCTTTCAATGTAGTTCTAAAAGGCCATGTAGAACAGTTGATGTTGATGTCCATATTTTCTTGGATTTATTGCATGGGGAAGATTATGTTCATTACACTTCTTAAGGAGAATCTATACTGCAGTTCTGGGAAGGGTTGTGGGCTGGGGTATTTGAAGCAGACCTTGCATTGACAATACCCACAGCAGGAAACAGGAGACTCCTCTTCCATTTCTTTGATTGGAGATCTTTTACTTCAATATGATAAGTCTTGAGATCTCCTTGCATGGTCTTCACTTCCCCTGTTCAACGTAGATTTCATCTGCTGCAGGTATCTTGTTTTGCAACTGTTGGGTGGCCTTCTCAATTTCTTGGCAAGTCAAAGTAACTGACATCATGCTGGAAAGTGTACTGTTGGGATGGAGTCAAGGGCAATTGCAGTAACATTGTGTTATTGTTCTGATTCTATTCAATCTCTTACTGAAATACTTGTTCTTAACTCCAAAAAGCTTTCTGCTGAAGTGAAGTTAAACTATATACAGTAGAGGATGAAAGGGAAACTGTTCAATCTTAATTGTTGCCACTCGTCCCCACCTTCAATTATCAAATTACAGATTTATGGATTGAACTGTAGTTCAAACTAACTATAATTCATATTGGCCTCTTTCAGTTCAATGTTTTTTTTTCATGTTCTCACCCATTCTTTCTTGTTGCAGATTGACAGGCTGTGGGCTTTGGTGATCTGCTAGTTTTAGTGCGAGGGAAGTGTTGGGGGTGTTTGGGATTTGCAAGTTTTTGTTTCTTTTTCTTCTTGTGCACGGGCGGATTGATGTCTTTCTTTCAACTGCTTATATGGCTTTCTGTATCCTGTGGCTATCTGGAGAAGGTCTGGAGAAGACAAATCTCAGAGTTGTATCCTGCATACATACTTTGATAATGAACCTTTGAACAGCTTGTGGATGAAACCTGATTTTGTGCAAATGTTGAAACATGAAAGGAGGATGTTATTAAACTGAAGCTTGTGTTAAACATCCTCGGCCAATTTGCCCCTGCCATACAACATAACCTTCCTACATTCAAGATCAATGGTAGGTCCCTAGAAAATGTAAACCACTTTTCATATCTCAGGAGCTATCTCTCTGCAAGCACTGCATAAATCACAGCTTTTAAAGTTCCAGCACAGCTTTGGGCTTTCAGGATATATTACATCAAAGGCTGAAATTTCAAACTCAACATCAAGTTCATGTCAACCAGTCTGCAGCAATCTCCATTCAGAGACATGGTCCACCTATAATACACACCACAAAGCATCGAAGAGAAGTACTACCAATTAATTCTGCCGTTGTAGAGTCCTGCATTGGCATGATAGGTGAACCACTGTCAGTGTAATTTCCATGTCAATTCATCCTGACATTGGAACTGATTAATCTTAACCAGTTCTGCTGGGTAGACACCTTGTCTGCACGTTTTAGACCCAGCTCCCAAAAAAAAGCTCTCTGCTTTGATGTCAGTCATGGGAAGAGAATTCTGGGAGAGTAAATGCTTCAAAAGCATTCTCCTTGACTAGTCACTAAGGACTCTCAACATAAGAGACATGTCCTCTTTTTGTTACTACAAAACAGCGAGAAGGAACAGGAACCAGAATACTCATATTCAACAATTTAGGAACAGCTTGTTCCCCTCTGCCAAATTTCTAAATAGTTCATGAACAAAACTAGTCTTTTCTTTCTTTGCAATATTTAGTTATTTTGTAATTTATGGAAATTTTATATCTTTGCACTGTACTGCTGCCACAAGACAATAAATTATAATACACCTGATTCTAATTCTGAAATTATAACATTTTTGCAGACACCTAGACTCAGAGGATAATGCAGCATGGAGTCAAGATGTCCTAAGATAATCCCATTTGCCTACATTTGACCCATATACCTCCAACTCTTTCCTATGCATTGAATTGAGTAGGTGTCATTTAAATGTTGTTATGGTATTTGTCTCAACCACTTCCCCCTAGGAGCTCATTCTGTTTAAGAGCCTCAACTTAAGCCTGTTTCCTCTTATTTTGCTTCCCTTGTCATGGAAAAAGACAGTGTGTATTTATCCTTTCTATGCTTCTCATGATTTTATACACCTCTATAAAGTCACTCCTCAGTCTTGTATGCTCTAAGGAATAAAGCCTTTGCTTGCTCTACCTCTCGTCATTGAATCCTGGAAACTATTGTCAATCTTCTTTGCACTCTTTCCAGCTTAAAACCAAGTCTGTCCTTATATGCACAAAGCATCGAAGAGTAAACAAAACTGTGCACAATAGGCCTCCTGGGCTGTGGCAGAGGAGTAATATTTGGAAAGGCATAGAAGTCATTGGTAAACAGCATAATGAATGTAAAACATTTTAATCTCCCTCTCCAACCCCTGCACTGCTAAACACCATCTGTGGCCGAATCAGCATATCTGGCAGAGGACCATGCAGGTACTTGGAACCTATGGAACTAGCATGAAAGCAAGTGAAGATCGTCAGTTGGATATGGAGCTAGACTCTGTCTAATTTACCCTAACAATAATTCTCAACCCCAAGACTATTTAAAGAACCTCCAGAATGATGACCCACTTTCCCACCATGGTTATCCTTTTGGCTTTCTGAGTACAAATACTCCATTTAAAAATTTCATAAGAATATAGTTTAATTAAAATATGGAAGTTTTAGCACTTCCAGGTGAGGCGACACTTCACCTGTGAGTCGGCTGGTATGGTATACTGCGTCCGGTGCTCCTGGTGTGGCCTTTTATATATTGGTGAGACCCGACGCAGACTGGGAGACGGTTTCGCTGAACACCTACGCTCGGCCCACCAGAGAAAGCAGGATCTCCCAGTGGCCACACATTTTAATTCCACGTCCCATTCCCATTCTGTTATGTCTATCCATGGCCTCCTCTACTGTCAAAATGAATCCAAACTCAGGTTGGAGGAACAACACCTTATATACTGGCTGGGTAGCCTCCAACCTGATGGCATGAACATTGACTTCTCTAACTTCTGTTAATGCCCCTCCTCCCCTTCTTGCCCCATCCCTGACATATTTAGTTGTTTGCCTGTTCTCCATCTCCCTCTGGTGCTCCCCCCCCCCACCTCTTTCTCCCGAGGCCTGCCGTTCCATGATCCTTTCCCTTCTCCAGTTCTGTATCACTTTCGCCAATCACCTTTCCAGCTCTTAGCTCCATCCCCACCCCCTCCCCCTCCCCCCCACTGCTTTCAAATCTCTTACTATCTTTCCTTTCGGTTAGTCCTGACGAAGGGTCTCAGCCCGAAACGTCAACAGTGCTTCTCCCTATAGATGCTGCCTGGCCTGCTGTGTTCCACCAGCATTTTGTGTGTGTTGTTTGAATTTCCAGCATCTGCAGATTTCCTCGTGTTTGAAGTTTTAGCACAGTTACATTAAAATTTCATCTATTCAAACTGTTGTGGATAGTGTAGTTTGGCAGAATAGTTCAGTACTCCATCAATAAAGTGCTTTAGTGCTTGACATATAACATTTACATCCAACTGTTATTAAGTTCAATCATACTCAGCCTATGCTGTTACCTCATTCAGAAATGCACACAGATATTAGGATATCTATGCATTTACAAAAGATTGGATAGGATAACCTTGATGGACTGGTAACATTTCTTGTTGATCACTTGGTGATGGTATGAAATCTGTATGGTTTAAAATAGCAGTAATGCTAGGTCAGGTGAAATTCCTGAAAGGGGGTGGGTGTGGTTTGATTTCAATAATGTGCAATGACCACCAGAAACACAAAAATGTTTTGGGATTTGTTGTTCATCAGCACAGAGGTAGATTTGTGCACCTATTCTAGACGCAAATTGGATAAGTAGATGGCTCAAAGATTTTACAATCTTGTAACGAATGAGTTAGAAATAATTGGAGGACAACATTCAGCAGGAATTCAAAGACACTTAAGCTATTTTAATATTGTTCTCTTAAATAGTTTCACCTAAAATGGGGTTGAAATCCCAGACTATGTGGATGATCCATTAATCCATTGATCCAAAAGATGCCTGCCTGGTCAAACTCTCCTCACTGCTAAGCTCTGAAGCATCTTAGGAAACCTCCCCTTCACCCTCTGCTATCATTTCCGTCCTGCAGTGACCAGAACATATTGTGTTAATATAAACCTATTGCCCTATTGCCAACTAACTGTGTGAGCTGAGTAGGACACATTGGCTTGCAATTTGTTGATAGATGTCTGCTGATGCTGAAAGAATATAAGTCCCTTGTATAAACCAGAGACATTAAGGAGCAGTGAATCGCCCTAATGCTGCTTTATCTGACACCACAGTAGCTAGCAGTCAGAAAATTGGGGTCAAATTTGTGCAGCTGTATGTGAGGAGTTTATATTCTCTGTGTGACCATGTGGGCTTCCTCTGTGTGCTCTGGTTTTCTCCACTTACCAAAAACATACGGGATAGGGTTAGTAAGTTTGTGGGCATGCTGTGTTGGCATCAGAAGCATGGCACCTCTTATGTGCTGCCCCCAGCACATGTTGGTCATAGATGCAAATGACGCATTTCACTGTATGTTTTGATGTACATGCGACAAATAAATCTAATCTTTATCTTTACCAGATCATGTAAGTGCTTTTCATTCATTATTCATTGTAATCTCTGCCAATGTTATTCGCTTAACCTGACAAAGTAGACAGCTGGCAAAAGCTGGTATTGGCTTTCAATTTAGGGAGGCTACAGATTAGAGAGGAGTGGAAAAAGGAGTATCTGTGGTGTCTGTGGATTTGTGTGTGTGTGTGTGTGTGTTGCAGTGGGGGGAGAGAGAGACAGACAGGGAAAATGTTGAGTCCTTGTAGAAAAAACTTGGTTTCTAATCACCTTGCCACTTGGCAAAGCTCTCCCCAAGGCTGTAAAGTAGCTGTTGTGGAGGGGCCATTCCACAGTAAAACATTTCACAGACAGATATATGAGATCCGGTCCCCATTGGTCCAGAGTCTGCCTATAAAGATCTAATGGATTGTTTCTTCCTTCCCCCCCTAGTACACGGCTATACCTTACTGCTGCTTTGTTTATGTGAAACGGGCTCTGCCGCCATTTTAATCAGGTGTTTCTTGTTCAGGTAAGATAATATCAGTAAACTAACATCCATATTATTTCCTCTAATTTGGCACTGGCCAAATATAAATGGAGTTTTAGATGATATTGGTTCTTCTGCTTGGATAGGGCTGCCAACAAACAAAAGGAGTGAGCTGTGTGCTGTACCCTGTTAGTGGGCAGGAGCCATGCGATGAGGTGATGAGTGGGCAGGACTGAGAGTGAGATTGTACAGAACACAGGAGGGGAACAAGATAAAGTTTATCTAGTTCCTCTCCAACAAGAAGGTTTTTTCACAGAATAAAAATGTCAGCTGTTGAATGTTTCAGACATACTTTAAAAAAAAACTCAAGAGAAATCCAGGAATATACAATGGAAGGGAAATGGGGAAGTGGCATTCAAATTATAATGTATGTGCCAAAATTGGAAAGAACATCCTTGACGCGTTGCATGGAAGGTATCCAAGATGTTGTGCTTCCCTGTTTAGAGAACCAGCTGGGGGTGGGGAGAAAGATTACAACTAAATAATTATAAAATGTGACCACCACTGTTCAGCTTTGCAATTCCTCTGGTACCTGACCCTCTGTTGTCTCCTCTCTTTTCATGGTTTTGTCTTGATTTGGGCAAAATACAATTAATGGATGTAACTGTAAGCTTTAAAAAGCTGACCACCTGAAAATGTCTAAAAATTTCACTAAAATGTCTGTCCAATCTTTTGTCTGACTGTGCTGAACAAAGAGCAAAATGTTTGTTGCAAGTGCTAGTAAAACTGTAATATGAAGTACCTCAGAGCAGAAGTTAGACCTGAACTATACATAAAACCTGCTTAGAAACCTTTGCTCCTTTCCTATCTAACAAAATGTATTGATTGGTGCTTTGAAGATTTCAATTGGTTGGCATGAATATTATTCCTGACTTCCGGTAACTGTAGAGTGCAAGGTAACTTCGCTTTAATTTTCTTTACAGTTTGCAGAGAAAGTTAGTGAAGGTGTAGGCAATAAAGGAGATAAGGGGAAATAGGTGAAGTTACCAAAACACTTTTTTTAAGATATTGAAAAGTAGCATTTTTATGTAGCTCTAGAGGTGATACATAAATATTTACTGTAGCCTAATGCCATATTTGCTTTTACTTATTTTGAGAAACAAATTCTAATTTTAACATTTTTATGCTTCCAGCATGCAGTATTCTATCAAGCCTGTTGGAGTATTATTGTGTTTTAAGACCTGTAATGGAGCACGGTAGTTTATTACTTCACCCTCGCCCCCCACCCCAGGCAGAAACAGGATAGAGTTCCCCTACTTCTCACCTGTCACCCCACCAGCCTACATCTCCAACATATCACTCTTCTGAACCTCTGCCACCTACAGTGGGACCCCACCACCAGGCACATCTTGCCCTACACTTGCTTCCCCTGTTTTCCACAGTGATCATTCCCCATCCATCCCCCTCCTTCCCAGGGACTCAACCCAGTAGCTATGCAAAGTTTACACCTACCCCTGCACCTCCTGCTATACCACTGCCCAGGGCCCCCGGCAGTCCTTCACATTTAAGTACATTGGTGTTACTTATTGCATCCAGAGCACACAGTGCAGCCTTCTCTACATTGGTGAGACCAGGCATAGACTGGATGACCATTTCACTGATCACCTTTGCTTTGTCTGTCCCTCCAGCTGGGAACCCCTGTTGGCCAGCCTGGAAAAGATTGGATCAGCCATGATAGAATGGTGGAGCAGACTCAATGAGCCAAATAGCCTAATTCTGCTCCTATATCTTATGGTCTTATGCTCCACCTTTCCCTTCTGTCAGATTTCATTATCTTTGGCCCCTTAACATTTCTACCTATCACCTCCTAGCTTCTGACATAACTCCTGCCTTTATCTGCCTATCAGCTCCCTCACTGGATCCATCTATCACCTCCTAGCTCTTGCTGCAGTCCTTCTCTCCAGATTATTATACTGGCTATCTCAAGATTTCTCCCACTCTTGCTGAATGGCAATGATCCAAAATGTCAACTATCCATTTACCTCCATAGGAGCTGGTTGGCCGTGATGTTCCAATAGCACCTTGTGTGTTACAATAGTTCATTTTTTGGGTCTTGGAGGCATAAGGTTTGAACAAAATATGTTGTGAGGTGGTAGAACATCTTGAAAGCAGGATTAATAAAACAAATGAGATCCAGCACCTATACTCTGGAATTAGAAGAATGAAACGTAATCATACAAAATTCTTACGGAGTTTGACAGTAATCTTCGGGTGATGTTGAATAGGATGTTTGGAGTCAGGGTTACATGGTCTCAAAATAAAGACCATTTACAAATGAGATGAGAAAAAATTTCTTCACTGACGAAGTGTCTCTTTGGAATTCTCTACTGCAGGGGTCAGATTCTCTACCATACAAGTTCAGTTGCTAAGTATGGTTAAGGCAAGGATTGATAGATTATTGGATATTACATGAGTCAAGGAATTAGCACATGTGCCAAGGTAAAAGATCAGCTCTGATGTTATTGAAATGTGGATCAGCAGCAAGGGAATGCTCCTCTAGATTATTATTAGTCAATGGATTGAATACAAAAGCAGGAAAATAATGTTAGAAATTTATAAAACTCCGTTTAGGTCACAACTAGAACATTATTTCAAGACAGCACACTTTGAAGAGGGTGCAGAAATAGTTCCAGTGCTGAGGGATTTTATCTGGAAGGTAAGACTGGAGAAGCTAAAATGGATGGGTTTGGGTGGTCCACAAAGCAAAGAGGTTGCAAAAAGATTTAAAAGTTGTGGACAACTGTGCTAGGGCAAGGAAATTGAAAGCTTAGGCAATAAGTTCTTGTCTTACCAACTCCGTAAGATTAAAACGAAAAGGAGGTAAGTAGAGATCTGAGCAATTTGAAGGAGTAACACGCACAAAACGTTGAAGGAACTTGGCAGGCCAGGCAGCAGCTATGGAAAAGAGTAAACATTCAGTGTTTCAGGCTGAAAACCTTCATTAGGGCTGGAAAAAAAGAGATGAGAAGTCAGAGTGTGGGGGAGGAGAGGAAGAAGTACAAGGTAGTAGGTGATGGGTGAAACTAGGAGAGGGGAAGGGTTGAATTAAAGCTGGGAAGTTGATTGGTGAAAGAAATAAAGGGGTGTGGAAGGGGAAATCTGACAGGAGAGGACAGAAGGGCATGGAAGAAAGGGAAGGAGGAGGAGGAGCAGCAGAGGAAGGTGATGGGCAGTTAAGGAGATAGGGTGAGAGAGGGAAATGGGAATAGGAAATGGTGAAGGGGGCCAATTTCCAGAGTTCGAGAAATTGATGTTAATGCCATTAGGTTGGAGGCTACCCAGTTAGAATATAAATTGTTGCTCCTCCACTTGAGTGTGGCTTCATTGCGTCAGTAGAGGAGGCCATGGACTGATATGTTGGAATGGGAAGTAGAATTGAAATGGAGGAGATCCTGCATTTTCTGATTAAGAGAGCATAGGTGTTCAGCAGAACATTTTCTCAAATCTGCGTTGGGTCTCACCGATATATAGGAAGCTACGCTGGGAGCACTGGATACAGTAGATGACCCCAACATACTCAAGTGAGGCCACCTGGAAGGACTATTTGGGGCCCTGAATGGTAGTGAGGGAAGAGGTGTAGGGGCAGATGTGGCACTTACTCCACTTGCAAGGAAAAGTACCAAGCGGGATATCAGAGGGGAGGGATGAATGGACAAAAGAGTTGCTTAGGGAGCGATCCCTGTGGAAAGCAGAAAGTGGGGATGAAGGAAAGATGTGCTTGGTGGTGGGATCCCATTGGAGATGACAGAAGCTACGGAAGATTATGTGCTGGACGTAGAGCTGGTGGGGTGGTAGGTGAGGTCAAGAGGTACCCTATCCCTGGTGGGCTGGTGGATGAGATCGGAGGAAGCAAATGTATCCCCAGAGTTAATAAGGTCAAGAGCCAGTTAAAATGATGGAAACAGCACACCATGAACAACCCACCTCCCTACCTCATCAGTCACAGAAGAATGGAGCAAAATCAACATTGACAATATTACACCTAATATACAGATCATTCCTGGTTACAGCAAGTTTCTGTTTATGTGAACTCTTCATAATCCGAACAGCCTGCAAAAAAGACGTGGATACAAACTGAGCTCCAAGATGGCAGCTGGTAAATTCATCCAACTGGTCTCCCAAATACTTCCATGAGTACAAGCTGTACATTGTGTTGGGGGTGTCTCTAATAAGTTTCATTCTCCTATTAACTAAAATGGCTTCAGATCATTCCAAACTTCCCTTTATTTTAAAATTATCATCCACATCATTTCCTGTATCTGAAATTCTTCAACCTGAAACAAAAATAGAAAATTCTAGAAAAACAGAGCGGGGGTGCAATCTATGATAAGGGAAGCAATGTTTCAGGTTGAATCCCAAGGTTGTATGTGTGGCATATATGTACTTTGATGTTAAGTTTACTTTGAAATTCGACCTTTTTCCAAAATGTTGTCTGTCTTTTAACTGATACTGCCTGACCTACTGAATTTATTTAGCATTTTCTGTTTTGTTTCAGATTTCCAACATCTTCAGATTTAGTTTTTAATTTCCAGCTGTATAATTCTGGCTTTTCGAGCAACCCCTATTTTAAACAAGAGGGGAATCTAGGAGAATAAGACATACAAGAAGAATTAGATCCTTGGCCCGCTGAGTCTGCTCTGCCATTCCATCATGGCTGACTTATTACCGCTCTCAACCCCATTTTCCTACCTTCTCCCTGTAATCTTTGATGCTTTGACTAACCAAAAACCTATCAACCTCCGTTTTAAATATACTTAATAACTTGGCCTCCACAGCTGTCCATCACAATGAACTCACCACTCTCTGGCTAAAGAAATTCCTTCTCAACTCTGTTCTAAATTCTACCTTTATTCCAAGGCTCTGGCCTCTGGTCCTAGACTCACTTACCATAGGAAACATGCTTTCCACCTCTACGCTCTAGACCTTCCAGTATTTGATAGGTTTCAATCAGATCCCAGCTCTCCAATGAGTACAGACCCAAAGCCATCAAACCCACTTCATACATTAACCCTTTCATTCCCTGAATCATTCTCATGAACCTCCTCTGGACCCTCTCCAATGTCAGCACAAGACTGACAGGACCACTGAAGAGCATTTTCTTCATTTGAAGCAGTATTAGATTTATGCCACACGTACCAATAAAAAAGCGTATCATTGCTTGTAAAGACTTTGCAAAGCATCAAGTAGAATATACTGTAAAGATGTAGAAGATACTGTGCTCAGATGAGACTACAGTGGAACATTTTGGCCTCAACACTAAGTGTTACATGTGGCGTAAATCTAATACTGTGCATCAGCTTGGTAACACCATCCTTCCTGTAAAGTATGATGGGGGTAGCATCATGCTATGTGGAAGCCTTTCAACAGCAGGGACTAGAAATCTGGTCAGGATTGATGGGAAGTTGAATGCTGCTAGATACAGAGAGATCCTGAATAAAAACTTGTGTCTCTGCCAGGTAACAAACTGGGGCAGAAGTTCTTCTTTCAGCAGGACAACCACCCAAAGCACACTGCCAGACCAACCATGGAGTGGCTTCAGATGAAGAAAATCGATGTGCTTGATTGGCCCAATTAGAGTCCTGACCTTAATCCCATCGAACATCTCTGGCAGGACTTCAGAATTGCTGTCCACCACCACTCCCTAACTAACCAGGCACAGCTTGAGCAATTTTGCAAGGAGGAATAGGCAAATCCTGTTCCATCACGTTGTGTAAAGCTAAAAGAGACCTATCTAAAAATATTACGGCTGTAATAGATGTGAGAGGTGATTCAACTAACCACTAAATTGGACAACTTAGTGGCACATGTCTCACAGAGTGTATAATTGGCATGTAAACATGTGACTCATGTAAAGTCTAAGTGCAACTTAACTGCTGAAGCTACACAACTTGACACAACCACTTTGCTGTTTGTAGCTTTCATTTCAATATCTTAGGTAATGGCCCATTCACTGGACATGAGACAGGATTATAAAGGAGCATTCTGCATTTATCAGGAAAAATACAGATTAAACAACACCCCAGTTCAAATCAAGTGGTCTACATGATTGCAACCCCATATGATACACTTAAAATATATTTTCACTGTCACTAGCACCTCTGGCTATACCATGTATTGTCTTTATATTTATACATTAGCTTGTAAAATGTGAATATCACTGAACATTGGCATCTTTTGTGATTAGGAGTCAACCACATTGGTGGGTCTGCCAACACGTATATAGGTCAAGAAATAATTGTAAATTTCCTTTCCCAAAATACATTAGTATAGCAGATGCATTCTTCTTACAATCTTCCTCCAGCACTTCTCCAGAGCGCACGCATCCATCCAGCATCCTCTTTGACATTCCACCATCAGGCTGGAGACTCCAATGCATAAAAACAAGAACAGTCAGGATGGGAAATAGTTTCTTCCCTCAAGCCATTGGGCTTCTGAATTCCCTGCAACATCACATTTGAAGTGTCACCAATTAATTTGTTCTGTACCCTATAATTCTTAATTTATGCATTATTTCATTTGTAGATTTTATCCTTACTTTCCAAAGTTATTGTGTATTACATGTGGATTATGTGTACTATTGTGCTTTACACCCTGGCCCAGAGAAACGTTGTCTTGTTTGATGGTATACATGTATATAGTTAAAGACTTGACTTGATAGATATGCCAAATGTAGAGAATTAAATACAAATGGGAATTAAGCATCATAAGCATTCCTTGAGTGGAGAATTGGATAATGGGAAAGAAGTCCAGACAGGGCATATTGACAATCTGAAGCCAAGCAACTGAGCATGAAAGGCCTTTGCAATAAATGGAAAGAATGGAAATGTTTTTGAAGGCAAATAATCATAAATCATATTCAAAATATGAAGCCATCAAATACTTACATGACATTGTAAAAACATTATCCTTTTGATGGAAATTCATTTTGAAACATAACAACCCTGCTAATTTGGCAACACTATGAAGTCAAGGATGATTCTTTCTTTCCTTTAATAGATGTATTATAGATACTAGAGGATTATTTTAATTATCAGCCACTTGAATAACCAGAAAGTTACAAATTTGTCATAAGAAGTAGAAGAATCAGTTAATTTACTGTTGCGTTAAAGAATTTATCTAGACCTTGAAACATTAGTGAATTACTGAAGCATGCTGTGGGACAAAGTTGTGTTTGGCTTTTAAGTTGAACAGATTCAATCCAAACTGGTAAGCATACATGGAGTCACATTAGACCTGACTTGCAGTGTTGCAAACACGAGGAAATCTGCAGATGTTGGAAATTCAAACAACACACACAAAATGCTGGTGGAACACAGCAGGCCAGGTAGCATCTATAGGGAGAAGCACTGTCGACGTTTCGGGCCGAGACCCTTCGTCAGGACTAATCATTCCTCTCAGTTAGTCCTGACGAAGGGTCTTGGCCCAAAACGTTGACAGTGCTTCTCCCTATAGATGCTGCCTGGCCTGCTGTGTTCCACCAGCATTTTGTGTGTGTTGCAGTGTTGCAACCTTGATTGTAAAATAGACTTGTACAGCAGAGAAACAGACTGTGTGGCTCACCACACCAATGCTGTTCTTTTTGCTCAGGTACCCCACTCTTAGTTGCCTGTATTAGGTCTGTGTCCTTTTATGCCTTGTCTATTTAGGGGCATGTTTAGAGTCTCTTAATGTAGTAATTGTATCTGACTCCACCACTTCCTCTGGCAATGAGTTCCAGATATTAACCATTCTTTTCTATTACATTCTTTGTAAAATTGTTCCTTCCAATTTACAACAATGCACTCCCTACCATGAAAAAGAATCTGACTATGTACGCTATCTGTGCCTTTTATTATTTTATATACCTCCAGCAATTCACCACTCAATCTTTATCAATCCAGAGAAAACAAGCCCATCCTGTCCAACCTCTCCCCACAGCTGGTCTTCCA